>NW_024412400.1:44754074-44786387 GCF_014898765.1 Herpailurus yagouaroundi
ATGCAAACCCCCTTGACCTGACTCCTGCCTTTCTCTCAAGTCACATCTGTACTTTGCCTGCCCTATTACCTTACTCTTCAATAGTTCACAAGTCCGTATATGTGTTGAGCAGTCTCTCCCTTTCTGTCTGGTTTTTACCGTGTCCTTTATCTGGATTACCTTCTCTCTGTTTGTCTGTCTGGACAGCCTGACTTTATTTTAGCTCTAAGATATGAAGTAACCTGAAACCTTTCCCAATTTTCTCTAAGGTTGAATAGATCACTTCTTCTTCAATATATTACTTAATCCCATTTAATCACTGTTTCTTTTATAGATTTAATCTTTGTGAAGGAAAAGATAATGTTTTAGGTTCTGTAGTTTTAGTGTCTAATACATTGTATGGCACTTGGTGGATGCTCAGTAAGTATTTGCTGAATGAACTAATTTAGAACACTTTAAGGGCTTATACTTTAAATGTATTAAAGAATAAACAGTATTATTGGAACCTTCTATTGGCTCCATGTTCACTTCACTTAATGTTCTTGGAAATATTTCTAAATCTAGATACTCATTTATCCCATAAACATTTTTCTTGAGATCCCCATGTTTTCTGAAAAATTAAAAAAAAATTACCACTAACATTTTTAGGTTTTTTGGATGATCTTGTAATAAACAGACATACCATTTTTTGGATGAAATTTTGTTATAAAATAATCCCCTAGTCTTCCTTTCTAGGTTTACCTTTCATTACCTTTTTCAGGACTCCAGGCTGATATATTACATGGGATTCCCACAATTTCACTTAAAAGAAAAAAAAAATTTTAACGTTTATTCATTTCTGAGAGACAGAGACAGAGCACAAGTGGGGGAGGGGCAGTGAGAGAGGGAGACAGAATCCGAAGCAGGCTCCAGGCTCCGAGCTGTCAGCACAGAGCCTGACGCGGGGCTCCAACTCACAAACCGGCAGATCATGTCCTGAGCCAAAGTCCGATGCTTAACCGGCTGAGCTACCCAGGCACCCCCACAATTTCACTTTTATTTCTGTAGTACCAAGCGAGTAGATATGACCTTGAGTAGAAATTAAACAAAATTATCTCCAAGTTGCTTCATATTATTATTTAATTTTTCCTACTCTTTTCTATTTTCCTACAAAGTAACTTATAGCATTTGTTATTAATGTACTTCAGAATCATGTTTAACAGACTACAAAAGGAATGTTTTCAAGGATATTTGGGGTATGGAAACATTTTTACCTATATATGGTTCAAACAGCTTTGTGTGTTCATTAAATTATTCATTTGTTTCCTCTACCCTTTAATTGATAAAAATATCTGCATTTTAATAATTAGTTTCCTTTATATACATTTATATTTCCTTTATAACATTTACACAATATTAAAACAATAAAATATTCTTCTTTTACCAGGGAAGTAATATTCAGTGAAAGAAAACTGAAAAATAGCAAATTACATTTACTTTACCCTAACCTAATGAAACATGTAATGCCCATTACTTTATTTACAAATCTCTTCCCCACACATTCTTTTGCTTCCAAGTCAAGATAATCAGATTATTCAGATACACAAGTCTGTCTAGATAGGGAGGAAAGCTGGGATCTAGAGGAAGAGAGCAAGATGGATTATATCCATGAACTCCTCTTACTGAGAGTGAAACATCATCAGAGCCCTAGTACCGCCTTCTGTGGAGTAGCTTTTCCCAACATGACGGTGTAGTGATCCTAAAATAACGTGTGGGAAAAAATGGGGTTGGAATGGGACTTGATCCTGGCGGGATTGCTTGCTACGGTTCTGGATCTTATTTCAACTATTGATCGTTCCCTGCTGTAACATCTCTAGGCATTTTTATTCTATAGGTAGAATTAAGTTTTTACATTCTCATCTGGAGCCACTGGTGCTGCTCCATTCTCATCTGCATTGCTTTGATCATTTGAGAAGGAGATTCTGCTTCTTAATTTCTTCTTACTTCTTTAGATGAAAAAGGAAGGTCATGGTCGAGTTTCGAGAACTATCTCTATTCTCTATGTCTCCCATTAATTTCTTTACCTCATCTCTTTCCCTTTTAGAGAAAAGAATTTTTTCTCCTGTGTTAGACATCTAAGTTGAGAGAAAGAGTAGTTTGTACCAGGCTGATGGTTGAGTTATTGTTGCTTTGTGTTGGCAATTCTAAAAGAAAAGAAAACGAGTTTTCCAGAGAATTTTTTCAGTTGGCACTTGGAAGCAGAGTTAGACTACGTTTTCTGCATTTTCTACATTTTCCTTAGAGGTCTCATGGAGGTTGGATCATAAGGTGAAGCTCGAATTGTTTCAGATTACACTAGAATTGCCAACACCCTGGGTCTAGCCAGCATGGTCAGAAGAGGCCAGGTTCCAGAACCACCGAGGATGTGTGTTAGAAATTGTTTTCTTTTTTTGTTTTGACTTTTTACCTTTTTGTGTTCTGAAACTAGCATACACAGAAAAAGAATTCATAACGTATGTATGCATACATAGTGTGCTATGATAATGAATATCTGAGTACTCCCTACTCAAGTTTGAGAGAGAAATGTTACTTACTGATGTTAATTAATGTTAATTAATCAAAGTTCATTAAAGGCTCCATGGTAAATTTTTTGTTTTTTAGGTTTTATTTCATCTCCCGATCATATTAACTCATATTGATATCTGATCTTCATGAGGGAGCTTCCTGTTTGGAATATTTTTTATAGTAATTTCAAATGTTTTAATAAAGTGATGTTAAGTGTACCACAAAGTGATTGCTTGTTAAAGCTGCTCATTTTCTGTCTTGTATTTGAAAAAGCTTGTGATGAAAACAGTTCTTTGCTAAGGCCAGACCAAACCCCCAAAGTACTGTGCGTTTCTTTTTTCTTTACTGTAGATTCTTTTTTTTTTTCTTATATATATTATTATTTCTCCCTAGCTTGATTCTAGCCTAAAGAAACTCTGGATACTTTCTCACTTCAGCTTCTTGGGAGGAGAGCCTGTGTTTTATGCAATTCTGTGTACTGAGCTTTTTGTTACAATACCTGGAACACCAAAATGAGCAAGCAGTAAAGGAGGGCATATACTCAGAGGTCTGCCACTGGGTGGCGCTAAGCACCAAAATGCTCACTGTAAAACTGTTCCCTCAGTTACATTTCAATTGTAGTACAAGTCTGTCACTACTTGGGAATTCCTAGTTGGCTGATAGCAAGTTCAGAGAGTTGTTTTTTTTATAAAACAAAAAGTTCTTTCAACAAGCTTTATTTACAGTGGTGGGTGGGTTGAATGGGAGCTTCTCGTTAGGATGAGAAATAATTAAGATTTGATTAGAATATGAATCCCAGCAGTATCCAAAAAATATGAATTATGATCAGATTTTTCATTTTAACATGCATTTTAATATGCATATGTAACTAGAGAATAGTTATCCATAAACTTATGGGATACCTCTATTAAATTGCACTTCTGAAAATTTATTAGGCAACTTTTAAATGATGTAGTTAATTTTAACTGGTAAAGTTTGTTACAAAGTAACATCTTTAATTTTTAATTTTATTTTTATTATATTTTTAAAATATTCACTTATTTTGAGAGAGAGCACATGCCCATGAGTGGGGTACAGGCAGAGAGAGAGACTCCCAAGCAGGCTCCACACTGCCACTGCAGAGCCCCATGTGGGGCTCAAACCCATGGACCTCGAGATCACAACTTGAGCTGAAATCAAGAGTTGGACGCTCAACCAACTAAGCCACCAGGCACCCCTAAAAGTTTTTTTTTTTATTTTATTTATTTATTTTGAGAGAGAGTGAGAGAGCACAGGGGAGGGGCAGAGAGAGAGGGAAGGAGAGAGGATCCCAAGTAGGCTTCCACTGACAGTGCAGAGCCCAGTGCAGGGCTCGATCTCACCGATTGTGAGATCATGACCTGAGCCCAAATCAAGAGTTGGATGCTTAACTGACTGAGCCACCCAGGCACCTCCCTAGAAGTTTTTTTTTGAAAAAGCATCTTTAAATTAGTAGCAACATTAGAAATAGCTGCACATAATGGTTTATTTTGGGTTTTCTTAATGTCTCTAAGAAAAAAAGGGTTCTTTTTAGTTTTAATTTATTGTACTAATCATTTCCCAGATACAATATTAAAACTTCATTGGAAGCAGTACAATTTAGAGACCTATGAGCTAATGACTTTCATTTGGTGATGGTGTGTTGCAGAATAATATTGTAATGAAAAGCACAAATTTCTTTTCTGTTGCAGATATTGTACAGAACATGAAGAACTCATTATAATAAGTAGGTTTCAAACTTTTTTTTTGAGAGAGGGAGTACATGCATATGAAGGGAGTTGGGGAGGGGCAGAGGGAGAGGGTGAGAGAATCTTAAGCATGTATCACACTCAGCACAGAGCCCCTACGCAGGTGGGTCCTGGATCTCAGGACCATGAGATCATGACCTGAGCTGAAATCAAGAGTCTATCATTTAACCCACTGGGCCACCCAGCACCCCAGTTTCAAATTTTGACTATAAGAAATTACAGTCAAATCCACAATAAGAAATTTATTTTTGCTTATGCCCTGATACATAAACAACACATATCCTATAGTAAAGTTTGATGAAATAGTATTCACCTATACTGCCTATAATACTCAGGTATATGAAATTTCTTTTTATTAAAAAAAACAGTTCACCTAAGTCTGCTAAATTATTTTACTACCCACAATTTTTACTCCCCTCAATATTGAAAAATTGCTTTTGCATGTACCAAAACAAAGATTGACTTTAAAATGCTGCCAGTGGGGCTAAAATTAACAACTCAGGAAACAACAGATGTTGGCAAGGATGTGGACAAAGGGGAACCCTCTTGCACTGTTGGTGGGAATGCAAACTGGTACAGCCACTCTGGAAAACAGTGTGGAGGTTCCTCAAAATTAAAAATAGAATTACCCTTGGGGTGCCTGGGTGGCTGTCGGTTAAGTGTCCAATTTCAGCTCGGGTCATGATCTCACGGTTCATGGGTTCAAGCCCCACATCAGGCTCTGTGCTGACAGCTCAGAGTCTGGAGCCTGCTTCGGATTCTGTGTTTCCCTCTCTTTCTGTCCCTTCCCCGCTCACACTGCCTGCCTCTCTCTCTCTCTCTCTCTCTCTCTCTCTCTCTCTCTCCTTCTCCCTCTCTCTCGCTCTCTCTCTCAAAAATAAATAAACATTTAAGAAAAAAATTAGAATTACCCTACGACCCAACAATAGCACTATTAGGAATTTATCCAGAGGATACAGGAGTGCTGATTCATAGGGGCACAGGTACCCCAATGTTTATAGCAGTGCTAGTAACAGCCAAATTATGGAAAGAGACCAACTGTCCATCGATTGATGAATGGATAAAGAAGATGTGGTGTGTACCCCCCCCACACACGCTGGAATACTATTAAGCAATGAAAAAAGAATGAAATCCTACCATTTGCAGCAACATGGATAGAACTGGAGGGTATTACGCTAAGTGAAATAAGTCAGTCAGAGAAAGACTGATACATGTTTTCACTCACATATGGAATTTGAGAAACTTAACAGAAGACCATGGGGGAAGGGAAGGAGAAAAAAATAGTTACAGAGAGGGAGGCAAAAACATAAGAGACTCTTAAATACAGAAAACAACCTGAAGGTTGATGGGGAGTGGAAGGCAAGGGAAAATGGGAGATGGGCATTGAGGAGGGCGCTTTTTGGGATGAGCACTGGGTGTTGTATGTAAGTGATAAATTACGGGAATCTACTCCTGAATCAAAGAGCCCACTGTATACACTGTAGTTAGCTAACTTGATAATAAATTATATTAAAGAGGCACCAGCGTGGCTCAGTCAGTTAAGTGTCTGACTTCAGCTCAGGTCATGATCTCATAGTTCAAGGGGCTCAAGCCCCGCATCGGGCTCTGTGCTATCAGCAGAGCCTGGAGCCTCCTTCAGTTTCTGTGTCTCCCTCTCTCTTTGCCCCTCCCCTGCTTGTGCTCTGCCTCTCTCTGTCTCTCAAAAATAGGTAAATGTTAAAAAATAAAGTAAATTATGTTAAAAAATAAAAAAAAAATTAAAAATTTTGTTTAAAATAAAATGCTGCTACTGGAATGTAACATAAAATCTTTAATTTTTAAAGTTCCCAAGGATTCTAGCTTCTGTTTTCTGCTATACTTGAAACAAGTATGGCTTTGCATGCGGACACAGATTTTACCAGCCCTACCAAAAATATTTTCTAACGAAACAAATAAATTCAACTTATCTCCAAGCCTAAACATTTACCATTTGTCAAAAGGTCAACACTCTTAAAATATAACCTTAAATAAGAGAGGAAGCATGCCTTTGCATCACCATAATATATGTCACAATGTTTCAGCATTAAAACCACATGCTTTTCTTGACAATTTTTTTGGAACTTGTATGTACTTGATTTTTTTTTTTTTTTTTTAAGAATTGAATACTATCAGGGTTACCTTTTTGTTTCTGTA
This sequence comes from Herpailurus yagouaroundi, assembly GCF_014898765.1. Taxonomy (NCBI): domain Eukaryota; kingdom Metazoa; phylum Chordata; class Mammalia; order Carnivora; family Felidae; genus Herpailurus; species Herpailurus yagouaroundi. The sequence continues at coordinate 44,760,536 of NW_024412400.1, forward strand.
CCACCGAAAAGAATTAAGGGTGGGGAAAGGCTGGAATGACTACTAGTAGCCTACTACTAGTGAGTACAGAGAGAGAGGAAGTGACATTTGACACAACATTAAAGAGAAAAACCAGCTGGGGTTTGAGAAAGCATATTTCATAATGATCCCCAGGTCACTGGAAAAGGTCAAATCATATTGGGTACCTTTTACTGAGAAAGTTGGGAAAATTCAAAATATTTTAGGAACATTTTTATCCATGATGACTGAAGTAAAATTTTTGGCATATATTTCCAGGGGAACTAAGTTTAAGCACAGAGATAAGGAACTTTTATTTTTGTGGCGTATGTCTCTTGCTGGGTAGGGCTGGATAGACCTTTACCTTGGTTGTGATTTAGTTTGATTAAACAAATATTTATGTGAGAGAGCTTCTTCTAGGCTTGAAATATATACAAATAAGGCAGTTCCTTTCCTTAAGGAACATACAATCTTACATTCAAAATATCCTAAATGTCAGTTTATTTTATCAGATCTCTGTTTTTCTAGATGATACCAGGTTTAGTTTTCTGATAAATAAAGTTTTTACCAAGAAGTTCTTTATCAGGATGGGGAAGTTCTTCTATGTCAATTTTTTTTTAAATTCAGTGGTATCATTTATATGAACAATATCATGAAAAGATGAGATCATTACTTTTTCAAGGCCTGCCCTCATGCCAGCACTGAAGTGTTTACAAAAAAATCAGGAGACTTAATTCCAGCTATCATATATTAAGCATAATGGCTACAGTAGGAATTGGTGTTTCATAGATTCTAGCATTATCTCCACATTTCTGATTAGGGGAGCTGAACATCGTACCAGCAGTGAAGAAATCCTACGTGAACTAGTGCCCGTGGGGCCTGCTGAATTCTAATTGCTGCAAATCAGCGAACTAGGAATTCACTTCCAGGAAACTTCTATATGTGAGAGCATGAGATAAGGTTAGCTAGCATGTGTGTGGCCAAGAAACTTATTTCTTATTACCAATAGCAGAAGCCAAATTTAGCTCCTTTACATTTTTCTCCATTTATTGTACTTAAAAAGATATGTCCTTTAATTCATATGTCCTAACCTGATCATCCTCCCTGTAGTGAAACTGAATGAAGTGTGGTGATGCTTCCAGTGGAATTTGTGCACACCTGCTCTTTACTTTAAGGTCCACAGCTTTGATAGGCAGTGCACCAACAGCTAGAATTCGTGGTGCAACAACTTATATCCTTCCTAGTGAACCAAAGTCACTAAATTATTGAACTTCGATACCTAGTAGTCATTAAGGACCCCATCTTTGGAGGATGGCCTCTTTTACCATGCAACTTTGGACTTAACCTGCTCTCCCAAGAGCAGCAGTGGTAAGGACCCCACCTCCAAACTCTCTAGCAAGTACTACCTAGCTGTGGAACTTGCTGAATGAACTTCCGCTGAGTATATGTAATTTTATCATCTCGTAGTCTAAGCTGTATTCAGTAGCCAGATCATCTCCTGGAACTTTATTTAGTATGCTCTCATGATAGTACTGAGAGCATATGAGTAAATACAAAGGGTCTGACCACCGTTTAAATTCCCTAAACAGTTTAAAACAAACTGATATGCTTTGGAACTGGCTGAGGAACAGGTCAGTAGCCTCTACTCTACTTCAGGAGAAAGTAAAAGACAAGTAGAGGAAAAAAATGTCTGAATGAGACTAGTGAAGATTTTTATTCTGCCATAAGATGGGTTGCAAATCAAAATTTAAAATATGAAATAATAGAGATGAAGGGAGAAGCATAAAATCTCGGAGGCCTCCAAAGATCATCTAATAAAGTCTTTATGAAAAGAAGATAATAGCAACTTTTAATTCTTAGATACTTTCTGCAAATGAGGAGAGCTGAGGAAATAAATTGTTAGCCTTGAAACAAAGCAGGAACTCTTACTATAGCCAAGGTGGTGAGGTGGAGACATATGTTCTTGTTAGTCATTGATGGATGTCCATCTGCACTCTCTTTGTCTAGTAGTATTATCTTGAACTCCCTGAGTACCTATCAAAGGCCTAATTGAGATAAGAGCTTTTTATGGAATTTGTCATTTTTGCAGCCTTAACTGAATAGTCTAAAATCCACCCCTGCATCAGGGCAGATCTTTAGAAAGCTGAGGATATGGACCAAATAAAATTGGTTCCCCCCCCAGATTGTTTGACTCAGATGAACTTGGCATGATACCATCATCTTTTATTAAGAAATACCATAAGAAGCAGCCCTACTTTACTGTGTTTATCCTAATGTAGCCAACACTTTAAAAGTGATTTGTCCTACTAGAAGGGTCCTAAGATAGAGATATTTACAACTTATTTTTATCTTGCTTTCGTATGTATGTTTGCACTAGAATTCTTTCACTTGCTGTCATCACTAGAGTAATCATCAAAATGGATTCTAAACAGTTAATCAAGTAGCAGATGCCTTCAGGAAAGCCAGACCCCATCATTCACTCATTCATTCATTCATTCATGCATTCATCAGTTTTTTTCTGAGCACTTTTCACATGTGTATTTGCCACCAGTGTGCCTTCTTGGTAGAGAGTCTCTTTAGTCTTTTGCTGTCATTACTAGAATAATCATCAAAATGAATTCTAAAAAGTTAATCAAGTTTTTTGTTTTTATCAGATATGCATAGTACAAACATTTTCTTCTAGCCTATGGCTTGTTTTTTTCCTGACATGCCTTTTGAAGAGAAGAAATTCTTAATATTGATGAAACCTAATTCTCTTTTTATGAATGTACTTTTGGTGTTATATATAAAAAAAAATTTGCCTTCCTAAGGTCACAAAGGTTTCCCCTTATATTTCCTTCTAGGAATTTTGTAGTTTTAATGTTTTAGATTTAGGTCTAAGTCGTTCATTTTTAGTTGTCATTTGAATTTGGTACAAGGGATACATCAAAATTGTTTTTTATTTCATTTTTTTGCATATGGATGTTTAATTGTTCCAGCACCATTTGTTATCCTTTTTCTTCCATTTTCTTTAATTGAAGTGTAGTTAACACATAATGTTACATTAGTTTCAGGTGTACAACATGATGATTTAACAACTCTATGTGTTACACTATACTCACCACAAGCATAGCTACCGTCTGTCACCATACAATGGTATTACAATACCATCGACTGTATTCCCTATGCTCTACTTTTCGTCCCTGTGACTTTTTTTTTTTTTTTCCGTAACTGGAAGCTGGTACCTGTCACTCCCCTTCACCCCTTTTTGCCCTCATCCTCTTCCTCTCTGGCAACCCCAGTTTGCTGTCTGCACTTGCACCGTTTCTGCTTTGTTTTGGTTTTTAGATTTCACACATAAATGAAATCTTTTGGTATTTGCCTTTGTCTGACTTATTTCCCTTAGCATAATACCTCTAGGTCCATCCATATTGTCCCACAGATGGCAAGATCTCATTCTTTTTTATGACTGAGTAATCCTACATTGTGTGTGTGTGTGTGTGTGTGTGTGTGTGTGTGTGTGCGCGTGTGCGCGCGCCCGCACATCCACCACATTTTCTTTATCCATTCTTCTATCAGTGGACGCTTAAGTTGCTTCTGTGTCTTGGGTATTGTAAATAATGCAGCAGTAAACATGGGGGTGCATATATCTTTTTGAATTAGTGTTTTTGTTTTGTTTAGGTAAATACCGGTAGTAGAATTACTGGGTTATGGGGTATTTCTATTTTTAATTTTTGAGGAACCTCTATACTGCTTTCCACAGTGGCTGCACTAATTTATATTCCCACCAGCGGTAACCTAGGGTTCCTTTTTCTCCACATCCTCATCAACAGATATTTTGGTGTTGAGTTGTATACTTTGTATATTTTGGATATTAACCTCTTACCAGATAAATCATTTGCAAATATCTTCTCCCACTCAGTAGGTTGCCTTTTTGTTTTGTTAATGGTTTGTTTTACTCTGCAAAAGCTTTTTATTTTGGTGTAGTCCCAGTAGTTTATTTTTGCTTTTGTTTCCCTTGTCTGAGGAAACATATCTAGGAAAATGTCACTAAGGCCAATGTCAGAGATGACTGCCTATGTTTGTTTCTAGGAGTTCTGTGGTTTCAGGTCTCACATTTAGATTTTTAATCCATTTTGAGTTTATTTTTGTGGATGGTATAAGAAGTAGTCCATATTCATTCTTTTGCATGTAGTTGACCATTTTCCCAACACCATTTGTTAAAGAGACCATCTTTTTCCCATTGTATATTCTTGCCTCCTTTGTTGTAGATTAATTGGCCATCTAAGTGTGGGGTTTATTTCTGGGCTTTCTATTTTTTTCCATTGATCTATGTGTCTATTTTTGTGCCAGTACCATACTGTTTTGATATTTATTGAGGGTTTTTATCATGAAAGTGTGTTGATTTTGTCAAATGCACAGTGTTAGCTGCATTGCTAAGTTTTGATATGTTTTGTTTTCATCATCTCAAAGTATTTTACAATTTCCCTGGTGATTTCTTTTTTGACTCATGGGTTATTCAGGCTGTGTTGTCTAATTTTGACATATTTGGGAATTTCTCAAATTTCCGTCTAATATTGATTTCTAACTTCATTGTGTTTGGAGAACTTTGTATTATTTTAGTACTTTTAAAGTTATTGAAGATTATTTAATGGCCTAACATCTGGTCTACCCTGGAGAATATGCACTTGAGAAGAATGTTTATTGTTGAGTAGAATGTTTTATAGAGGTCTGTAAGGTGTAGCTGGTTTATAGTTTTGTTCAAGTCTTCCATTTCTTTGTTATCTTCTGACTAGTTCTTCTATCCATTAGAAAGAGTGGGGCACTGACGTCTCCAACTATTATTGTTGAATTGTGTGTTTCTCCCTTGACTTTTCTCTGTTTCTGCTTCGTATATTTTGGAACTCTGTATTTAGGTATACTTTTATAGTGCCTGTATCTTCCTGATGGAAAACATTATAAAATGTCTTTGTCTTAATAAGAATTTTTATCTTTAAGTTTTGTACTGTTTGCACGATATCTCTTTTTCCTTTCATTTTCAACCTATATGTGTCCTTGAATTGTTTAAAGTTTGATTTTCTTATAGAAAGCACATAGATGGAACATGTTATTTAATCCATTCTGTCATTCTCTGGTGTTTTATTGGAATATTCAGTCTGTTTACCTTTAATGTAACTACTTATAAAATAGGATTTACCTCTGCCACTTAATTTGTTTTCTCTCACTCGTGTCTTTTTTATTTTTTCAATTCCTGCCTTCTTTTGTGTTAAATGGGTATTTTCTAGCATACCTTATTAAGTTCCTTATTGTTTCTTCTATATATTTTTAAATTATTTTCATAGTGATTGTCCTGGTATTGCAGTTAACATTTTAAATTAAAACAATGTAGTTCAGATTAATACTAAGTCAGTTTAAATAGTATATAAAAATTTTGGTCCAATATACCTTTATTCCCTACCTCCTCTATCATGCTATTGTACTATTATTGTCATATAAATTGTATCTTTATATAAGTCCATTAAGACATTATTTTTCTTAGCAGCTGTCTTCTAAAGCAAATAGGAGAAGAAAAGAGTTACAAATAAAAATGTCTTTATACTGCTTTCATATTACCTATGTAGTTACATTTACTGATGCTGTTTATTTTGTGTAGGTTCAAATTATTTTTTTATTAAAAAAATTTTTTTTAATGTTTATTTATTTTTGAGAGAGAGACAGCATGTGAGCAGGGGAGGGACAGAGAGAGAGGGAGGCACAGAATCCAAATCAGGCTCCAGGCTCTGAGCTGTCAGCACAGAGCCTGATGCGGGGCTCAAACTCACAAGCTGTGAGATCATGACCTGAGCCAAAGTCGGATGCTTAACCGACTGAGCCACCCAGGTGCCCCTGTAGATTCAAATTATTGACTACTCTTCATTCATCTCAGCCTGAAGGAGTTTTTAAAATATTTCTTGTAGGTCTACTGACACAAATTCTCTGTTTTTGTTGATCTGGAAATATCTTAATTTCATCTTTATTTTTGAAGGAAGAGTTTAAGCTGGATATAGAATTCTAAACTCAGTTGTTTCCTCTTGTAGCCTTTTATTAATTCATCAGGTTGATTATATCAATTTGCAAATTAAGAGCACCTTCCTTTGTGATCTTTGTAATCACTTTTCTTCTCTCTTCTCCACCCCCACTCTGCCCTGTGCCCTCCACCTTCCTTATTTCATTGGCCAGACTTTCAGTACAATGCTGAATAGATGTGGTGTGAGTGAATATCTTTCCCTTGCTGCTGTTGCTCAGAAGACATTTAGTGTTTCACCAGAAAATATGATGTTAATTATTTTTTTTGTAGACAACACTATCAATGTAGAAATATTTTAAAGTATCTATTTAAAATGTGAACTCAAGTTCATTCTTGGGCAGGAAAGTAAATTGAGAGCCAAAGGAAAATAAAAGATGCTTTAAAGTCACTGAAGGTACCACATGATTAAATGGAAGTTCAAGAAAATTTAGGCATTCTCTTCCTAGTAGTCAAGCACTTACAATGCATCTTGAGATAGATATATTTTTTATATTTATACCCAAGCCAGGAGAGTAGAATTTTCCCTATATTTATTGCATCTTTTAAAATTTCTATTATCACTTTGCTTGTTTTAGTAAATAAAATTGTAACATCCCGGAAATTTCCCTCTAAATCATATTTTTATTCTGAATGAATTACTCACTCTGACATATTTCAGTACATTCTTTCAGCTTCCGAGTTAAAATAAATCACCTTTTTACATTTAGAATAAAATGTTGAAATAATCAACTGAACTTAAGGTTTTATCACAAAAATTAGAGAATATATTTAAAATTGACTACCATTTTGAATCAAATATCTTTTGCCCATCACTTGAAGGCAGATGTTCTCAGAAACACTGGGCAGCTACAATGAGGTAAGTGTATGGTGTTCATGGAATATTACCTGTCTTTCTGAAGTAATCTTGGTTTTGAGCTCACCTTTTCCCTGTTGTTCAAGTGTTACAAATTATTCTTCATGCAAAAAGAATACTATAATTCAGATAAAGACTTGAGTCTTTTATTTGAAATGCATTTCAGATAAAAAAAATACTGTTGTTACAAGTGTCTCTTATTTTACATGACCATCTGGACTGCTTGCTGTCGGATACAATAATTGAGTTCTTTTCAAGGTCCTTTCCCATGAAGGAAAGTCAGCTCTGTTGAATTTTTACAATTCTTGCAGGTATATAGCTTAGAGATATACACAGGTCTGCTTCTTTGTAGTATCTCCTCTAAGAGGAAAAACAAAGTACACTTAGTTCACGTATAGATGTTAAAGGGGTTTGAAGACTGTAGGAAATGTAAAACTATGAATGGGTTACGTTTTATTACAAGTTTATTTAATTTTTTAATTTTTTAATTTTACTATTTTAATTTACATCCAAATTAGTTAGCATATAGTGCAACAATGATTTTAGGAGTAGATTCCCTAATGCCCCCTACCCATTTAGCCCATCCCCCCTCCCACAACCTCTCCAGTAACCCTCTGGTTTTTCTCCATATTTAAGAGTCTCTTATGTTTTGTCCCCCTTCCTGTTTTTATATTATTTTTGCTTCCCTTCTCTTATGTTCATCTGTTTTGTCTCATATGAATGAAGTCATATGATATTTGTCTTTCTCTGACTAATTTCACTTAGCATAATACCCTCCAGTTCCATCCACGTAGTTGCAAATGCCAAGATTTCATTCTTTTTGATTGCCAAGTAATACTCCATTGTATATATGTACCACATGTTCTTTATCCATTCATCCATTGATGGACATTTGGGCTCTTCCTATACTTTGACTATTGTTGATAGTGCTGCTATAAATATTGGGGTGCACGTGTCCCTTCGGAACAGCACACCTGTATCCCTTGGATAAATACCCAGTAGTGCAATTGCTGGGTCATAGGATAGTTCTATTTTTAATTTTTTGAGGCACCTCCATACTGTTTTCCAGAGTGGCTGCACCAGCTTGCATTCCCACCAGCAGGGCAAAAGAGATCCTCTTTCTCCACATCCTCGCCAACATCTGTTGTTGCCTGAGTTATTAGTGTTAGCCATTCTGACAGGTGTGAGGTGGTATCTCATTGTGGTTTTGATTTGTATTTTCCTGATGATGAGTGATGTTGAGTATTTTTTCATGTGTCGGTTGGCCAGCTGGATGTCTTCTGTGGAGAAGTGTCTTTTCATGCCTTTTGCCCATTTCTTCACTGGATTATTTGTTTTTTGGGTGTTGAGTTTGGTAAGTTCTTTATAGATTTTGGCTACTAACCCTTGATCTGATATGTCGTGCACATATCTTCTCCTATTCTTTTTAGGAGCTTTTTAGAAGCTTTTTATTTTGATGAGGTCCCAGTAGTTCATTTTTGCTTTTGTTTCCCTTGCCTCCAGAGACGTGTTGAGTAAGAAGTTGCTGCGGCCAAGATCAAAGAGGTTTTTGCCTGCTTTCTCCTTGAGGATTTTGATGGCTTCCTGTCTTACATTTAGGTCTTTCATCCATTTTGAGTTTATTTTTGTGTACGGTTAAGAAAGTGGTCCAGGTTCCTTCTTCTGCATATCGCTGTCCAGTTTTCCCATCACCACTTGCTGAAGAGACTGTCTTTATTCCATTGGATGTTCCTTCCTGCTTTGTCAAATATCAGTTGGCCATAGGTTTGTGGGTCCATTTCTGGGTTCTCTATTCTGTTCCATTGATCTGAGTGTCTGTTCTTATGCCAGTACCATACTGTCTTGATGATTACAGCTTGAAGTCCGGGATTGTGATGCCTCCTGCTTTGGGTTTATTTTTCAAGATTGCTCTGGCTATTCAGAGTCTTATCTAGTTCCATACAAATTTTAGGATTATTTGTTGTAGCTTTGTGAAGAATGCTGGTGTTATTTTGATAGGGTAATTATTTTTAACACCAGGTGGGTAGATTTATTTCAAATATTTGTTGAATGAATGAGTGAATTAATGTTGAAAATCTTTAAGTTTTTATCTCATCTTAATCTGTTTTATCTACCTAGAAAAAATTCTATATATAGAAACCTTGCTACCTCTCAGATTTAGTGTGCTCAGAGTCATTCCTTTCTTTGTCCTTATGAAAACAACCTGCACTTCTCAGCTTTCCCATTTTTGGTTAAGTGTGTCCCCCAAGTTTCCTAGGTTCAAAAATTAGTTTATGAAGAAGAATAAAAGATAGCATTCTTTCATATCATTGCCATCGTTCTATTTTCTTTCATACCATTTCCATCATTCTATTATTCTGCCTTGTCATAGCAGCCCTGAGTCTTCAGTTTTTCCTTTCCAGATCAATCTCAGTATACCAAATTGTTCTAAAATACTGCCTTAGTCATGTCAACCCCTTATTCACTTGCCTTATGTAAACCCTTGACAGAGTAGACCCCTTATCTGTTTTTCTGAATGGTCTTTAAGGTACTACACAATCTGTCCCCTTTTTTTCTCTCTCTCCTCACCTCTGAGTCTCCTAGAGCAACAGTAAAAATCAATAGCAATGACAATAATCATAGCCAGCACTTATTTAATATGTGCCAGGTGCTGTTTAAGCACTATTTAAGTGCTTGGTTGTCTAAGTTTGTACAGCTTGCATATGACAGAGTCAGAATTTGAAGCCTGGTAGTCTCATTCCAAGAGTTTATAATTTTAACTCCTCTGCTGCTCTTCCTTTCAGTGACATTCTTCTTTGTTTAGTAATGTCAACTCTGTTTTATTTTGTTTTGTTTTTAACAGGCTTTGCTAGATCCTGACTTCTGTTATTTTTTTTTCTTTCATATGAGAAATTTACCCCAACTCTTTTCTACTGTTAGCTCAAATCTTCTCTCTTTATTAAAGGGTCATACAGTCCCATAAAATCTGCCATAGGTGTTTCAGCCTACACCTTTTTCCCCTCTATGTTTCCACAAACTCTGTTACAGTATTTTAGCACTTTTTTATTTGGCCCACAAGATTTTACAATCATGGTGTCTGAGTCTTGATGCTTTCTCAGTTTACTTCCTCTTCCCAGACATTTGTAAAATGTTAAGTGAGATTAATTGTTCTGTTTCTCCTCCTGAATCATTGGAAATCCCATGCTTCTCTGTGTAATCAGATAAAAGTGTATTCACATCTCAGCTCTGCCTAAATGTGATCTTAGGGCAGTTTCATTTACCTATTTTTCCTCATTTCCAAAATACTATGTAGAGTTGTGTTAGGTATTAGAGATAGCATATATAAAGCACTAGCATATAGAGGTTTCCTTTATTCATTATAGCTTTTGCTCTGCAGCTTGTTATGTGTATTCCATCAACAGTTTCCCCCAACTTCTCATGCCTTTGTGTCCCATAAAAGATCTCTACTTACAGTCTTGACAGCTCAATCAATTCTTCTTACAAGGCTTATTTTATTAGTGTCAGTATTACGAATTTGTCCAGTCTGGAAATAAGATGGACTATTGTGTCATTTCCAGGGTTCCTCTTATTTATTTATTTTGAGAGTGGGGTTGGGGGGCAGAGAGGGAGGGAGAGAGAGAATCCCTAGCAGGTTCCATGCTGTCAGTGCAGAGCCTGACATGCAGCTCACTCTCATGAGCTGTGAGACCGTAACCTGAACTGAAATCAAAAGATGGACGCTTAACCAACCGAGCCACCCAGGTGCCCCTCCAGGGTTCCTTTTTTAGAACCTGTCTTATTGAAGGCTCTTCCATTGGCAGTCTGCTATCTTCTGACATACTGGCTACTTATAATAACAAGTCAGCAGTCCATATTTCTTCAGAACTCTTGGGTAGGTGCCACCTGGGCATCATAATTTAGTTGCAGCTAGTTTGTTGATTGGATGTAAAATATTTACAGTATTCATCACAATTTCAGCTTAATAGCTCTGATCAATCAGTCTTCTTAAAAAGGCAGATTGGCAATACAATTCAGAAGGCTTTTGACTGAAATTCTCAGTTTTGATGTCTCTTGGAATTTAGGTTTGTTCACCGTGCATGCTTTTTATACATGCATCTTTGAGTTCTTTGCCTCCATCTGACACCATGTGTTTGAGGTTGCATTTTATGAATGTGAAACTTTGCGCATGTTTACTAAATGATTTAGGTTTTATTTTTGCCTTGTGTTCTTAAAAATACCAGCTGCTGCTTAGTTAAAAATGTAATTTAATTTGACTGACGCATGAGTTTTGAGGTTCATAAACATGGATGTATTTTCCTTGTTTGTATTCATAAGTCTGTTGGTTCCATATGTAATATGTTTCTTGATTTAATTTTAATACTTTATTTTAGAGATAAATAAAAACAATAACAAAAGCCTTGGGGAAACATGTTTCTATTTTTTGGAATTCACACTTGTACGTTCAAAATTCCTCCGCATTTCAGTGGTTTTCTAAGTTTTCTGTTTCAGGAATTTTATTATTTTGTTAGCAGAGAACAGCTTTTGATAATGATATAATACTGTATTTATGGAAACAATTGCATTTTGAATGTGTGAAAGAAACGTTTCTCCTCATTTGCTCCATGGAATTTTAAGAACCTAATGACTAGATTTAGTTATACATGTAGCAGATTGTTGTAAATCCAATAATTTATTTTGGTGGTTCTTAACAATTTGGGGGTCAGAAAACCTTTTGTAAAATTGATGATTGCTTTGTCCCTTCTTACCACAAAAGTTCACACAGACAACTGCGGGAAATTTAAGGACCCCATGAAGGGTTTTTTCCAAAATGGGATAGTACATGTATATGTAAATATAATGTAAGGCACTATATAAGATCTTTAAGAAAAATGTAAAAAAATTTATATAAATACTCTAAGAGGGGAGGAATTATGTGGGTGCTTGAAAAAAAACATGCAGAATAGGGCATTGAACAGGCAGGCTTCATGGAGATCACGGAATTTTAAGGCCTGGTTCAGAAGACAAAACCTTATTCCTAGCAGAGATAATAGTGTGAGCAGATAGAGAGACAAGAAAGTACTTGACCTGTTTGGATATCCGTGAGTACTGAGATCTCTTTGAGGATAGTGATGGTTTCTGATTCACCTTTTGAGTTCTGCATTGTGTTGCACAGTACCTTAATGTAGTTTTATTATGTGAACTCAAATACTTACTGAGTTCAACTTTTTTTACTCTTTTTTTTTTTTTAACAGAGAAGCTTTATTTTTTTTTTTTAATGTTTATTTATTTATTGAGGAGGGAGGGGCAGAGAGAGAGGGAGAGAGAGAGAATCCCAAGGAGGCTCCACGCTGCCAGTGCAGAACCTGATGCAGGGCCCAAACCCATGCATGAACAGGGAGATCATAACCTGAACCGAAGTCAGATGCTCAACCGACTGAGCCACCCAGGCGCCCCCTTTTTTACTCTTTATTATGGCTCCTGAGACCTCTTTTCTGCGTGTCCTATCATGTTGTATCTTTGCTCACAAATATATATTTTGCAGAGAAACAAGCTAATACATGTAATTTCAATGACTGTGTGCATTAATTGGCTTTAAAAAGAAAGCCAAACTTGTTTTTTTATTAGAAGAGAACAGCTTTTGATATGAATGTTATATTTCTTAAATTGTATCTCTGGGAACAGTTGTTCTTGGATGTGTGCAAGAAACATTTCTCCTCAGTGACTTGGTTAGCTTTTGGGGCACAGTTAAAATGGTCATTAAAGCATCAAATAAACTAATAGTAACCCCAGCCAACTCTACTTTTGTTTAAGTGAAATCTACATGAAGTCTTGCCTGCTATGGTAATATAATGAATGAATAATAGATTAATATATAAGTAGCAAATAAGAAATAAGATTTAGAAACTAATAATCTTTCTTAAGAGTATTTTTCTTTCCCCTTGAAACAGCGGCAGTATCTATGGGGAAGAAGCTTTAAAGCTAGCATTTTCTCAATTTTAGCTAGGTAACAAAATCTGCTTAAAAATGGACACATAAAAAAAAAACCTTTCTTATTATTGACATTTTCTTGCAGGACTACAGAACATTCCTTGCAACAGTTTTGTTGGCTGGTTAATTTTCTTGCTGTATTCCTAATGTTAGAGCAGTACTACTGTGTGGGGTGAACTATTTATGCTATTTTAATTAGTTTCTTAAACCGTCTCTGCTTGGGGTACTAAGATGGCTCAGACTCTTGATTAGGTCAGGTCATGATCTCATGGTTCTTGGGATTGAACCCCTGCTTTAGGCTCTGTGCTGACAGCATGGTGTCTGCTTGGGATTCTCTCTCTGCCTCTCTGCTCTTCGTCTGCTCACAAGTGCGCATTCTCCCTCCCTCTCTCTGTCTCAAAATAAATAAATAAGCTTAAAAAAAAGAGCTCTGCCTAATTTCCTCTCTTGTGTTTGTAATGTTATAACGTGGGCTATTAATTAGAGTGTATATTTTATACATTTACTCATTCAAGTAATGTTTAGTGAGTGCCTATTCTGTGAGGCTATTTTGCAGGTGCTATAGAGGCTGTAAAGATGAATAAAATATTGATTCCTCAAGGCAATCTTATCTCCTGAAGATTGGTTGGATTTTTTTTTTTTCAGTGGTAGGATAAAATTATTCTGATTAATCCACATGAGGAAAAATAATTTGTCCAAGTTTATCCCACTAGTAAGCAGCAGAGGTCAATTTCAGTGCTCAAGGGCTGATGACTCTTGAGCCTGAGCATAGCAAGTCTCTAGGTATTAGCACTAGACATGTTTATTGCTTTGGATCTTTCTAGTATTTGAGCTTGTATCTCTGTTTTTTATTTGTTTCTCATTTAGTGCCATTAACGAAGTCAAGAAGATGTCTAAAGTCATTGATAATCAATTGTAAAACATGTTCTATTTCTTTTTTTTTTTTCAACGTTTATTTATTTTTAGGACAGAGAGAGACAGAGCATGAACGGGGGAGGGGCAGAGAGAGAGGGAGGCACAGAATCGGAAACAGGCTCCAGGCTCTGAGCCATCAGCCCAGAGCCCGACGCGGGGCTCGAACTCACGGACCGCGAGATCGTGACCTGGCTGAAGTCGGACGCCCAACCGACTGCGCCACCCAGGCGCCCCAAACATGTTCTATTTCAAGAACATATTTGAGATCCATTCTTACATATATACATAATCTAGTCCTAGACACATGGTACAGACTTGCTAATTTATGTTGAAGTTGAGTGACTGTGTGACAATGCACTCTCTTCCTCATATCATGATTGTTTTTCTGACCTGCAGGTTTTAAATGCACAGAGAGCAGGATACAAAGCAGCCATAGTTCACAATGTTGACTCTGATGACCTCATTAGCATGGGATCCAACGACAGTAAGTACAGGTATCACTTTTCTTCTCTCCTGTTTGACAGATCTTTTGAAACTAAAACTTAAGATTTTTTTCTTCACATTTTCTGTTTAAAAAGCAAATTTCTTTTCTATCAGAAAGGTAACTCTCATCTTAACCCTGTTGGGACAATTTTATTCATATTGAAGTGAACTTGACTTGTTCTTTTCCAAATAGTTGTTTCTTTTTCTTTTACCTTTGTGTTTCATTGTAGAAGATGTGTTGATATTTTGGCAAAAACCAAAGGAAAACCAAAGCTTTAAATAGAGATAAACATGCTGAGTTAAGGCTTCCATAGAAGAATTTTTGTGATTTATTTAGAGATTCACAATATTAAGTGGATATACTAAGTAGCTGCTACATTCTTATAAAATTTCAAAGCTACATGCTTGAGCTTTCTTACACCAGTTGGTTATTAGTTTCTTAATATACAGTGACATGCCTATAGCTTTTTATTCAAAATAGGAATGTTTTCCCTTATTCTCGACTAAATATTATCTTGTAGGGAAAATGAGCCAATTTTAACCAAATAACTGGCTTTAATCTGAGATTTTTAAGCTGTATGCTTTCACTTAATTTGGTGAGAGTGATAAAGTTATCTTTTGTTATGTTAATGACATGACTTTTGGACTCCACCTAAGGAAGGTGCCTGGTAGGCTGGAAAACCAACCATTTGATGAGAGAATTGGAGCTCTCAGTCCCATCTCTCTGACCTCTGGGGAGAGGCAAGGGACTGGAGGTTGAATAGATCTCCAGTGGCCAATGGTTTAATCAGTCATGTCTGTGTAATGAAGCCTCCATAAAACCCAAAACGACAGGGTTCAGAGAGCATCTAGGTTGGTAAACATGTGGAGATTTGGGGAGAGTTCCATGCCTGGAAGAGTGTACCCTTCTCACAAACCTTGCCCTATGCATTTCTTCCATGTGGCTCTTCCTGAATTACATTCTTGCATAATAAACTGCTATCTAGTAAGTAGATAATTTCTCTGGGCTCCATGAGGCACTCTAACAAATTCATTAGACCCAAGGAGGGGGTTGTCACTGGAACCTCTAATCGGTAGATCAAAAGCACAGATGATAATCTGGACTTACAACTGGTGTCTGAATGGGTGGGGGCTTTTTGTGAGACTAAATCTTTAACCTGTGGAATCAGATGCTATCTCCAGGTAGATAATGTCAGAATTGAGTTGAGTTGTTTGATGGTGTGGGGAAGAGCCCCCCCATACACATTGGAAATTGGGTTCAAAACCCAAAACACACTGCCAACATTCATGATTAAGTATTTTATTTTTGTTTTTCTTCTAGCACATAACCATAATACCTCTGGCTACTAAGTGCCATTGAGTCTTATATGCAAGAAAGAGCTTGGAGCAAAGAGCAGACATAAAGCTATGGACTGATATCCTACGTTGGAATATCTTTAAGACTTTAAATAATTAGATCCTTAATAGGAAGTATTTTGGAGTCCTTGACTAAAAAATATTTTTATAGCTTAAGATAGTATTTGTTGTTATTGTTTGAGTAGAACCCTCTTCCTTCTTACCCCTGGTAATCTGAGGCAAAAGCTACAATTTCTAGAAAGTAAAACTTGGTGGGGCATGTGGGTAGCTCAGTCAGTTGAGCATCCAACTTCAGCTCAGGTTAGGATCTCATGGTTCATGAGTTTGAGCCTTGCATTGGGCTCTGTGCTGATAGCTCAGAGCCTGGAGCCTACTTCGGATTCTGTGTCTACCTCTCTCCCTGTGCCTCCACTACTAATGCTCTGTCAATCTCTGTCTCAAAAATAAGTAAACATTAGGAAAAAAAGTAAAACTTGGTATATATTTTGGTATTTCCATATATATTTAAAATTATTATTTAATATCCTAGCTGATTAAATCATTATAATGCATGAACAACTCTTAAGAGGTTCTAGCATTTCACAAAACATTTGATAGTCACTGCTTGAGAATTAAAGGAATTGATGAAGGTATTTTACTTACCAAATAAACTGTTGGCACTGCAGATTTGATACAACTTTCTTCTCCTTAAACAAAACAAAACAAAAAACAAAAACCAGGTCAGTAGCTTTTGTTACCTGTATATTTTGCTAGCAAAATGTAAAGCATAAATACTCCAGAAATAGGTATGAATTTAAATTCACATCATGAAGCTTCCATTTGTATTAGCTGTATAGCTTTGAGCAAGGGACTTACTCTTTGTGTGTTTTGCTAAAGTCCTGAGCCTAGTGTTTATGAGTCCTGAAGACCTGCTTAAGGTCTTGTTTGGGTTAAACAGATTAATATTTGTAAACTATTTAGTCTTTTTACAGGTTTTCTTTTTTTTTTTATTAATTTTTTAAAAATATTTATTTATTTTTGAGAAAGAGACATTGTGAGACAGGGAGGGGCAGAGAAAGAGAGAGAGGGAGACACAGAATCCAAAACAGGCTCCAGGCTCTGAGCTGTCAGCACAGAGGCCGTCGCGGGGCTCCAACTCAGGAACTGTGAGATCATGACCTGAGCCGAAGTTGGATGCTTAACTGATAACACCTGTTTTTCCCTTTGTACTACCTTAAACTTTTTTGTGGTAATCATGCCAGTTCCTAAGGAAAAATGTGCTAAATGTTAAAAGTAGCACATAACCAAGTAATCTTGCTGTTGCCATGGAAATGTTCCACCTGAGCTATTATATATCAAAGATTGGTCAGAATTTTGGTTCTTGACTTTATTGCTTGAATTTATTTTGCTCCATCCTTGGGAATGTGTGTTTTGGACATTTCATATATCCAAAAACAAATGTTGTAAAAAAGACCTTTACCACTTTCATCTTTGCTATTACTTAGTAGAGGAAAGGAAAGCACGGATTCATTAAAAGGGACATATATCAGGGCGCCTGGGTGGCCCAGTTGGTTAAGCATCCAGCTTGGGCTCAGGTCACGATCTTGTGGTTCATGGGTTTGAGCCCCACATCGGGTTCTGTGCTGACTGACAGTTCAGAGCCTGGAGCCTGCTTCGGATTCCGTGTCTCCCTCTCTCTTTCTGCCCCTCCCCAACTTGTGCTCTGTCTCTCAAAAATAAATAAATGTTACCAAAAAAAAAAAAAAGAGGATATGTATCTGTCCCCCCTTTTAAAGGCTTAGTCTGTAGCCACAAAGAATATTGCACATGTTCTCCTAAGAGCAAACATTCTAGTATCTAAAAACAAAAGCAAATTTTAAAAGCCCCTTGATACAGACATTTCACACAAAGAATTTGTTTTTATTTCAGCTAGAACATAGGATGGGTTCGCTCAGTGGAGCCAATACATTTGTCACTGTTAGGAGGCAGAATGTGATGGAGAAAACACCCAATCACAGAAGCGGGATTTATTCTTCTAGGTTAGTTGATACGTGAACTAGCCTGTGCCTTTGGGAAAGTTAACTTAACCTTTTAAGCCCTTTACTTTCCTCTGTAAAAGTGTGAATAATTTTAATTCTTATTTGACCTGACAAGGTAGTGAAGATCATATAAAAGCAGGCGTATGAGAAAACCCATGCCATGGCAGAGTTGCAAGAGCCTAGGTTAGGAGGTAGAGCCCCAAGTTTGAGTCTTGGCTATGAAAATTCCTAATTATTTTACCAGGGCAAGTTATCAATATGTCCAAGTTTGTTTCTTCTCCTCTTTTCCTTACTGTCTTCCTTCAACAAGTAGTTTTTGACAGTGTACTCCTCAGGTATTGTTTTAGGCACTGTGACTACAGCAGGGAATAATTCAGTTGAAGGCTCTGCTCTCATATCTTTCATTGATGTAGCAGAATGCAGCATTTAACAGTGTGGCTTCTGGGTACTGCCTGCCAGGGTTTGAATTGCAGCTGGACTGCCTTCTAGCTATGCAATCTTGCATATGTTACTTTACATCTCTGTCCCTCACTTCTTTGATCTGTAAAATGGGAATGATAACAGTACTTCACTCATTGGGTTGTTGTTGAAGATTGAATGAATTCAGATGTATAAACCATCTAGAAGACTCCTGCTTTTTAGCAATCATGTAGTGGTTACTTAGCTATTACCTAATAATTATATTATTGTATATTCATTATAAATTATATAATAGCAGCAAAATAATAATCCTTTAATGGTTATTCAGCTGTTATCATTACTGCTGTTATTACATTCTAGGGTGGAAGAGAGGAAATGAGCACAAAATCAAAGAGATATGCTGCATGTCAAGTAGTGATAAGTGCTTTAAAGAAAATCCTGTCAGGCTGAAGGTATGTAGCAAGGCAAGGACTAGAGGAGAGTGGCCGTTTTAGATAGGGTGGTCAGAGAAGGCTTCTATGAGGCTTTGACATTTGAATTAGGTCTACCGTGAGAGGCTGAGCCATGCAGATTTCTGGAGCAGTGTTCCAAGGAAAGGGAACAGCAAGAAAATGCAAAGCTTCAAAGATAAAGCATCTTTGGTGTTTTCAAGATGTGGCAGAAAGCCACCTTGGCTGGAGTAGAGTGAACAAGGCAGAGAGAGTGGCAGAGGATGAGGTTAGAGAGGGGGTATTTATAGAACTTCGGAATTTGTTCTGTGTACCTTTTAAATAGAGGTTTGAAGTGATCTTTTACTTTATAAGGAATTTAAAAAATTATTTATGTGTGTATGTGTGTTTACTTGTATTAGAGAGAGAGTCAGGGGAGAGAGACAGAGACAGAGACAGTGCGTGAGCAGGGGAGGGGCACAGAAAGACACAGACAGAATCTGAAGCAGACTCCAGACTGAGTTGTCAGCACAGAGCCTGATGCAGGCTCACCAGCTACCAGCCCTGAGATCATGAGGTAAGCCTAAGTCGGACACTGAGCCATTCAGCCCCTGATCTTTTATTTTAAAAGGATCACTTTGGATCTCTTTGGAGAACAGATTGAAGGTGAAAGATGGGCAGGAGTGCCTAGGAAGAGACCAGTCAGAATGTTGCCAGAGGTGATGGTGATCTGGAGTATTAGAAGTGACTGATAAGAGGTGATAGAATTATGGATATATTTTGAAGTTGATAGGATTTGATAGAAGGAATAAGGAAAGGGAGGAGTCAAGAATGATTCCAAGATGCTCGGCCTGAGAAACTAGGTGAATACCAAATGTTGTTTACCCAGATGAAAAGGACTAGGTAGGAGTAGAGCTGATTGAAAGGAAAGAGACTTTGAGAGTTCTGCTTGAGAAACATTGTTTGAAACACCTATTAGCTAATCAAGTGGAGATACTGAACAGGCAATTGGATATATGAATCTGGAGAGGTTGGGGCTGGCCATTTAAATTATCATTTGTCTATGATACCATGATAATACTATCTGCAATGTATACTTCAGGATTGTTTTGTGGATTAGAATTAAAATTTAGTGTTTTTAAAAGTATTTTGTGAACTAGAACATGTTTGGTTTTGTTTTCTGTAGATGAGTAATGTTGCAAAGTCTCCAAGAGGGCTATTCATATTTGCATACATTTCCCCTCTTCTTCTGACTAAAAGGAGGAACTTTTTACATCTCTTTAGATATGATAACTCAAAGAAGTTATATCACTTCTAATAATTATTGACATGACAGGATATCTGAGGTGTATCATTGAGTGAAAAAAAGCTTGTACTTTTTTCCATTATTATATGATCCCATTGATACAAAAAAATAAAATTTTTATTGATCCCACTGATATAAAAATAGTGATTAAATATTCCTTTATTAACCATTTAGGTTCCTACCCTCCTGGGGCTTATATGGGTATGTGTATGAGAGAGAGAGAGAGAGAGAGAGAGAGAGAGAGAGAGAGAGAATGGGAATGTGTGGAGTGAATGACTATATTTGCATAAAACAATAATCTAGGAGTGAAAAATGTACTTGTTGAAACTTATAGAACTGTTTATTACTTCAAATAGAACCTTTGTCTTCAGGTGGGAAGGATTATAGTTGGTTTTGGTTTTCTTCTGGTGTCCTCCCCCCCCCTTTTGAAAATAAATAACAAATGTGTGTGTGTGTTTTTTAAAGGAAATGTAGAACAAAGTTATTGTGAAAATGTAATGGAAACAAATGGACTTTCTCTAAAGCCATATTTGTTAAATTAACTCACAGCTAAAAATAAGACTTCTTTTTCTATTGTAACTTTAAGAGGATCTTCCTGAGTAATGGGTAATTTTTCAAACTTCTCTTCCGTTGGCATTTGATTTTGGTTTTGCAATATAGGTATGAGTCCAGTTTGTTAAGACACCAAACAAAACAAAGCTTTCCAATGAACTCCAGGCTTAGGAGGAAGTAGAAATTTACCCAGCTTTCCTATTTTATGCCCTTTCTCAACTCCTGTCAGCCCTTCACTCTGGAAAGTCATAGATGTGTGGTGTCATTTTTGAGACTTTTGTAAAGTGGTCTTTTCTTACATTTTTTGGCCTATACCTCTCCTGGGAATGGGTATGTAAAAAAAGCTTTTTTACTTTTTCATTTAGGAATTAAGTTATTTGTGGAAATAAAACTTAAAATATTTTCTTCCTTTTCTAAGAGTTAATTGTGTCTAAAGAGGAATAAATTGAAAGGAAATATTAAAAATGATTATCCCAATCATCATGGGACTATTGAGGTAGTAGGTAATGTATGTATGCAGAATGTTAGCTTTTGTTATTGCAAATGTAACAGTATTTCTCAACCACTGAGATTGATGATGGTATAAATCTGCAATCAGGAAAATCAACCAATTTGAATTTATTGTAATTGTTTCCAGTTATGTTTGCTGCTATTATGAAGAAAGTAAAGTTGATTGTACACTGAGTATGGGCTTTTAAGAATAATTTTATTATTATTTTATACAGTTGATGTGCTAAAGAAAATTGACATTCCATCTGTCTTTATTGGGGAATCATCAGCTAATTCCCTGAAAGATGAATTCACATATGAAAAAGGGTAAGTAATGGATATGAAAAATAATCATGTAGCTTAAAATTCTCCTTTATATTAGGGTAGAACTATGTTAGTTATAACCAAGGTTGTGTTTTAAAATGAACTCTATTGTGCTAAATTAAGTTCTCTCTTAAGTCATAATGATTATAAGACTTTATTATAATAATTTCTCTGTGCATTATTACATATTGAAAATATGCTCACTCTAGAGAGCCTAAGGTACTCATGTTGCTAAAAAGATAAAACTTTCCCTTTTATCATTTAATCAAACCATTGGTATTTAGAAACAATGTGATTTATATTTATCATTAGACATTTGTATTTTATTAAAAAGAGATTTGCTATTTTATAAACACAGTCCAAAACAGTGTGTTATTGACTTGGTTTTTATAAAGGCATAAAGTTTGTTTTCAAGTTTAAAAGGTTTCATTTGGAATAAAAGCTTCTGTATGGAATTTCTACCACAAATCACCTTATGAGGGTAACACAACCTTTTTTTTTCCTTCCCAAATTCTTTTTTAATTTAATTTTTTATTTTTTTAAATTTACATCCAAATTAGTTAGCATACAGTGCAACAATGATTTCAGGAGTAGATCCTTAGTGCCCCTTCCCCATTTAGCCCATCCCCCCTCCCACAGCCCCTCCCGTAACCCTCAGCTTGTTCTCCATATTTATGAGTCTCTTCAGTTTTGTCCCCCTCTCTGTTTTTATATTACTTTTGCTTCCCTTATGTTCATCTGTTTTGTCTCTTAACGTCCTCATATGAGTGAAGTCATATGATTTTTGTCTTTCTCGGACTAATTTCACTTTGCATAATACCCTCCAGTTCCATCCACGTAATTGCAAATGGCAAGATTTCATTCTTTTTGATTGCTGAGAAATATTCCATTGTATATATATACCACATCTTCCTTCTCCATTCATCTGTCGATGGACATTGGGCTCTTTCCATACTTTGGCTATTGTGGATAGTGCTGGTATAAACACTGGGGTGCACGTATCCCTTCGAAACCACACACCTGTATCCCTTGGATAAATGCCTAGTAGTGCAATTGCTGGGTTGTAGGGTGGTTCTATTTTTAATTTTTTGAGGAACCTCCATACTGTTTCCCAGAGTGGCTGCATCAGCTTGCATTTCCAGTAACACAACCTTTTGAAACTAAGGCACAGGTATTTCATCTAATATAGAAAACATTGCAGTTAGCACTTCAGAGCTGCTTCTGTGGAACATATAATGGGCAGGAACAGGTTTTTGACGAAGAACAATAATAACAATATTAGTAATAAAAGCAGTAATGTTTATTGAGTACTTAGCAAGTGCCAGCACTCATGAAAGTAAGACTTTTACATTTGTTATCCATTTAATCTTTACAGCAACCCTCTAGAGGTTGTTATTATCTCTTATTCTCTACATTTTCCAAAAGAGAAAACTGGCAAAATAAAATCCAATCCTGATTATTTAGGTGGGAAAATCCACCAACATTTGAGTTAGAAAATATATAAAAAGAAGAGGGAAAGTTTTTCTATTGCTGTTTTTGGCATTTTCCCCATGCAGTTTTGATATTTAAAATATTGTTCACATATTATAGTCTCAGAACATCTATTTTAAGGTCAAGAACATAATTTTGGATGTTGTATTAAAAATAGTTATACAAGGCGTGCCTGGATGGCTTGGTCTGTTAAGCGTCCGACTTTGTTTCAGGTCATGACCTCATGGTTCATGAGTTCAAGTCCTGCAGTTCAAGTGCTACACTGTCAGTGCAGAGCCTGTTTGGGATTCTCTCTTTCTCCCTCTTTCTTTGCCCTTCCCCCACTCACTCTCTCCCAAAATAAGTAACTTTTAAAAAAAAGTTATGCAAGATGCTATTTTGTCAGCTGTGTTTGTTAAGTTAGTAGAGGGGAGAACTAATACTTTTACCTCAATATTGTCCCCTCATTTAGAAAAATTCCGTATACTTTAATATGTACTATAAAGTCTTTTTTAGTTTTAATTATAAAATCATGACTTTTTAAATTAAAAAGTAATATATACATGCTAGTAAAGCATAGAAAATTTCAGAAATATAAAGCATCAAAATGAAAGTCCGATGATGCTATTCTCTAACAACAGCAGCTACTGTTTAAAAAGTGTTAAACTGGGGCGCCTGGGTGGCGCAGTCGGTTAAGCGTCCGACTTCAGCCAGGTCACGATCTCGAGGTCCGGGAGTTCGAGCCCCGCGTCAGGCTCTGGGCGGATGGCTCAGAGCCTGGAGCCTGTTTCCGATTCTGTGTCTCCCTCTCTCTCTGCCCCTCCCCTGTTCATGCTCTGTCTCTCTCTGTCCTAAAAAAAAATAAATAAACGTTGAAAAAAAAAATTTTAAAAAAAATAAAAATAAAAAAAAATAAAAAGTGTTAAACTTTTCCCGTATTTGAATACTCACATTGTTACATGATGATGTGCTTATAAAATAGAACGTACAATACATACTATTTTATTTTTTTTTTTTAATTTTTTAATTTTTTTTTTTTTTTTTTTTTTGGGAGAGACAGAGACAGAATGTAAGTGGGTTGGGGCAGAGTGAAAGGGAGGCACAGAATCTGAAGCAGGCTCCAGGCTCCGAGCTGTCAGCACAGAGCCTGACGTGGGGCTCGAACCCACAAGCTGTGAGATCATGACCTGAGCTAAAGTTGGACGCTCAACTGACTGAGCCACCCAGGTGCTCCTACATAGTATTTTATAGCATGCTTTATTTACATAATATTTCGACCCTTCCATGGTATCATAAGTCCACAGAATCCCTTAACTTAACTTGTGGGACAGATGTCTTGTGGGGGATTTTTAGAAGTTAAGTACCGTTCCAAATAGAGTTTGAGGCAGCCTCCCATAATCAAACAAATTATATACATACATCTACAATGAATGCATGAGTATTTTTATCAGCTCAGCTCATGTTGACTGTCAGATGAATTGCCAACATGATTTTTTTTTAAGTATTTATTTATCTTGAGAGAGAAAGAACATGAGCAAGGGAGGGGCAGAGAGAGTTGGACACTTAACTAACTGGGCCACTCAGACACCCCCAGGCAACATGATTTTTTAAAACTTTTTAGGTTTCAGAGTTGTGCAGAAGGGACTGTAAACAAGTACGTACACATCTCCCTTATCCATCTGTGAGCTGGCCTGTCAGTCTGCCTGCTCGCCTACCTGCCTACCCACCCACCCATTAATTTATTCTACTTTAAGAGAATTATTATTGAAGCATAGTTGACATACTGTTGTATGTTGTGTAACATACATAATGTTATAATAGTTTCAGGGGTACAACATAGTGATTCAATAATTCTGTTCATTGCTCACTGCTCAGCACGATAAGTGTAGTCCCCATTTGTGACTGTCCAGTGCTATTACAGTATTATTGACCATATTCCCTGTGCTGTACTTTATCTCTATGACTTGTTTTATAACTAGGAGTTTGTCGTCTTAATCCCCTTTGCCTCTTTCACCCATCCCCCTCCGTACCTCCCCTCTGGCAACCACCAGTTTCTGTATTTAAGAATCTGTGTTTTTGCTTGTTTTGTTTTTTAGATTCCACATATAAGTGAAACATTTTGGTATTTGTCTTTCTTTGTCTGACTTCACTTAGCATAATACCCTCTAGGTCCATCCATGTTGTTACATGGCAAGATTTTATTCTTTTTTAATAGTTGAGTAACATTCCATTGTGTGTGTGTATGTTTGTGTGTTTCTGTGTATGTACACATACATACCACATATTTTTTATCCATTCACCTATTGATGGACACTTGGGCTACTTCCATATCTTAGGGATTATAAATAATGCTGCAATAAGCATAGGGGTGCATGTTTCTTTTTGAATTAGTATTTTTGTTTTCTTTGGGTAAATATCCAGTAGTGGATCACTGGATCATACGGCATTTCTATTTTTCTTTTTTTTTTTTTTAACATTTATTCATCTTTGAGAGAGAGAGACAGAGCGTGAGTGGAGGAAGAGCAGAGAGAGGGAGACACAGAATCTGAAGCAGGCTCCAGGTTCCGAGCTGTCAGCACAGAGCCTGATGCGGGACCCGAACTCACTCACTGCGAGATCATGACCTGAGCTGAAGTCGTATGCTTAACCGACTGAGCCACTCAGGCATCCCTCTAGTTTTAATTTCTCAAGGAAACCCCATACTGTTTTCCACAGTCATTGTACCAGTTTACATTCCCACCAGCAGTGCATGGGAGTTCCCCTTTCTCCATATCCTTGCCAACACTTGTTATTTATTCTGTTTTTTATTATGAAAACTTCCAAGAGTATTTAAAAGTGGAGAGATGAGTATAATGAATCTGATTGTTCAGTTTCAAAGTTGTCAACCTGTGGTCAATTTTTTTGACTATCCACCCTCCAACCCCACCCCTTCAATCTTTCTTCCCCACACCGAGATTCTTTTGAAGCAAGTTCCAGACATCCTGTCATCTCAACTGTAAACATCTCAGAATATATCACTAGAAGATATTTTTACATATAAAAATATCAGGGCACCTGAGTGGCTCACTCAGTTGAGCATTCAGCTCTTGATTTTAGCTCAGATCATGATCCCAGGGTTGTGGGATTGAGCCCCTGCGTCTGGCTCTGTGCTGGGCATAGAGCCTGATTAAGATATTCATTCTCTCTCTCTCTCTCTCTCTCTCTCTCTCTCTCTCTCTCTCTCTCCCC
>NW_024412400.1:44786487-44796521 GCF_014898765.1 Herpailurus yagouaroundi
CTCCCCCCTTCTGTTCCTCTCCCCCACTCACATGCTGTCCCCCCACCTCTCAAGAAAGAAAGAAATAAAAATATATTATCATTATTCTATTGTTTTTTTGAAAAAAGGTAAACATTAATATCAACACATATTTTAGTCTTAAGATTTTCCCAACTGTCAGATTTTCTTCTTCTTCTTTTTTTTTTTTTAAAGTATTTGTTTGAGAGAGAATCCAAATAATGTCCATACATTGCAGTGGTTCTTATGTCTTAAGTTTCTTTTAATTTATTGGCTAAAATACTTGTATGAAGAGAGCGTGCACCTTCATACAAGTTATTTGATTACATACAACTTATTTGATTAATTCATATCAATTATTTGATTACCCTGATACACAGTCTGTTTAAGAAAGCTGTAGGATAAAGGTGCCTGGCTGGCTCACTCGGTTGAGCATCTTGACTCTTGATTTTTGCTCAGGTTGTGATCTCACAGTTTGTGGGATCCAGCCCCGCTGACAGTGCAGAGCCTGCTTGGGATTCTCTCTCTCCCTCTCTCTGTGCCCCTCCCCTGCATCCATGCATGCTCTCTCTGTCTCTTAAAATAAATAAACATTTAAAAATAAAATTTTTTTAAAAAAAGAGAAAGAAATCTAGGATAAACAGTTCTTTGCCTTCATTTACTATTTTTCAAATGATTTGGTTCACTATCATCTTCCAAAGATGATTTTATATATATCTTCAAAGTATCATAATGAACTCATGAGTTAAAACTCATTTAGTATGCTTCAGTGCATTGCAGTTATGATCTTTATTGACATTCATTCACATTTTCCCATTTCAAACTTCTTGAAGTTTAATCCTAATTTCTTTGGATGTAAATCTGGGGCTTTGGATTGCTTCTTGTTTTCTGCACAACAGTTGTTACAGGCCCATCTCGTTCTTTTCCTCCCCCTGACTTGGAACCAGTCATTTTTTCAAGAAGCTCTGGTTCCTTTTAATTGAATACGGTATTTAGAGACTGAGGGGTGATCATTGCTCCTTGGTTTGTCATTATTTCTAGGGCTTTTTAGTGGACACAGCTAAGAAATATATATGCTTTTTGCTTTTTATTTTTTGGTTTTGGCTTTTGTTTTACAGGGTACGACTTTCAGGTAGAATAATATGTTTTTAAAGATACAATAAATCATGAGCACATATTGTTGTTTCCAACTTAAGTTCAGGACCGTACATTTTTACTGTATTTTGCTGATCTTACATCTATATTTTATTTTTCTGTGCTCAGAGATACCAAATAATTATTTTTTTTTAATTGCACAATACACACACACAGAGTCAGAACAATACCAACACTATTGCCTTTGTTTAAGTTCTTTAAGTTCTATCATAATAAGGATCTAAAATCAAATTACCATGTTTTAAAATCTGTGAAATAATTCTGTGTGCTAATGATAGCAACTGGAAACACAGGTCTATTTGATTCATGTTGCTTTTAGATTTTAGGGACTGCTTTTTACTCCCATTGTGATTTTTATAATTATGTATAAACTTAAAGTCAAAATCAACAAAACACAATGTGTATTCAGAGAAGGTCAGCTTCTAAAGTGTCATCCACCCTGTCCATCTTGTTCCCATCCTTACCTTTGAAAGTAACAATTTATTTATTTTTAATATGTTATTTATTTATTTTGAGAGAGAATATAAGCATGGGAGGGGCAGAGAGAGAGAGAGAGAGAGAAAATGAAGGAATGAATGAATATCCCAAGCAGGCTCCACACTCCAGGTTGTACCAGCAATATATGATGTCTCTTTCCCCACAGCCTCACCAACAAAGAATGTTGTCAGATTTTTCCATTTTTACCAGTTAGGTAAAAAATGGTTTCCTGTTGTAGATTTAGTATGTATTTTCTTTCCATGAGCAAACTGAGCATGTTTTCTTAGGCATAGGGCCTGTTGGCATGTCATTTTCTATGAACTGTTTAGCTCATTTTTCCTAGTAGCTTGCTGGCAATTTTCTTTTCTGTTTTTAGAAGCTCTTTATTTATTAGGTATGTTAACCATTTGTTTGTGATATATTACAAGTGTTTTTTAATACTTTGAAATTTTAATTTCATTTATGATGCTATTTTTTAAATGCAATCAGATATATTAATCTTTTCCAATGGGCTGCTGGTCTTAGGAAAATGTCCCCTGCTTCTGGGTCATAGAAGAATTGACCCACATTTATACTTTATGATTCCTCTTTTAACATTAATTCTCTGGCTTATTTGTAATTTATCCTATATAAACCTTGAGGAATGGAACCAGTTATATCTTTTGTCAAATAACCAGTTACTCCAGCACTACTCCTGAAAATGTGTGTCCCCTCACCCCATTTGAAATGTTGCTGTATTTCCATACATAACTGAATTTTCTATTCTTTATCTTTGGCCCACCAGTACCACTCTGTTTTTTGCTATAGGGTTTATAATAATTGGTATCTGAAAGGCTAGCCCTTCCCCACTCCCACCCCCCTCTTTCAGGTTTTTTATAGGAATTCTTGCTTATTTGTTCTTTCAAACAAAAATCTGTATGGCTTTACTGAGTCATATTTTATACACTATAAAATTTGCCAATTTTAAAGTATACAATTCAGTGATTTTAGTGTATTACACTTGTGCAGCCATCATCACATTTTAATTTCCCAGAGGGATTGGGAAGTTAGAGTATTATTGTTATAAAGTTTAGGCCTAGACACCTGGTTTGAAATTAGCCTGGGAATTCATGCAAAGGAGAATAAGACATGATTTCCTGGGTTGCTTAGGACTCTGCTTTGATGATCAAATCTTAGCTGCAGAGCTCATAGAGTGTACTATATTTAGGGGTGGATGTAGAGGCAGTGTAAAAATACTTATTAACGCTGTTTAAGTATCTCCTTCAAATACAAATTCATCTGGGATTAGGACATGAGGGATGAGTCTGCAGACTCAGCTGTGAGAGCCTAGACAGAAGAAATAGAAATAGAGCTAGAGGACTGATTGTTGTAGTTCCCTGCCCTGTACCATCACTGTTACCACCCTCCACCATCAGCAATTTGGTTAAGAAAAAGCAGTGTCTTGGGGCACCTGGATGGCTCAGTCAGTTAAGCATCCAACTTCAGCTCAGGTCGTGATCTCACTTTTCGTGGGTTCAAGCCCTGCATCGGGCCCTGTGCTGACAGCTCAGAGCCTGGAGCCTGCTTCAGAATCTGTGTCTACCCCTCTCTCCGCCCTTCCCTTATTCGCACTCTGTCTGTCTCTTTCTCAAAAATAAATAAAACATTTTAAAAAAATTTAAAAAAAAGAAAAAGCAGCGTCTTGAACATTCATTTAGCATCTTGCTTTAAGATGCATAAAACCTTCTATCATTTGTAGACCCCTTAAAAATTCTAGTACATCTTGACAGTAAACTAAAATGGTTTGAGGTATAGCAGGCAAGCATTAATAGGGCATATAGAAGAACACTAGATTTAGAACCCAGGTCTGTGAATCCTAACAATGTGCTTACTAGAAAATTCTGGGATTGATTCCATTTGTATGGTTACACATACATAGGAAGTTTTCAATAAAGTCTATGAGATAAGAAGTTGTTAACGTTAACAGGAGAAGAAGAAAAAACAATGTACAAGATGTAAAGTTTGCTATTGCTGAGATATTTAGATCCTATAATGGGTTGAATTTAGATACGCATCATGAATGGGTATGAATTTAGGTATGGGTTCTAATCCCTAACAGTGTTAATTTATAGCAAGTTGGTAGGGGCAGGGTAGGGAGATTGCAGATCAACATCTTATGGCACCCCTGTGACTGCATCTCAGCCTTAGCTCCCACAGTTTCAGAAGGTTTGTGGGAGCATAGAGACGTTATTTGCAGAGCTGGCTCCATGCTGGAAGAGATGGTACCAAATATAGCGGCCCAGGTCTGCTGCT
This sequence comes from Herpailurus yagouaroundi, assembly GCF_014898765.1. Taxonomy (NCBI): domain Eukaryota; kingdom Metazoa; phylum Chordata; class Mammalia; order Carnivora; family Felidae; genus Herpailurus; species Herpailurus yagouaroundi. The sequence goes on from NW_024412400.1 coordinate 44,790,409, forward strand.
TTGCTCTTTTTATACTGATAGATCATTTTAGTATTTTATGTAAAGCTACAAAAATGCATGTGAATCTTTTGTCATCCCCAATTCTGCTGGAAAGCAGTTGAAATAAAAAGCTATTTTTATTCTAGTATTCTTAGCAATCTGTAAATATTTTCAGAAGATATTTCAATTATTGGGGGCAAATTTCTTGTGTTATCATTTTTGTTTGTTTTTGTATTTGGTGAAGCTTGAATATAACAATAGCCTTAAAACTTAAAAATTGCTTGGGGATAGACATAATTTGATTTCATGTTTTTGGTTTCTTTTTTCTTAAGTACTATGGTGTCCTGAACATCTGTGAAGGGAGGACTTGACCTGGTTTTATTTCCCTTTTATTGAGATTTTTTGTGTGGCATTGGATCCTTGTGTTATGAAGTGCCAGGCTTCACTGCCTAAAACATCATCCAGCAGCGGATTACCATGTAGTGTTACTGGCACTATACTGGCAGCACAGGAATACAACAGGGAAGTCAGTCCTATTACTGACCGTTATATAGGCCCTTCCCTAGACTGAAGGTATTTTACAATGCAGAATTTTGCAGCTGTGTCAAATTTGCTCACACAACAAAAATACTATTCCTATTCTGATCATAGTTTCATTCTATGAGTCCCTGTCAACTTATGGAATAGTAACACCACAGTAAGTAATAGCATGGTTAATGACAAAAGGGAGTAAGGCATGTAGCATTCTCCATCCCTCCACCCACAACATACATATTTTTGTAGCTTTTTCCAGTCAAGCAATGGAGAAGGTGGAGAATAGAGAGGAAGGTACAGCTCCTGTAAATTCCTTTGCCAGTGTTTTATACCACATCTCATAGAGGAACATAGAGTACAGGGGCTGTGTCCATTGTACCTGGTCTAAGAAGTTCGTGGAAAGCATATATGAGAGAAGAGGGAGTATATTTTTATTAATAGTGGCTTCAGGGTTTTACCATAGGAGGGACTGCTGAGTAGTAATTTGGTTGGGGTGGAGGTTTTTGTTGACATACCACCCAAGGTACTACCATTGTTTTAATGTGATGTTGCATGTAAAACATGCAGAATTTTGTCGAGTTTACTAAATTCAGTAAATAACATGTTTCCGGGATGAACACAGTAAGTATTGATTGGCTGATTTCCTCTACCCAGTCTAAAAGCTTCTTTAATTATACAGGCAAGTTATTTTGGCAAATATGAAAATAAACTGAAAGATGGAGAAAGTATCTCTTAAATTATTAGAAATCATATTTTAGAAAATGTGTCTAGTGGACTGAATTGTAATGTCTAATTGCTTTTTAAAATGTTTTTCTTTGTTTTTAATTAACATTATAACTTGGCACTCCTTAATATTTCTCAATTATTACTTTTTGTTTTGTTGTAGGGGCCACATTGTCTTAGTTCCAGAATTTAGTCTTCCTCTGGAATACTATCTAATCCCCTTCCTTATCATAGTGGGGATCTGTCTCATCTTAATCGTCATTTTCATGGTAGGTAAATCAATGTTAAATATATTTTTAAACATAGTAGGGATGATTCTAAAAACATTGTATTGAGTGAGAGGAGCCTTCCATAAACGAGTACCTATCGTATGAATCCATTTATATGATTGGGTCTGGAAAAGGTGAAGATAATCTGGGGGCAGGGAAAATCAGAGCAGTGATTGCTTCTAGGGGGCTAGAGAAGGGTGAGGGATTTACTGACAAGGGTATGAGGGAACTTTTCAGGGTAAGTCATGTTCTGTATCTTGAGAGAGGTTTAGGTTGCATACATATCACTTAAATTTTGTGCATTTCATTGTATATAAATTTTACCTAAGGGGAAAAAAATACTAAACTCTGAGCAATGATTTATATGCTAAAGTATTTTGGGGGACATATACTGATTGTCTGCAACTTACTTTGAAGTACACTGTAAAAAAAAAAAAACTAGAAAAAGAGGTGTATTGATGGGTACATAGATGGTTGGATAGATAGGTGATACAAAGTGCAGTTCAAAGTTAGTTATAGAATCTAGGTAATGGATATATGGGTATTATAAAATTCTTTCAACTCTTCTCCATTTTTGAAATTTTTCATATTAAAATGTAAATAAAGAATGGTATGAGGGCTTGAGGGTAAGGGCAATGACACATTACTTCTCCAAAACAGTGGTTACCAAAGTATGCTCCCAGGACTCTTAATGGGTCTGTGAGGTCAAAATTATTTTCATGATAATATTAAGATATTATTTGCCTTTGTCACTCTCATTCCTTCACGGTTTAAGGCGGAAGTTTCTAGAAACTACGTGGTTTGTGATATTAAAACAAATTGAAGGCAGAAGCAGATAAAACCACTGTATTAAGATAGATACTAAAGAGAATTGCAATGACATAAAATAACCCCAGTATACTCACTTTTTAATTTTTTTATAAATAATATTTATATTAATGTCCAATGAGTTTATTATTTATATGGGCATTATAGTTTAACTTAGAGATTAAATGCCATCTTTGAAATGTTCAGTCTTTCTGTGATGCTGTGGTATTTCTCATTTGTTTAGAACTTTTATATCCACCAGTTTAATCATTTTTTTCTGTAAACATTTTGCATGTCTTTTATTTGACGTTTGAAATTGCATTTTCTAAATGGTTATTATTAGGATATAAGAATATTATTGATTTTTTTAAATAAACTTTTAATTTTGGAATGTTAAGATTTACAGAAAAATCGCAAAGAATATTCTTGTACATTCCTCTTCTAGTTTCTCCCATTGTTAACATTTTATGTTACTGTGGTTCATTTGTCACTAAGAAAGTGACGTTGGTACCTTACTAGTAACTAAACTCTAGATTTTGTATAGATTTCACTATTTTTTCCTTTAATGCTCACTTTCTGTTCCAAGATCCAAAACAGGGCACCACACAGTTAGCATGTCTTCCCAGCCTCCTCTGTTCTGTGACAGTCTCTCAGTTAGTCTCTCCGTGTTTCTAATAACCTTAGTCTTAGGGAGTGTTGGCCAGGTATCCTGTAGGATGTCCCTCATCTGATAGAAGTTTTTCTTATGATTAGACTGGGTTATGGGTTTTTTGAGGAGTGGGGGGTAGGTTTTTAAAAACAGAGGTGAACTGCCAGGGGGTACATGATATCTGCATAACATAACTAATGGTATTAACATTCATCCCTTGATTAAGCCACATTTCTCCACTGCACAGTTAATATTTTTCTCTTTTTCTATTCTGTTCTTACTTTGGAAGTGAGGCACTGAGTATAACCCATCCTATAGGTGGGGAGGGGCAGGCATTAAGATCTGAAGTGAGGAGTAGGAGAGAGTATCTGCCACGTATATTATATTTCTTGGAATTCTTTTCTAAGAAAGATTTGTCTCTTCTTGGCATTTATTTATTCAATCATTTATTTATATTGGTTACATACTCCTATATATTTATTTTATTCTTTGGGTTAGAATCCAATACCACATTATTTATGTTGTTTAAATTTTGAGCTTTGGCCATGAGGAGCTCTGTCAGACTAGGTCATGTGTCCCTTTGATTTGATCCATCTTTTTGTTTTTCTAAGCACTTCTTTTGTATTTGGTACTATAAGAAGCTTCAGGCTCTTCTTACATTTTTTTTGCCCCAGCCCTAGAATTAGATGTTTCTCCAAGGAGCCCTGGTTTCTTTTATTGAAGAGTTGTATTTAGAAACCGAAAGTTGGACACTGGACATTGTTTTTATGTATCAATCTTGTATCTACAAACTTGCTGAATTCTACGGTAATTTGAATTTGTTCTTTCTCTTGGGCTTTCAGTATAGAGCAAGGAATAATAGAAAGAACAACATACAAAAAATGTAGGCAGAGTAGCAGTAGATGTGAATACTCTTAAGCTGATAAAGATTATTAACTAAAAACTGAAAAATGAACATCATTAAATGGTTAATTTATTAGAAGATTTCCCTTGAGGGGTTTCTGGGCATCCAGCTTCGGCTCAGGCCATGATCTCACAGTTCGTGGGTTCGAGCCCTCTGTCGGGCTCTGTGCTGACGTGTCGGAGCCTGGAGCCTGCTTTGGATTCTGTAACTCCCTCTCTCTCTCTCAAAGAGTGTCTCTCCCTTCTTGTGCTCTCTCTCTTTCTCTCTCAAAAATAAACGTTAAAAAAAAGACATCCCTTGAAAGTCAGAAACGACAAAAAAGGATGCCTGTTGTTGCACTTCTTATTTAACATTATGCCGAATTTTCTGATAAATCAAGAGAAAAAAGCCATATAAGGCTTAGAAATAAAGAAATCAAACTTTTCTTTTTCCTTATTTAATGATGAATGGGCGCAGAATTATGTCTTTTATCTGTTGTAATGATCATTGGGTTTTTTTTCTCTTTTAGTCTGTTTTTATGGTGGATCACATTAATTTATTTTGTACATTATAAAAATCTTGTATTTGGAATACACTTTATTTGATTATGATGTGTAAGTTTTGTCTTTCATTTTGGATTACTCAGATTTCTAATATGGATCAGTTCTACATTTGTACATAGATGCAAAAAATCCTAAATAAAATATTAGCATTCTGAATGTCCAGGTAAGGGAAAGCTTTGGAATTATGGAGCTAGAATGATCTTAACATCAAAACCAGACAATCCCATAAGCACATGGAACAGCCACTATAAAAAACAGTATGACAGTTCCTCAAAAAATTAAACAATGAGTTATCATATCCAGCAATTCCACTTTGGGTATATACCCAAAAGAATTGAAAACAGTTGTACAGATATTTGTGTGCTTATGTTCATAGCTGCATTATTTGCAATACTGAAAGGTGGAAGCAACCAAATTGTCCATCGATGGATGAATAGAAACAAAATGTGGTATAGACATACAATGGAATGTTAGCCTTAGAAAGGAAGGCAGTTCTGGCACAGGTACAGTATGGGTGAACCTTAAAGACATGCTAAATGAGGGGTACCTGGGTGTCTCAGTCAGTCAAGTGTCCCACGTCGGCTCAGGTCATGATCTCATGTTTCATGGGTTCAAGCCCCACATTAGGCTCTGTGCTGACAGCTCGGAGTCTCAAGCCTGCTTCAGATTCTGTGTCTCCCTCTCTCTCTGCCCCTCCGCCTGCTCACTCTCTGTCTCACTCTCTCTCTCTCTCTCTCTCAAAAATAAACATTAAAAAAAATTTGAAAAAAGACATGCTAAATGAAATAAATGAAATGAAATAAGCTAAATGAAATAAGACTTGCTAAATGAAACAGTTACAAAAGTACAAATAGTGTATGATTCTCCTTATATATGATACCTAGAGTAGTCAGATTCAGAGACACAAAGTAGAATGGTAGTTGCCAGGACCTGTGGAGAGGGGGAAGGTGGGGAATTATTGTTTAATGGGCACAGAGTTTCAGTTTTGCAAGATGAAAAGAGTTTTATGGATGGATGGTGGTGATGGTAGCACAGTAATGTGAATGTAGTTAGTGCCACCCAGGTATACACTTAAAAATGGTTCAGAGTAAATTTAGCGTTATGTGTATTTTACCATATAGTTGACCCTTGAGTAACATGGGTTTGAACTGCATGGGTCCACTAATCAGTTACAAATAAATAACTAGACTAGATCAAACTAGCTCCATAAAACTAATTACCCTTATTTTCTGTTTTCTAACATAGTTTTTGATAAAGTTGGGGTTATGTATTACTTTTTGGTGAAGGTTGTTTACAAAATCATCTAGACCTGCTGACTGTGTTCATAGTTACCTGGGCATTCAGATGGTTGTCTACTTTTTCATACGAAATTATATTTCTAAGAAATTGTCTATTTTATCTGTTTTCAAGTATAGGGGGGATCAGGTGATTAATATTTATATATTCACATAACTATATTTTAAGTTTATTTATCTTGAGAGAAAGAGAGAGAGTGCAAGTGGGGGGACAGGCAGAGAGAAAGAGGGAGAGAGAGAATCCCAAGCACTGACAGTGCAGAGCCCAATGTGGGGTTCGAACCATGAGATCATGACCTGAGCTGAAGTCAGACGCTTAGCTGACTGAGCCACTCAGGCACCCTTCACATAACAATTTAAAGAGTCTTTCTTTCTTTCTTTCTTTCTTTCTTTCTTTCTTTCTTTCTTTCT
>NW_024412400.1:44796531-44876345 GCF_014898765.1 Herpailurus yagouaroundi
TCTTTCTTTCTTTCTTTCTTTCTTTCTTTCTTTCTTTCTTTCTTTCTCTCTCTCTCTCTCTCTCTCTCTCTCTCTTTCTTTCTTTCTTTCTTTCTTTCTTTCTTTCTTTCTTTCAGAATTTCTACTGTATGTGAAATGAGTTCTCTTTATTCATATCTGCCCGTGCCTTTTCACAGTGTTATTAATTTATCTGTTTTGTCTTTCAAAGAAGTAGACCTTGACGGTTTTCTTTTTCCTTTCACTAAACAAATATTCATTTCACATCTATGATGAATTAGGCACTGCTCTATGATCTGAAGATCCATCACTGTACTTAAAATTGGTAAAAAGTCTCCGATGTAAAGCAGCTTCGATTTCACTGCAAATTATATTCTAAAGTCTTCACTGTTTTATGTCTCTCATGAATTTGTGCTCTTAGCATCATTTTTCTTCTGTTTTGTATGGATATATTGCTTTTCTTTTTCTAGCTTGTTCAGCTGAATGCTTATTAGTTTTTTTCTTTCCAGATTTAGATTTAAATGCATTTAGATTATAAATTTCTGTTTAACAGTGATGTTAGCCTCAATTCCTAGCATTTGATAAGGAATATTATTTCAATTTGGTTTACATTTAAAAATATTTTTTGTTGTTATATAGAATATTTCTTTAGCACTCTTGATGTTTCCATTCATGTGAAGGGAGAACTCAAGTTACTCTAATTCCTAGCTCTTCCTTACCCTCTCACTCATTTGGTCTTAGGGGAGATGAAGTATCTTATGTGTGTGGTGTATTTGGGAAGAATAAACCTAGCGCATGCGTCACTCAGCTCCACCTTTCTCTTGGGATTAACCTATTTCCAGCTTCTCCAGGACTAGTTCTGCAATTCTGGGGGTGAGTGAAGGGAAGGCCTGTTCCATTCCAGAGGAGTTTTGTCTGTACCTGGCTGGGTAAGGCAGTCTCATTCTGTGGTTCAGTAAAAAGTTCTAATTCTTTCTCCACTGCATTAGGTACTCCACCTGCATCTATTTGCTAGTTCATGATCTTATTTCTCAAGTTATTTAGAATCCAGGTGGCAAAGAGGCATGCTAATTTTAAGGCCCCCTCAGAAACTCAAATGTCCATTATGATTTCTTCTGAGACTTATAAACTATTTTAATAAAGTTTTACATTTCCAAAGAGCATACATATTTTTCTGTATCTTCTTTTTTTCTATTGATTTCTAATTCAATTTTATTGTGGTCAGAAGACATTGTATGTTATAGATTCTTTGGTTATTTCCAAAGATCTGCTTTGTGGCCATATTTTGTGAACACTCCCCATGTATGTGAAAAGAATTGTGGAGTTCAAAGTTCATATATGTACATTAGTTTGAGCTTTCGCATTTGTTTTGTGTATTTTTTTTATTTTAAAAACCATTTTGACATAGAATTCACATAACATAAAATTGACACACCTAAAGTGTCTAATTCAGTGGTTTTTAGTATATTCATAGAATTTGTGCAGTCATCACAATTCTCTATGTTTGTTTGGTACTTTTCTGTTTTCTAAAACAGTGCTAGGCAATAGAACAATACTGTGAAGCCAAATTTATTGTAATTTAAAATTTTCTGGTAGTCAAATGAAAAAGATAAAAAGAGGGGCACGTGGTTGCTCAGTCGACTGAGGGTCCAACTCTCGAGATCTACTCAGGTCATGATCTCATAGTCATGAGATAAAGCCCCATGTGGGCGGGTTCTGTGCGGAGTGTGGAGCCTGCCTGGGATTCTTTCTCCCCCCCTCTCTGTCTCTGCCCCTCACCCACTCGTGTACTTTCTCTCTCTCAAAATAAATCAGTAAACTTAGAGAAAAAAAAAGATAAAAAGAAAAAGGTGAGATTAAATACTAAATCTAAAATGTATTTCAGTATTCAATTAATATAAGTAATTATGAAATATGTTTTACATTCTTTTTGTTCTAAGTATTTACAATCTGGTGTATATTTTATAATTTTACAGCAAATCTCAAATGAGACTAGCCATATATTGAGTGTTCAGTAGCTACATGTACCTAGTGGCTACTATATCAGGCAGCATAGGTCTGTAGTCTTTAAATTTTTTCTCTGCTTTAGCTATAAATTACTGAACTTGGAATTTGGGTATTTCTCCTATAATTTTGTCCTTTTTAGATGAAGTGTTGTTTTTTTGTATTGTCATGTTACCTCCTAATGATTTTTGTCTTAAATTCTATTTTACTTGATACATCAGCTTTCTTTTGCTTAATATTTTCATGGCATACCTTTATTCCTTTATTTTTTACCTTTATATTTTTATTAATGTGTCATTAATTTTAATCTTGTGTCTTGTAAATAGCATATAGTTGGATTTTTTTCCTTATCCAATATGATACACTCTTCAGAAAAAAAAAAAAACCTGGTGAATTTAATCCACTTACATTTTTGCAATTACACATACATTTGGAATAATTTCTATTGTTTACTTTTAGTTTGTTTCTTCTTCTTTGAAGATTTGGATGACTCCACTTTCTCCTACTGGTTTAAAAGCTTAGATTATAGTGTTCTTCTAGTGGTTACTATTGAATTTTTAAAAAGCATTTATTGAGGTATAATTAACACATGACAAACTGCACATATTTAAATTGTATAGTTTGGTAAGTTTTGACACACACACCTGTGAAACCACTACCACAATCACTGTTGAAATATCAGTCAGCTCAAAAAATTTCCTCATGCTCCTTGATAATCCCTGCCTCTCACCGGTCATGTCCTCATCCTCCCCCACCTCCCCCTCCTCGCCCGAACCCTAGACAACTACAGGTCTGCTTTTGGTCACTATAGATTAGTTTGTATTTTCTTCAGTTTTCTACACGTGGAATTGTATATTATGTCCTCTTTTGTGTCTGCCTTCTTTCTCTCAGAACAATTATTTTGAGGTTAATATAGTTTTTGAGTATATTTATTCTTTTTTTTTTTTAACCCAGTTGTATTTGATTGTATGAATATATCACAGGTTTTGTTTTTGTTTTTGTTTTTTTAATCCATTTACCCATCGATAGGCATTTGGGTCGTTTCTGGGTTTTGGATATTACAAATAAATCTGACATGGACATTTGTGTACAAGTTGTTATACAGACGTGTACTTTTATTTCTGTAAGTATGAGTGGGGTAATTGAGTATAGGGTAATTGTGTGTTTAAATTTATAAGAAATCAGCATCCAGAGTGGTTGTACCAGTAGTGTATCACAGTGCCAGTAACTCCACCTCCTTGCCAACACTCGATATAGTCAGTCTTTTTAATTTTAGCCATTCTATTCTATATAGTGGTATTTGTGATTTGAACTAATTATGTTGAATTGAGTATCTCTTCCAGTGCTTATTTACCATGGTTGTATCTTCTGTGGTGAAGTGTTTATTCACATATTTTGCCCTTTATTTTGTCTATTGGGTTGCTTATTTTTTTTTTGTTGTTGTTATTGTGTTTTGAGTTCTTTATAAATTCTGGATACAATTCCTTATCAGATATGCAATTTGCAACTATTTTCTCTCAGTCTGTGTCTTGTCTTTTAGTTTTTAATAGTGTCTTCTGAGGACAGAAGTCCTTCATATTGATATAGCCAAATTGGTCAAAATTTTCTTTTCATGGATATAATTTTGACATTTGGCTCTGCCCCTGTGGACTACTTTTCATTTTTTCAAGCATAGTAACTTACAGTTGAAGTGTCTTATAGATTTTATCTGAATACTTCTGAATATTCATAGTACAGGTGTTAGGTAGTACTTCTATTCAGTTTGCTGCTACAACTGAGAGTGTGGTGACTAATAAATGTATGTTTGAAAATTTTATTAGCTTATAATTAACAGGAATTTCAACTCTGCCTTCTTCTTGGTCCAGTGGAATCTTTGTAATCTATGGTCTACCATTTCTATTTGCAAAACAAAACTAGTTTTATGTTATTTATAATGTTTCTGTTAAAGTAAGTAAAGATAATTTGGGTCAATGAATAAAAATTCAATGGGGCGCCTGGGTGGCGCAGTCGGTTAAGCGTCCGACTTCAGCCAGGTCACGATCTCGCGGTCGGTGAGTTCGAGCCCCGCGTCGGGCTCTGGGCTGATGGCTCAGAGCCTGGAGCCTGTTTCCGATTCTGTGTCTCCCTCTCTCTCTGCCCCTCCCCCGTTCATGCTCTGTCTCTCTCTGTCCCAAAAATAAATAAACGTTGAAAAAAAAAATTAAAAAAAATAAAATAAAATAAAAAAAATAAAAATAAAAAAAAAAAATTCAAAAGCATAATTTTTGGGGTAACTAATCACCTGTGTAATTAGTGCTTTAATTAGTGCTTCAATTAATAATAATACGATTAGGGTGTAAGTAAACTGAATTTGATTTGCAGGAGCTATCCAGACACTTAAAACATGTCTATTATTTTAATAGCCATTTTCTATTTGCATATTTAATATCTGATTTCTTTTTTTTCTTTTATTTTTAGATCACAAAATTTGTCCAGGATAGACATAGAGCTAGAAGAAACAGACTTCGTAAAGATCAACTTAAGAAACTCCCCGTGCATAAATTCAAGAAAGGTAAGTGGATATTTTTATTTTCTAAATAATCACCGTTAGTTTATTTAAGAATACATTCTGACCTTACTCTAGAACTACCTTCTGTGTCTTTGCCATACCCTGTGCCTAATACTCCGTTAACAGTGAGCGGATGTGGGAGGTGGTCTTTTGCTGTGGGGTACTCTGGTGAAGGCAAGACAGGGGCAAACGGTCTGCAGAGAATTTATGAACAGTAGTGAAACTTGACCAGAATGCTTCTTCTTGTCATCATGTGCCGGCATTTCTGAACCTAAGTGGATAAAATACTTCTGTGCATTAGGATGGTCTACTCTCCTTGACACTGGGTCCACTCTCTCTCCTACCATATACCACCCACTGTATTAACATTGCATTAACTAAACACATAGTTAATACTGTTGCATTAACTAAACACACATGTAGCTATTATATGTCAAGTATTTTAAATATATTGTTTGATTTGATTTTCATATTCCTGTGAACTGGGTACTTTAATGGGCATTATGGTTGAGGAAACAGAGGGTCAGAGAGGCAAAAAACTTTAATGCCACACAACCAGTACTGACAGAGCTGGGGAGGGGTGTGTGTCTAATAATCTAGCCAATGTAATTTCTACTGCTTATGCTTTAGTGAGCTTTTAGTGCAGGTACATGTTTGTTAAATCCTTTTGGCTAGTAGTCCCCAGACTCTTCAATTCTATATACCAGTAAAAGTGTTCTGTTTTTTGATTCAGCAGAGAAAATGCATAGAGAGGAGAAACGGTGAAGGCATTAAAATTTAGTTCTGCCAAAATTTTATTTTCCAAGTAATAAAGTGTTTTTAAAATCTTCCGTTTATAATAACCATTATTTTATGAAAAATATAAAATTTAATTAAAAAAGGAAAAACCACATGTTAAGAGGAATAAATAGAGACATTTATAAAATGTACTGCACTGTCATCATTCAGTGTGGATTAAAGTAGAAGTTATTCATAGGCCAGAAGTAGTTTGAGGACTGGCTTTGGGGATCACTTTTTTTAAGCTCCATTTTGTGCTTATTCGTGTGTTTCCTAAACCCAGAAAAAAAGTTTAAAAAGTTGATACTGTCCTGGGCATGCATAGTTTGTTTTTCATCAGAATAAGAGGAGTATAGGATTTTAAGCAGAGGAAAGGTAATATGTCAGTTAAATATTAAAAGGGTCTTTCTGCTGCTATGTTAAGAACAGGGTATAGAGGGATAAGGGTTATATGCAGAGAGACCAGATAAAAGGCCATTACAGTAATCCAAGTGAGATATGAATGTGGGTTGGATTAAGTGGTAGCAGTGGAAGAGGTGAAGAAATCTTAAATTCTGGATATATCTGGAAGATTGAATACAGTGGATTTATTAGTGGACTAGATGTGGGGAGAAAAACCATGGATGATGCCAGATTTTTGGTGTCAGCAACAGGAAGAATGGCATTGCCCTAAACAGAAATAAGAATGGTTAATGAATGGTGGAGCAAGTTCTGAGTGAAAATTGAGGAAATTCGTTTTGGATATATGGAATTTCAGATGTCTAGTAGATGTTATAAATGAGTCTGGAGTTTGAGAGGGATCTGAACTGTAAGTATTGTATAAAGATGTATTTAAATCATGAGTCTGGGTGACAGTACTAAGAGAATAAGTATAGGTGGACAGAAGAATACCAAAGACATACTGGGGCATTCCAACATTAAGTAAGAAAGAAGAATAGGCAGTAGAGACAGAACAGGAGTGAACAGTTATGTCAGGGGGACATCAGAAGAGAGTGGTTTACTGGAAACTGAAGAGATGCAAGTCCATCAAAGAGCAAGGAGTGATAACCTGTGTCAAATACTCCTGATAGGTAAGTAAGATGAGAGCCGACAGCTGACCTTTAGAAGTTATTGATTATCTTTGGTGAGGAGTTTTAACAGGCCAAAAAACCAGTTGTGATGGGTTTAGGAGAGAATGGAAGGAAAAGGATCAGAGACAGTAACTACAGACAATTTTTTCAAGAAATTTAACTACAAACAGAAGCAAGGAAATGGGGTAGCAGCTAGCTGGTGGAGAAGTCGGGTTAAGAAATAGCACATTTGCTGAAGGAAATTGATGATAACAGGTGACAGATGGGAGAACTGCTATAATACCGTCTTTGAGAAGGCAAGGAGGAATGGCCTCTGGTGCACAAGTAGGTGGACTGGCCTTACATGGTAACATGGAGAGTTGAGCTAAGGGAAGGTAGAAATATGTGGGTGCAAAATCCTGGGACGTGGGTATGTATGGTGGTAAGTCTGGAAGTTTTCTTCCATTTTCAGTCATCGACTGTAGATGATGATGGGAGAGGAGATACTGGAGGTTTAAAGCAGAAAGGTATGAAATATTCTGGGAGAGTAAGTGGGCAGATGGACCAGGGCAATGAACTATGATTGCCTGGCAGCCTGAACCTCCCTTTAAGGTTTATTCTTATGAACCAGTCAACATAATGGTGTTTTTCTCATTTATTTATTTTGAGAGAGAGAGTGCAAGTGGCTGAAGGGCCAAGAGATGGGGAGAATCTCAAGCAGGCTCTGCATTGTCAGCACAGAGCTCCACATGGGGCTCAAACTCATGAAACCATGACCTGAGCCAAAATCAAGAGTCGGACTCTTAACCAACAGAACCACCCAGGCACCCCTGGAGTGGTGTTTATCCTTACCATCCTGTTTTCTTGTTGTTGTTGTTTTTTGTTTTTTTTTTTGTTTTTTTAGTGTGAAGTATAACACACAAGAAATAGAACATAATTAGCACCTCAGAAACGACTGTGTACCCATCTAGATTATAATCCTTTCCTTCTCATTGGAAGATCATCCATTATGATAATCATTTCGTTGTCTTTGTATTAAGTTTTACCACCTATGTATTCATTCCAAAACAATATGATTGAGTTTTTCCTGTTTTTGAATTGCATTTTTTTTAAGTTTTTATTTTAATCACTTGGTGCTCATCACAACAAGTGCACTTCTTACTTCTTAATCCCCATCACCTCATCCCCTCCTCTGGTAACCATCAGTCTGTTCTCTATGGTTAAGATTCTGTTGCTTGGTTTGTCTTTCTGTCTCTCTCTCTCTCTGCCTCTGTCTCTCTCTGCCTCTCTCTCTCTCTGTTTGTTTCATAAATTCCACGTGTGAAATCATATGGTATTTATATGTTGTTTTTCTCTGGCCGATCATATGGTATTCATCTTTCCTGGCTAACTTATATTGCTTAGCATTATACTCCATCCATGTCATTGCAAATGGCAAGGTTTCATTCTCTTTTATGGTTGAATCGTGTTCAATTGTATGTACATGCCACCTCTTCTTTATCCACTCATCAGTTGATACATGAGCTGCTTCCATATCTTGGCTATTGTAAATAATGCTGCTGTAAACACAGGGTGCATGTATCCCTTTGAATTAGTGTTTTTGTACTCTTTGGAGAAATACCCAGTAGTGTCATTGCTGGATCATGTCATAGTTCTATTTTTAACTTTTTGAGGAACGTCCGCATATTGTCCAGAGTGACTGCACCAGTTTACATTCCCACCAACAGTGTAAGAGTGTTCCTTTTTCTCCACATCCTCATCAACACCTGTTGTTTCTTGTGTTTTTGATTTTAGCTATTCTTACAGGTGTGACGTGTTATCTCCTTGTTGTTTTGATTTGCATTTCTCTAATGTTGAGTGATGATGAGCCTCTGTTCATGTGTCTGTTGGCCATCTGTGTGTCTTTTTTAGAAAAATGCCTGTTCATGTCTCCTGCCCATTTTTAAACATTTTTTTTAAATGTTTGTTTATTTTTGAGAGAGAGAGAGAGAGAGAGCACGAGTTGGGGAGGGGCAGAGGGAAAAGGAAACAGAATCCAAAGCAGCTCCAGGCTTTGAGCTGTCAGCACAGACCCTGATGTGGGGCTCATACTCATGGACTGAGAGATCATGACCTGACCCAAAGTCAGATGCTTAACTGACTGAGCCACTCAGGTGCCCCTGCCCATTTTTAACTGGATTATTTGTTTTTTTGGACGTTGAGGATTTGTTGTTGTTGTTGTTGTTTGTTTTAGCAGGAATTGAGTTTTATAAGTTCTTTATATATTTTGGGTATTAACCCTTTATGAGGGTTAATTTGCAAATATTTTCTTCCATTCACTAGGTTGCCTTTTAGTTTTGTTGTTTCCTTTGCTGTTGTGCAGAAGCTTTTTTATTTTGATGTAGTCCCAACAGTTTATTTTTGCTTTTGTTTCCCTTGCCTCAGGAGACCTATCTAGAAAAACGTTTCTATAGCCGATGTCAGAGAAATTACTGTCTGTGCTCTCTTCTGGGATTTGTATGGTTTCAGGTCTTACATTTAGGTCCTTAATCCATTTTGAGTTTATTTTTGTATATGGTGTAAGAAAGTGGTCCACTTCCATTCTTTTGCATATAGCTGTCCAGTTTTTCCAGCATAATTTGTTGAAGAGACTTTTTCTCATTGCATAGTTTTGCTTTCTTTGTCAAAGATTAATTGACCATATAACCATGGTTTTATTTCTGGGTTTCTTTCTATTCCAGTCTGTTGATCTGTGTGTCTATTTCTGTGCCAGTACTGCACTGTTTTGATTACTACAGCTTTGTATTATATCTTGAAATTTGGGATTGTGATATCTCCATGTTTGTTCTTCTTTTTCAAGACTGCTTGGCTATTTGGGGTCTTTTGTGGTTCCATACCAATTTTAGGATTGTTCAAGTTCTATGAAAAGTGCTGTTGGTATTTTGATAGGGATTGCATTAAATCTATAGATTGCTTTGAGTAGTATGGACATTTTAACGATATTTATTCTTCCAATCCATAAGCATAGAATATCTTTCCGTTGCTTTGTGCCATTGTCTATTTCTTTCATAAGCTTTTTATAGTTTTCAGAGTATAGTCTTTCGCCTCCTTGATTAAGTTTATTCCCAGGTATTTTATTTTTGGTACAATTGTAAAAGGGATTATATTTTTAATTTCTCTTTCTGCTGCTTCATTATTAGTGTATAGAAATGCAACAGATTTCTGTATAGTGATTTTATATATTGCAAACTTACTGAATTCATTTATCAATTCTAGATTTTGGTGGTGTCCTCAAGGCTTTCTGTATAATAGGATCTTGTCATCTGAAAATAGTGAAAGTTTTACTTCTTTACCAATTTGGATGCCTTTTAGTTCTTTTTGTTGTCTGATTGCTATGGCTAGGACTTCTAGTACTATGCTATATAAAAGTGGTGAGAATGGACATCCTTGTTCTGTTCTTGACCAAGTATGATGTTAGCTGTTGGTTTTTCATATATGGCCTTTATTATGTTGATGTATGTTCCCTTTAAACCTACTTTATTGAGGGTTTTTATCATGAATGAATGTTGTATTTTGCCAAATGTTTTTTCTGTACCTACTGAAATGATTTTATGGTTTTTATCCTTTTATTGATGTTATATATCAAGTTGATTGGTTTGTGAATATTAAACCAGCCTCACATCCCAGGAAATCCCACTTGATCTTGGTGATTTTTTTTTAAGTGTATAGTTGGATTTGGTTTGCTAATATTTTTGTTGAGGATTTTTACATCTATGTGCATCAGAAATACTGGCCTGTAGCTTTCTATTTTGTGGTGTCTTAATCTGGTTTTGGTATCAGGGTAATGCTGGCCTCATAGAATGAATTTGGAAGCCTTTCTTCCTCTTCTATTTTTTAGAATAGTTTGACAAGAATAGGTATTAACTCTCCTGTAAAATGTTTGATAGTATTTACTTGTGAAGCCATCTGGTCCTGGACTTTTGCTTGTTGGGAGTTTTTTGATGAGTGATTCAATTGCATTGCTCGCAATCACTCTGTTCAAATTTTCTATTTCTTTCTAATTCAGTTTTGGAAGGTTATATGTCTAGGAATTTATCCATTTCTTCCAGGTTGTCCAATTTTCAGGCAGTTTTTCATAATATTCTCTCATAATCCTTTGGATTTCTGTAGTATCAATTGTTATTTCTCCTCTATCATTTCTGATTTTGTTTCAGTTATCTCTCTCTCATGAGTCTGGCTAAACTGGTATCAATTTTGTTAATCTTTTCGAAGAACCAGCTCCTGGTTTCATTGATCTGTTCTATTGGTTTTTTTAGTTTCTATTTTATTTCTGCTCTAATCTTTATTATTTCTTTCCTTTGTTCTTTTTCTAGCTCCTTTAGGTGTAAGATTAGGTTATTTGAGATGTTTGCATGCTTCTTGAGTTAGGCCTATATTGCTATAAACTTACTCTTATAAAAGCTTTGCTGTATCCCCAAGATTTTGGAACACTGTGTTTTCATTTTCATTTGTTGCTATGTATTTTTTTTTTTAATTTCCTCTTTGATTCTTGGTTGACCCATCCATTGTTTAGTTAAATGTTATTTATCTTCCATGTATTGGTGCTCTTTCCAGATTATTTTCTTGTGGTTACTTTCTAGTTTTACACTGCTGTGGTCAGAAAAGATGCAAGGTATGACTTCAGTCTTTTTTAATTTGTTGAAATTTGGTTTTTGGCCTAATATGTGATCTCTTCTGGAGAATTTTCCATATGCACTTGAAAAGAATGTGTATTCTGATGTTTTAGGATGGATTTTCTGAATATACCTGTTAGATACATCTGGTCCAATATATCATTCAGAGCCACTGTTTCCTTATTTATTTTCTGTTTGGATGATCTATTCATTCATGTAAGTGAGGTGTAAAGTCACCTACTATTATGGTATTACAATCGATTAGTTCCTTCATGTTTGTTACTGGCTGCTTTATGTATTTGGGTGCTTCCATGTTGGATGCATAACTATTTACAATTGTTGTATCTTCTTGTCGGATTGTACTCTTTATATACAGTGACTTTGTCTCTTATTACACTCTTTGTTTTTGTTTTTTTTTTTTTTTTAATTTTTTTTTTCAACGTTTATTTATTTTTGGGACAGAGAGAGACAGAGCATGAACGGGGGAGGGGCAGAGAGAGAGGGAGACACAGAATCGGAAACAGGCTCCAGGCTCTGAGCCATCAGCCCAGAGCCTGACGCGGGGCTCGAACTCACGGACCGCGAGATCGTGACCTGGCTGAAGTCGGACGCTTAACCGACTGCGCCACCCAGGCGCCCCCACTCTTTGTTTTAAAATTTATTTTGTCTACCTTGGCTTTTTTTTCACTTCCATTTGCATTTTAAATGCTTTTCCATCCTTTCACTTTCAAGGTGCATGTGTCTTTAGGTCTGAAGTCTCTTGTATGCAACATGTGGATGGGTCTTGTTTTTTTTTTAAGATTTATTATTTTTTTAATTTTATTTTTTATTTTTTAAAATTTACATCCAAATTAGTTAGCATGCAGTGCAACAATGATTTCAGGAGTAGATTCCTTAGTGCCCCTTACCCATTTACCCCATCCCCCCTCCCACAACCCCTCCTGTAACCCTCAGTTTGTTTTCCATATTTATGAGTCTCTTCTGTTTTGTCCCCCTCCCTGTTTTTATATTATTTTTGCTTCCCTTCCCTTATGTTCATCTGTTTTGTCTCTTAAAGTCCTCATATGAGTGAAGTCATATGATTTTGTCTTTCTCTAATTTCGGTTAGCATAATACCCTCCAGTTCCATCCATGTACTTGCAAATGGCAAGATTTCATTCTTTTTGATTGCCAAGTAATATTTCATTGTGTGTGTGTGCGTGTGTACGTGTATGTGTGTATATATATATTCTATATATATTCTATACACACACACACATGCACACACGCACACACACATACACATCTTTTTTCTCCATTCATCCATTGATGGACATTTGGGCTCTTTCCATACTTTGGCTATTGTTGATAGTGCTGCTATAAACATGGGGGTGCATGTGTCCCTTCAAAACAGTACACCTGTATCCTGTGGATAAATGCCTAGTAGTGCAATTGCTGGGTCGTAGGGTAGTTCTAGTTTTAGTTTTTTGAGAAACCTCCATACTATTTTCCAGAGTGGCCGCAACAGCTTGCATTCCCAGGGTCTTGCTTTTTATCCACTCCGTCACCCTGTGTCTTTTGATTGGAGCATTTAGTCTATTTACATTCAAAGTAATTATTGATAGGTATGTACATATTGCCATTTAGTTAACCACTTTATGGTTGTTTTTATAGTTCTTCTCTGTTCCTTGTTCTCTTCTCTCATGGTTTGCTGGTCTTCTTTAGTTATATACTTGGATTCCTTTCTTTATTTTTTGCATATCTGTTCCTGGTTTTGATTTGTCATTCCCATTAGGTTTGTATATAACATCTTTTGCATATAGCAGTCTATATTAAGTTGATGGTTGCTTAAATTTGAGCCCATTCTTTACTCCTCCTTTCACCTTTTAGTTACGTGTGTCAAACTTTATATCTTTTTATTTTATGAATCTCTTGAGTAATTTTATAGATATACTTAATTTTATTGCTTTTATGTTTCCTACTTTTTTTACTCCTCCTTATGGACTTTCCTTTCCACTCAAAGAGTCCCCTTTAACTTTTCTTGTAGGGCTAGTTTAGTGGTGATGAATTCCTTTAACTTCTGTTTATCTGAGAAACTCTTTATCTCTCCTTCTATTCTGAATAATAGCTTTGCTATATAGAGTATATACAGCTTTGCTGTATAGAGTATTCTTGGCTGCAGTTTTTTTTTTTTTTTTTCCAGCACTCTGAATATATCATGCCACTCCCTTCTGGCCTACAAAGTTTCTGCTGAAATATCAGTTGATAGGCTTATTGAGTTTCCCTTGTATGTAATTGTTTTCTCTTGCTGCTTTTAAAATTCTCTTTATCACTACTTTTTGCCATTTTTTTAAATGTTTATTTATTTTTGAGAGAGAGACAGTGTGTGAGCAGGGGAGGGGCAGAAAGAGAGGGAGACACAGAATCTGAAGCAGGCTCCAGGCTCCGAGCTGTCAGCACAGAGCCTGACACGGGGCTCGAACTCACAAACCAGAAGATCATGACCTGAGCTAAAGTTGGACACTTAACCAATTGAGCCACTCAGGTGCTCCTGCCATTTTTTAATTACTGTGTGTCTTGGTGTGGACCACCTTAGGTTGATTTTATAGGGCGGTTCTTTGATTCTTGGATCTGGATTTCTGTTTCCTTCCCCATATTTGGAAAGTTTTCAGCTATTATTTCTTCAAATAGGTTTTCTTCCCCCTTTTCTCTCTTTTTTCCTGTAGGATCCCTATAATGCAGATGTTATTACACTTGATGGTGTCACTGAGTTCGCTAAGTCTGTTTTCAGTTTTTGTTATTATTTTGTGTCTCTCCTCTTCAGCCTGATCACTTTCCATTACTCTGTCCTCCAGGTCACTGATCCATTCTTCTGCTTCCTCTAGTCTACTGTTTATTCCTTGTAGTATATTTTTAATTTCAGTTATTGAATTCTTCACCTTTGGTTGGTTCTTTTTAAATTTTTTCTATATCTTTGTTAAGCATCTCACTGAGGTCCTTCACTTTTTTCTCAAGTCCAGTGAGTATCATTAGGACCATTACTTTAAGTTCTTTGTCAGGCATATTAGTTATCTGTTTTGGTTAGGTCTCTTGCTATGACTTTGTCCTGTTCTTTCATTTGAGACACATTCCTATGCCTCTTCACTTTGTTTAACTGTGTCTGTTCCTATGTGTTAGGAAAGTCAGCTGTCTCCTGCTCTTGAAAGTAGTGGCTGTATGAAGAAGAGGTCCTGTAATGTCCTGCAGTGCAGTGTCCCCTGTTCATCAGAACTTGGTGCTTCAGGGGTGTCTCCCATGTGTGTTGTGTTTGCCCTACTATTGTGGCTGAGTTGCTTTTACTTTCAGGCCCAACATCTGCAATGGCTCTCTTTGCCCATTGTGGGCATGGTTTGGTCCCTATGTTGTTAGTGGGACAGTCTGAGGCCACCTTGGGCTTGAGTTGAGTCAGACCAGGCATTTTCTAGAGATGTAATAGCATATAACTGCAGGGCACTTTCCCTGTATTGTCCCTTGAGAAGCTTTTATTGGTGGGAAGGGCCTGCAGTCAGACCAGATATCAGCCCTCAGCCCACTGCTGGGGTGCAGTTGGAATGGTGTGTATGGTTATCTTTCCTTCTCCCTGGGGCAGGAGTCACTTTGGAGGGGTGCTGGACCCTGTTGGGCCAGGCTTGCAGCACTACTATGGATGGGCTCCAGGCAAGGGCATATTGGAGGAGGCAGGTCTGTAGGAGAATGTAAGGGTGGGACACACTGTTAGCAAATTAGGTAGGAAATGTTGCTGCTTTGCTGGTTCCTGCAGGTGTGTCCATGTGTCTAGGCTGGGGGGTGGGGGAAGAAAATGGGGCCTGCCAGCTCCTTTGTTCCTGGAGAAGTTTTGCCTCCAACACACATTCTGAGATTATTAACCATATCCCCTTCCTGTATACCCCAAGCTTTTTTTTCCCCCCCAAACTAATGCTTCTATGCTGTATCTCCGTGGGGCTGTTCGTTGTGCTGTCTCTTTAAGGGTGGGGATTCTGTTTCCTCTCACCCACCTGGGTCTCCCAGAGCTGAGCCTGCTGATTTGTAAAGTTCCTGATGTTAAGCCCAGCTGGTTGTAAGAAGTCATAAAATTATGCCCCTTTGGTTTTCATGCAGGTTTCCCCATGCCACAAGTGATTGGTGTGAGGGTCTGGTCCTCTCCCCTTTCTGTACCTGTGGTTTCCCTCCCTCCCCTAGACAGTCCCAATGAGCTCTTGACAATATCTCAACCCTTCTTGCTCTCTGCAGAGTGGGCTTGTCTCTACATTGAGTTGTGGAGAGTCTGTTCTGCCAGTCTTTGGGTCCTTTTCTGGGTTATTTACACTGATGTACATGTTATCTAGTTGTATCCATGGGATGAGGTGAGCTTAGGGTCCTCCTATTCTGTGATCTTCCTCCCAGGTTCCAGAACTCATTCCTTTTAGTGGCTGAGGAATATTTTATTATGTGTTTCTACCAAGTTTTGTTTATCTAGTCATCTGCTAGTGGATACATGGGTTGCTTCCACCTTTTGGCTCTTATGAATAATGCTGCAATGAAAAACTGTTGTAAAAGTATATGTTTGAGTTCTTGAATTCAGTTCTCTTGAGTACATACTTAAGTGTGGTATTGCCACGTCATTTGGTAATCACTGTTTAACTTTCTGAGGAACCACCCATACTGTCTTCTACAGCCACTGCACCACTTTACATCCTGAGCATCCATGCAGAAGGTTCTTATTTCTCCATATCCTTGTCAATGTCCTTTGAAACACAAAGTTTTTAATTATGATGTCCCAATGTCTCTATTCTTTTTTTGTTCATGCTTTTATTGTCATAATTAAAAATAGACAGCCAAATCCATGGTATGAAGATTTTCTTGCATGTTCTAAGAGTTTTATGATTTTAGCTCACACTAGGTCTTTGATCAGTTTTAAGTTACTTTTTATATATAAGGTGAGGCTCCAAGTTTATTTACATATATATGTGTATATACACGCACATACATACATAGAGCATTAAAAGGCAATAGTTTGAACCATTTGTTGAGGAGATTCGTTTTTCCTCATTGAATGGTCTTTCACCCTTGTCAAAAATCTTGGCCATACATGTATGGGTTTATTTCTAGACACTCAAGTCTCTTTCATTGTTCTGTATGTCTGTCCTTAAGCCATACTGCACTGTTTTGATTACTTTAGATTTGCAGTGTATTTTGAACTGGGAAGTGTGACTTCTCCAACTTTTTTAGAGTGTTTTAGATATTCAGGATCCCTTGCAATTACATTTGGAGGACCACATTTTCCATATCTACAAAAAAGGATATTGGAATTTTGATAAGGATTGTGTTGAATTTATAAATTGCTTAGGGTATTATTGCCATCTTAATATTAAGCCTTCCAGTTGATGAACATGGAACATCTTTCCATTTTATTTAGGTTGTCTTTAATTTCTTTCACCACTATCTTATAATTCTTAGTGTACAAGTGTTCCACTTTGTTAATTTTTTTCCTAGGTATTTTATTCTTTCAGCTGCTGTTGCAAATGGAATTGACCTCTTAATTTCCTTTTTGGATTGTTCACTGCTGGTGTATAGAAACCCAACTGATTTTTATATAATCTTGTAACCTCCAACTTTGCTGAATTTATAGCTCTAGTAGTTTTCTTATGGATTCTTTGGGATTTTCTATATATAGGACTATGTCCTCTGTAAATACAGTTTTCAGTGTGGGTTCCTTTGCCTTCTTGTAGGAATGCTCTATGATAATGTTGAATAGCAGTGGTGAAAATATGCATCCTTGTCTGTTCCTCTTCTGAGAAGGAAGATTTGACCTTTCACTATTGAGAATGGTGTTAGCTGTGTGATTTTCAAAAATGCCATTTATCATGTTGAGAAGGTTCTCTTTCATCAACATTCATTTTTTTGACATGTCCAGTTGTTTTGGCACCATTTGTTAAAAAGACTGTCCTTTCTCCCTTGCACTGTTGTCAGAGTAGTTGACTATATTTGTCTGTTTCTGAATTGTGTAGTCTGTCCCATTTATCTATATTCTTGCACCAATTCCATACTGTATTGATTATTGTAGCCTTATAGTAGTATCAGTTGTTCAACTTTCTTCTGGATTATTGGTTTGGCTCTTCTCACCTTATGCCTTTCCATATAAACTTCTGTATCAGTTTGTCAATACCCAAGAAGGAAAAAAAAATGCTGGGATTGGGGATTGCATTGAATCTGTGGTCCAGTTGGGAATCCCACTTTGGTCATGGTGTATATATTTTTTAATACACTGTTGGATTCAATTTACTAACATTTTGTTGAGATTTATCGCCTTTGTTCATGAGAGATGTTAGTAGTTTTCCTTTCTTGTAATGTCTTTGGTTTTTGTATTAGGGCAATGCTGGCTTCATAGAATGACTTAGGAAGTATTCCCTCTGCTTCTGTTTTCTGGAAGATTGTAAAAAATTGGTATCTCTTCTTTAAATGTTTGGTAGAATTCACCCATGCAACCATCTGGGTCTAATGTTTTCTGTTTTGGTGTGTTATTAGTTATTGGTTCATTTTTTTTTTAAACAGATATAAGCCTATTCAGACCATCTATTTCTCCTTATGTGAGTTTTGTTAGGTTTTATCTTTCAAGGAATTGGTCCATTTTATTGCCATCAAATTTGTGGGCACAGATAATGTTCACATTATTCCTGCATTAGCCTTTTATTATACATTGAATCCATAGTGATGACACCTTTTTCATCTCTGATATTAGTAATTTGTGTTTTTCTCTCTCTCTTTTTTTTTAATAAGCTTGGCTAGAGGCTTACTGATATTTTGAAAGAAATAGCTTTCTGTTTTATTGATTTTCTCCGTTGATTTCCTATTTGCAATTTCATTGATTTCTACAATAAAATAAAATAGGGCTTTTATTCCTTTTCTTGTGCTTTCTTTGGATTTAATTTGCTCTTCTTGTTCTAGTTTCCTAAGGTGAAAGCTTAGCTTACTGATTTTAGATCTTTCTTTTCCTACACACACACACACACACACACACATACACACACACACACAGTGCTATAAGTCACTCTAAGAATTGCCGTCACTGCATGCCACAAATTTTGATGTTGTATTTATCATTTTCGTTTAGTTAGAAATATTTAAAAATTTCTCTTGAAGTTTCTCCTTTGATGCATGTGTTGTTTAGAAGTGAGTTGTATTCTCCAGGTATTTTGGGATTTTCCAACCCTCTTTCTGATACTGATTTCTAGTTTAAATTAAATTGTGGTTTGAGAGCAGACATTGTCTGATTTCTTTTAAATTTCTTTAGGTGCATTTCATGGCTCAGAATATGGTCTGTCTTGGTGAATGTCCCATGTGAGCTTGAAAAGAATGTATAGTCTGTTTCTAATTGGATGAAATATTCTATATGTCAGTTATATCCAGTTGATTGATGATGC
Organism: Herpailurus yagouaroundi; assembly: GCF_014898765.1. NCBI lineage: Eukaryota > Metazoa > Chordata > Mammalia > Carnivora > Felidae > Herpailurus > Herpailurus yagouaroundi. The sequence goes on from NW_024412400.1 coordinate 44,814,977, forward strand.
TTTAGAGTTCAACTATATCCTTACCAATTTTCTGCTTGCTGGATCTATCCATTGCTAATAGAGAGGTGTTGAAGTCTCCAACTATAATAGTGGATTTATCTATTTCTTCTTGCATTTATATCGGTGTTTGCCTTTAGGTATTTTGTGCTCTGGTTTTAGGCACATACACATTAAGAATTGTAATGTCTTCTTGGAGTATTGAGCCCCTTATCATCATATAATGCCCCTTTTTATCTTTGATAACTTTCCTTGCTCTGAAGCCTGCTGTATCTGAAATTAACATAGTTACTCTGCTGTCTTTTATTAGTGTTATTAGCATGTATCTTCGTCTGTTCAGGCTACTGTGACAAAAAATACCACAGGGTGGGTAAACAACAAACATTTATGTCACATAGTTATGGGGCCTAGGAAGTCCAAGATTGAGATGCCAGCAGATTGGATGTCTGTTGAGAGCCTACTTCCTGATTTGTAGACAACTGTCTTCTCACTGTGTCCTCATATGGCAGGAGGAGCAAGGGAGCCTCTAGGGTCTCTTTTATAAGGTCACTAATACCATTTGTGAGGGCTCCACCCTTATGACTTAATCACATCCCAAAGTTCCAAATTTCCTCACATTGGGTATTAGGCTTCAACATAAGAATTTTAGAGGGACACAAACATTCACCTAAAGTGGCGTGGTATCCCTTTCCCTGTCCTTTATTTTTAATCTGTGCCTTTATTTAAAATGGGTCTCTTATAGATAACATATAGTTGGCTCTCCCCTGTGTTTTGATCTACTCTGAAAATCTTTTAGTTGATGTATTTAGACCATTGACATTTAAAGCGATTGTTGATTTAGTTGTATTAACATCTACCATTTTGTAAGTGTACTTTTTATTATTGTTGCCTTCATTCTTTGTTCCTATTTTTGTCTTCCATTCTTTTTCTGCCTTTAGTGGTTTCAGTTGAGCATTTAAATGATTCTACTTTTTCTCCTACCTTAGTATATTAATTATATTTCTTTATTCTAGTGATTTCCCCACAGTTGCACTATACATTTACAACTAACTTTCAAGTAACAATATACTGGTAGTGAAATACTTTCTAACAAAATATTCCTAATTTCTTCACCCCGCCTTCCATGGCTTGTATCATTGCTTTTGTTCATTTCATATATACATACACCTATATAAACATTTAGATAAGCATACATAACTGAATGCATTGTCGCTACTATTATTTTGAAGGAACTGTTATCTGTTATATTAAGAATCATAAAAATGAAAGTATTTTACCTTAATTTATTCCTTCTCTAGTACTCCCCCTCTCTTTATGTATATTTGCATTTCTGACCTATATCCTTTTTCTTCTCTCTGTAGAACTTATTTTAACTTCTCTTGCAACATGTTCCTTCGTTTTGTTTGTCTGAGAAAGTATTTTACCTTCACTTTTGTGTGGGTGTTTAAATCTTTTTTTTTCTTAATTTTGGTAAAAAACACCTAACGTTAAATTCATGCTCATAATCATTTTTAAACACACGGTTCAGCAGTGTTAAACATATTATATTGTTGTATTGTAGATTTCTAGAACTTTTTTTGTTTGAGAGAGAGAGAGAATGAATCCCAAACAGGATCCATGCTGTCAGCACAGAGCCCGACACAGGCCTCAAACTCACAAACTGTGAGATCATGACCTGAGCTGAAATCAAGAGTCAGATGCTTAACTGACTGAGTCACCCAGTCACCCCTAGTTTTCTAGAACTTTTTAATCTTGTAACACTGAAACTATATTCATTAAGCACTTATTTCACCTTTCCAGTCCTCCCAGTTTTTGGTAATCACTTTTCTCCCTTCTGTTTGTATGGTTTTGAATACTGTAGGTACTGCATATGAGTAAAATCATATAATTTTTTGTCCTTCTGTTAACTTACCTATTTTGCTTAATGTGTCCTCTAGGTTTATCCATGTTATAGCACATGACAGAATTCCCTTTTTTTTTTTAAGCCTGCATAGTATTCCACGGTATGCATATACCTAAAGTTTTCTTTATTCTTGCGTCTGTTGATGGACATTTGGGTTGCTTTCACCTCTTGGTGATTGTGAATAATGCAGTTGTGAACATGGATGTGCAAATAACTTGAGACCTTATTCTGAATTCTTTTGGGTATATATCCAGAGTTGGGATTGCCAGATGATGTAATAATTCTATTCTTACTTTTTTTTGGTAAAATTTAGGTACTGTTTTCTATAATTACTGTGCCATTTTACATTTCCACCAACCATACATACATAAGGGTTCCAACTTTTCCACATTCTTGCTAACATTTATTTTCTGTTCTTTTGATAATAGCCATCCTGATTGGTGTGAAGGGGCTATCTCATGGTTTTGACTTGCATTTCCCTAATGATTAGTTATACTGAGTATCTTTTTATGTGCTGATTAGCCATTTTTATATCATCTTTGGAGACATGTCTATTCAAGTCCTTTACCCAAGTTTTCATTGGGTTATTTGTAGAAGCTCCATATATATATTTTTGGATACTAATTTTTCAGATATAGGATTTGCAATTACTTTCTTCCATTCTGTATGTTGCCTTTTTACTTTGTTGAGTGTTTCTTTTGACACACAAGTTATTTAATTTGATGTAATTTTTTTTTTTCAATTTGTCTATTCTTTCATTGCCTGTGCTTTTGGGGTCATATCCAAGAAATCACAGCCAAATCTGGTGTCCTAAAGCTTTTTCCCTATGTTTTCTTCTAAGAGCTTAGGTCTTACTTTTAGGTATCTCGTCCATTTTGTGTTCATTTTTGTATATAGGTCCAACTTCACTCTTTTGAGATGTAGAAATTTAGTTTTCCCATCACCTTTTATTGACGAAACTATCCTTTCCTCATTGTATAGACTTGGCACCCTAGCCAAAAATCACGTGACCATACATGCAAGGGCTTATTTCTGGGTGCTTTACTTTTTTCTTTTGGCTTATGTATCTGTCTTTGTCCCAGTACTACACTGTCTTAATTACTTAAAATTACGGTGGCTTTGTACTAAATTTTGAAATCAGAGAATCTGAGGCCTTCGACTTTGTTGTTCTTTTTCAAGATTGTTTTAGCTCTTTGGTGTCCTTTGGGATTCCATTTGAATTTCAGGACTTTTTTTGCCTTATATCTGCAAAAAATGTCATTGGGATTTTGAAGGACATTGCATTGAATCTATAGATCACTTTAGGTAGTGTAAATATTTTAAGAATATTAAGTCTTCCAATCCATGAGCACAAGATATCTTCCCATTCATTGGTAACTTCTTTGATTTCTTTTAGAAGTGTTTTGTAGTTTTCAGTGTACAAATCTTTAACCTAGTTGGCTAAACTTATTCCTAAGTATATTTTTTATGCTATAATAAATCGGATTTTCTTAGTTTCCATTTTAGATTGATCATTATTAGTGTATAGGAATGCAACTGACTTTTCATTTTGTATCCTGTAAGTTTGCTGAACATATTTACTTATTCTAACAATTTTTCTTGGAAATACTTACGGCTCTCCACATGTAAGATCAAGTCATCTGCCAACAATTTTTTTTTTCTCCTTTCAAATTTGTATTCCTTTTCTTCATTTTTCTTGTGTAATTCCTCTTGGGAGGGAGGAGTGGGCATCCTTGACCTATTCTTGATCTTAAGAGGAAAAGTTTCAGTCTTTCCCCACTGCACATGATGTTAGCTGTGAGTCTTTAATATATGGCTTAATTTATTATGTTGGGGTGATTTCATCCTACTCCCATTTGTTGTATTTTGTTTTTTAATCTTTTGATGTTTATGTTTATTTTTTAAATGTTTATTTGTAAAGTGGGGGAGGGGCAGAGAGAGGAGGAGACACAGAATCTGAAGCAGACTCCAGGATCTGAGCTGTCAGCACAGTCTGATGCAGGGCTCGAACTCACGGACTGTGAGATCATGACTTGAGCCAAAGTCGGACGCTTAACTGACTTAGCCACCCAGGCGCCACTGTTGTGGTTTTGTTTTTATTTATTTATTTATTTATTTATTTATTTATTTATTTAAAAATTTTTTTTCAACGTTTATTTATTTTTGGGACAGAGAGAGACAGAGCATGAACGGGGGAGGGGCAGAGAGAGAGGGAGACACAGAATCGGAAACAGGCTCCAGGCTCCAGCCATCAGCCCAGAGCCCGATGCGGGGCCCAAACCCACGGACCACGAGATCGTGACCTGGCTGAAGTCGGACGCTTAACCGACTGCGCCACCCAGGCGCCCCGTGTTTTTGTTTTTAAATCATGGAAGTGTATTGAACTTTCTCAAATTTCCTGTCTGCATTGAGACGATCATGTTTTCTCTCCTTCATTTGTTAGTATGGTGTATTATATTGATTTTTCATATGTTGAACCATCCTTGCTTTCCATGTATTAATTTCACTCAGTTGTAGTGTATGGTCCTTTTAATGTTCTGTTGAATTTGGTTTGAGAATATTTTCTTTAGAGTTTTTGCATCAACATTCTTCAAGAATTTGGTTTGTGATTTTATGTCTTTGGTTTTGGTTCTAGGGTAATGCTGGCCTCGTACAATGAGTTTGGGAATAGTTCCTCCTCTTTGATTCTTTGGAAGAGTTTGAGGATTGGTGTTCTTTAAATGTCTGGTAGAATTTAACAGGCATATAGTTTTGGGCTGTTCTTTGTTGGGAGATTTTGGAATACTGCTTTAATTTCTTCACTAGTTATTGGTCTGTTAAGATTTTTTTTTTATTTCTTCATGATTCACTCTTGATAGGTTGTACAATTCTAGGAGTTTATCCATATTTTCTTGGTTATCCACTTTGCTGGCCTATAATTATTCCTAATAGTCTCTTTTAATCCTTTTAATTTTGGGGACTTCAGTTGTAATGTTTCATATTTCATTTATAATTTTAGCCATGAATCTTCTCCCTTTCTTATTCTAACTGATGGTTTGTCCATTGTGTTGCTCCTTTCAGTAAACCAACTCTTTTGCTGATTTTTCCCCATTTTTTATTCTCTATTTCATTATTTCTGCTCTAATCCTCATTATTTCCTTCCCTCTGCTAACTTTGAGTTTATTCTTCCTTTTCTAGTTCCTTGAGATATTATGTTAGTTTGTTGATTTAAGAACTTCCTTCTTTAAGTGTTTACTGCTATAAACTTTCCTTAGTACAGCTTTTGCAGTATCCCATAAGTTTTGGTATGCTGTGTCTTCCTTTCCATTTGTCTCTAGATATTTTCTAAATTTTCTTTGTGATTTATTCTTGGACTCATTAGTTATTTAAGAGCACGTTGCTGAGTTTCTACCTATTTGTGGATTTTCCTGTTTTCTTCCTCTTGATTTCTAGTTTCATTCCCTTGTGTTGGAGAAGATACTCTATTGATTTCAATCTTCTGAAATTTGTTAACATTTATTTTGTGGCCCAACATGTTGTCTACCTTGGAGAATGTTCCAGTTGCTCTTGAGGAGAATGTATATTCCACTGTTACTGGTTGGAGTGTTCTGTACTACAACTGTTTGGTATAATTGGCCTACAGTGTTGTTCACATACTCTGTTTCCTTATTAAACTTGTGTGATGGTTCTGTCCATACCTGAAAGTCAGGTTATTGAAGTTTCTTACTACTATTGTCATGCTTTTTCTTTCTTCCTTTAGTCAGTGTTTGCTTCATATATTTGGTACTCTAATGTTAGGTTGCATATATGTTTGTAACTGCTATGTTTTCCTAGTGAATTGACCCTCTATTATTATATAATGTCTTTGGCTCTTATGACAGTTTTTATCTTAAATTCTGTTTTCTTAGATTTAAGTGTGGCCACTTCTCTCTTGAGGCTCTCATTGGCATAGAATATCTTTTTCGACCTTTTCACTTCTACCATGTGTCCTTAGATATAAAATTATTATCTTGTAGACAGCAAATAGTTGGATCTTTTATTTATTTATTTGAGTGTGTGCAAGCAGGGGAGAGGGAGAGAGAGAGAGAGAAAGAGAGAGAGAGAGAGAGAGAATCTTAAATACGCTTCACGCACAGCATGGAGCCTGACATGGAGCTTGATCCCGTGACCCTGGTATTATGTCCTGAGCCCAAATAAAGAATTGGATGCTCAACTGACTAAAACACCCAGGCACCCCTTGGATTTTTAAAAAATCCATTCAATTGATCTATGTCTTTAATTGGTGTTATTTAAGCCATTTACATTTAAAGTATTTACTGATAGGGAAGGACTTACTATTGTCATTTTATTCATTTCCAGTCTGTCTTGTAGCTTTTTTGGTCTCTTTCCCTCTTGCTGTCTTCATTTATATTTTGTTGGCTTTTTATGTGTATAATGACATGTTCTGATTTCTTTCTCATTTCCCTTTGTGTATATTCTATCAATAATATTTGTAGTTATCATTGCAATTACACAAAACATCTTAAAAGTTATAGTCTGTTGTAAACTGGTGACTTCAGTTATGTATAAAAACTACTCCAAATCTGCCTTCTCCCATTTTGTTAATTATACAGATTATTTTTATATTACATATATCCATTAACATTGATTTATAATTACTTTTTATGCTTTTAAAAAACGTATTCTCTACATTTTTGTGATTTGCTCACTGCAATTGCACTACTATAGTATTCTATATTTATCTGTCATTACTTATACCAGGGAATTTTATAGTTTCATTTGGTTTTGTGTTGCTTTGTGTTGTCCTCTCATTTCATTTTATAGGACTTTTTCCAGAATGTCTTATAGGGAAGGTCTAGTGGTGATGAGTTTCCTGTTTTGTTTTTCTTTTCTTTTTTTTTTTTAATCAGGCAAAGTCTTAGTTTCTCCATTGTTTTTGGAAGAAGTTCTTTTTTGCTAGCTATGGTATTCTTTGTTGGCATTTATTTTCATTCAGTACTTCAAATATATTATCCCACTCCCTTCTAGCCTGCAAGGTTTCTTCTGAGAAATGTGATAATTTAAAAGGAGTTCCTTTGTGACAAGTCACATTTTTCTTGCTACCTTCAGAATTCTTTATCTGTGATTTTTGATAGTTTGATTATGATGTGTTTTGGAGTACATCTCTCTGGACTTCTTGTTGGAACTATTTGAGATTATTGAATTTGTAAGTTTATTTCTCTCCCCAAATTTGGGATATTTTGGCCAGTTCTTCAGGTAGGTTCTCTGCCCCTTTCTTTTCTTCCTTCTAGGATACCAGTAATGGATAGGTTTCTGTTTGATGATGTCCCAGATGTTCCTTAGGCTGTCTTCATTTTTCTTCATTGCTTTTTTATTTTTGTTCTCTACCTTGGAAATTTCAAAAGGCCCATCTTCAAGTTCACAGATTCTTTTGCTTGGTCAAGTCTCCTGCTGAAACCCTCTATGAAATTTTCAATTCAGTTTTTGTATTCTTCAGTTCCAGAATTTGTTTGGTTTTTCATAGTTTTGCTTTGTGGATATTATTTTTCTCATTATCAATTTCCTTATTTTGTTGTCTTTCTTCTTTTTAATTCATTTAAGGTCCTTTTAACAATACTTTTTAATTCTTTGGCAATTTTTAGATTTCTTTCTTTAAGTTTGGTTTCTGGAGATATACTTTGTTCTTTTAAATGTGTTATGTTTCCTTGCTTCTTTGTATATCTTATTTGTTATTGGGATTTGGGCATTTGAATAATCAACGAACTCTCCCAGATTTTGCAGTCTGGTTTCTAACAGAGAGGACTTTCTCCCTGACTAGAGATATGGAGACCTCTCAAGCCCTTTCTGGGTATGCACCCTCTCTGGGCTTGTGCACGTTATCTCCTGTTTGGAGAGGTTTGCCGGTTTCTACTCAGGCTCTCCCCCTGTTGTACATCTACAATATTGCAGCTTCTTGTGGTATAGTAAATTGTGATACTGGAGCTCTAGCTAGTGTGTGCCTGTAGTACTGCAGACTCTAGGCCCTATTGGATTTTTTTTTCCCAGAGATCCCCAACCTGGGGACTGTTGGTACGTGGACCCATCAAGACAAACTCCCCTTGGGCAGTCCCTCTAAAATTCTGACTTTGGACATACATTCTACCTCCCCAGGTAGAAAACAGGAATTGGGGGTTTCCTCCCAAACATGATGTGTCAAGAAAGAGGGGCTTTGGTATGACAGAGTGGATAGTGTCATGCATTTTCTACTGGGCTTTTTAATGCTGTTGGCTTCACCCATGCCTGGGGTACAGAAACCTTTTGTTTTTTAGATTCTTTACAGGAACATTTGGTCTGTCATTAAGTCTGTGTCTCCATGGCCAAAGGCAGATCTAGGGCTTTCTTTTCTGTCATCTTGCTGACATCATTCTTTTCCTTTGCTTTTGAAGGGTAATTTTGTAGGGTACAGAGTTCTAGGTTGGTGGGGTTTTTTTTCTTCAAGACTTTAAACATTCACTTCACGCTTTTTGTTCACATGGTTTCCAAGGAGAATCAGATGTAATTCTTATCTTTGTGCCCATATAGGTAAAGTGTTTTTCCCCCTCTGGCTTCTTTCAAAATCTTTTTTTGTATCTTTGATTTTTCTGCAATTTGCATATGATATGCCTGTCTAGGTGTAGTGTATTTTCAGAATTTATTCTGCTCCATGTTCTCTGATATTCCTGCCCCCCCCCCCTTTTTTTTTCCTTTTTGGATCTTATGTTAACATAAGGGAGAATTTTCAGTCATTGCTTCAAATACTGTTTCTGTGCTTTTCTCGCTTCTGATATTCTCATTGTGTATATGGTACACTTTTCTTTTTTCTTTTAGTTATCCTACAGTTCTTGGGTATTTTGTTCTGTTTTTTTTTTTTTTCCTTTGCTTTTCAATTTTGGAGGTTTCTATTGATGCATTGTTCACAGAGTCTATCTTCAACTTTGTCCAGTCTGTTGATGAGCCCATCAGTTATTCTTCTGTTAGTGTTTTTTGATCACTAGCATTTTAAAAAAATTCTTAGACTTCTCATTTTTCTGCTTACATTATCCATCTGTTCTTTCTTGTTGCCTGCTTTATTTATTAGAGCCCTTAGCATGTTAGTTGTCTTAAATTCATGGTCTGATAGTTCCAATATCCTTGTCATATCTGAGTTTGGTTCTGTCTCTTCAAACTGGTTTTTTGCCATTTAGCGTCCCTTGTAATTTTTTGTTGAAAGCTGAACATGATGTTCTGAGTTAAAGGAACTACAGAAATAGGTCATTGGTGGTGTAGTCATAAGGTGTGGGGGGATGAGAAGTGTTCTTTAGTCCTTTGATTGTCTCAGTCTTTTAGAAAGCTTGTGGCTTTGGGCTATGAACTTCACAAATGCTTCTCAGTTTTTTCCCAGCCTTTGGTGGGACCTGATGGCTATAGAGGTTGGAACTGGGTATTTGCCTTCTAACATGTTAGACTCTGATGAAAACCACAGTAGTTTATGGTCTGGTTAAATAGTTTTTCTTGGGTGCAGATTTGTTAAGAACAGCATGCTCTGGCATATTTCAGAATGGCTACTTTTCCCCCTCCCCTATCAGAAGTCCAAGGGGATTATTCTCCAGTATTTGCTCTGAGAACCTGGTAGAGCTTCACAAGGTAAAACAAAAATCTTCCAGTTCCCCTGGATTCTTAACTCTTCGGCTTGTACAGACTGAGCCTCTGGCAACTCATTAATTACAGTTTAGGTTTCCCTACCCCAGTAGTAGTTCCCATGGAAGCCTCTGCTCAGGAAGTTTCTGCTTTGATTAGTTGTGATCTCTGTATCTACCTGTCTATAACTCCAATTTTGGGTGCAGTAGTTTGCCCTATGAGTTCACTTCTCTGATCTAAGGAATGATTTTTCAGTTTGCTCAGCTTTTTGTTAGAACAATGATGACTTCTATGCTCCTTCTATGCTGGACCAGAACCGGGGGGGCGCCGGCCCAGAGTTTCCAACTCTCAAACTTGTCCATACTGAGCCTCCAGCAATTAATCAATTACAATTTATGTTCTTCTGTCCTGATATGGGTTCCCACAGAGTGGAAAATTCACACCTTGGTTATATGTGTCTCTCTGGATCATTGATTTACCTAGAAGTGAAACTGCCAAGTCACAAAATATGTATGTCATCAAATTTAATGAGTGTGCCACACTCCAAGGGGTTTATACCAGTTTACCATCCTACAAGAGTTCTATGAGAATTGCTGTTATTTTACACATTTCCAGGTCAGTCCGGTATCCTTATAAAGTTTTAGGTCTGATCACATCTACCAATCTTCCATTTTGTGCTCTAGTACCAAGAAAGCTCTTTGTTATTTCTAATATCTATTTTGAGAGAGAGAGATCACATGAGCAGGGGGAGGGGTAGAGAAAGAGGAGAGAGAATCCCAACTAGGATCCACGCTCACATGGGGCTTGATACTACATACTGTGAGATCATGACCTGAGCTGAAATCAAGAGTCACTCAACTAACTGAGCCACCCCAGTGCCCCTATTTGTTAATATTACTACTGATTTATAGATGACTTTTGAAAAATGCTTTTAAAAAATACTCCTCTTACGTAACTTCTATAGTTAATTCTGAATTTAAATATCTATTCATGCATTCAGTAAGTACATAACTAGGCCCTTGCTGTGCTCTATCTAGGCACACTGTTGTACCTAAACATTAAGGATGCAATGGTAAACATAAATCAACAAGGAACTGTCATATTTCAAGTTTCTTATAAAATTAATATCTCACACTGGTTTTCCTTACCGAATAGAGAGTTTAGAAAACATTTTGACTTAATTCGTCTTTTTGTAACTTCCCAATACATAAAATTAGACAGGCCTTTCATTTTAAAATTAGCCTACACCTTGAAGATATTTTTTTTTTGTGTGTTGTATTATTTTCAATTTCTATGAAACATTCATACCTAGCAAGGCTTACTTAGTAGGAACCTAAATATTTGCCCCAAATTATAGTTAAATGACAAGCCATTTCAATTCACTTACATTCGCCCTAAAAGTAGTACCGGCCGCTGCCAGAGTTCCAGACCGTTGCTAATGTGTCCTCTATTGTAGCCACTGACACAATAGAGACAATAGTTTCTAATTTGCACAGCCACATTTGGAGAGTGTAAAACTTTGTTCTTAACATACCTGGGATTATCCTGTTTTAAGCCAAATTAGGAGAAATTTAGAACCAATGAGTGAACGGATTAGTTTCCTCTTAGAAGTGGCAGACCAAACACATTTTAATAGTTGTTATTGTCTGTGAAAAAGTCATGCTTCTTTGCCATAATTATGAATGAAAAGGTTAAGATAAAAAAAGTGGTTTCCATATCGACATAGAATTGGAAACCACATTAATTTTTTTTCAAAGTTTGCCAAAAACCTTAAACTTGATTTTTATTTCTTGGTTCAGATACTTGGGGCTACACGGTCGAGAGTGTGAAAAGACTGTCAGGTTCTGCACTTTCAAAGGCTAGTGATGATGTTGAAAACTGAGTTTTTTGTTTTGTAAATGTTTGTTTTTGAGCATGAGTGGTGGAGGGGCAGAGAGGGAGACAGAGAATCCCAAGCTGGCTCCATGCTGTTAGCACAGAACCCAGCACGGGGCTTGAACTTATGAACCGCAAGATCATGACCTGAGCCAAAATCAAGAGTTGGACACTGAACCAACTGGGCCACGCAGGTGCCCCTATGCCTTTCAAGTTTAAGTCAGTAAGTACTTACTGAAGTAAGCCAGTTTGTCAAAAAGAAATCCCACCCACTTTTTCTTGTGGTAAATTATCTTACCAAGAATTCTAAATCCAGGCTGCAACATAAAATTGCACAAGTTGTACACTGCACAGCTCTAGGAGGTTATTGTTCATTCTTTGCCATCAGATTTTTATTATTTTTAACAATTATTTTTTGGCAGAGAGTAATAAAGTGCCTTAAGGTAGTACTGCTTTTTTCTTAAAAGCATACTGTGCATAAAGGTGCCAACTGAGCCAGTAGAATTTCTGGTCTGAACATACAATGATTGATGTAGCACTAGAACCATCTTGAAAAACAACCATCCATGCAATCACCCAAATCCAGAATGCAGACACATTTATGGGACAAAGGACCGAGTTTATTTAACAAATAAGATACACAATGGGGGCACGGTATTTTTAGATTAAAAGAGACAGGTTACCAACCAGGTGCAATGTTTGGATGCTGCTTGGATCCTAGTTTGAGTAAATACCTGTAAAAAATTATCTGTTTTGAGGCAACTGAGGAAACTGAATATGCCTTGGGTACTGGGTGATATTAAGAAAATAGTTCATTTTTTTAGATGTGATAATAGCACTGTGGTTGTTTTTTTAATGTCCTTATCGTTTAGGGATACATACTAAAGTATGTGTTGCTAAAATGTTATGTCTCAATGTTTGCTTTAAAATACTTAAGGGCTGGGTGGCTCAGATGGCTGAGTGTCCAACTCTTGATTTCAGCTCAGGTTATGATCCTGGGGTAATGGGATTGAGCCCTTCATCAGGCTCTGCACTGAGCGTGGAGCCTGCTTAGGATTCTCTCCTTCTGCCCCTCTATCCAACTCATGCTTTCTCTTTCTCTAAAAAAAAAAAAAAAAAACAACGAAAAAGCAAAAACAAAATCTTAAGGAAAAAAGTAGAAGTTGGATCTAACAAAAATAGTATATTGAGAATTGCTGAAACTCAGTGATGGTAATATGAAGTCGTCTTATAATTTTGTGCATGTTTGAAAACTTCTCTCATTAAAAAAGAAAAAAGGAACTACATATTCTTACTGGATCTAGTAGAAATCCAGTAGAAGTCAGTGAACAATGTTCATTATATTACCTCTTCTTTCTGCAGGAATTGTTCCATTTTAGGAATTATAGAGGGCCCCCAAATTCTGCTGAAGTCACAAGTTATTTCCTTTCCTATAGCTGGTTCCTGGGTTTTCTTCTACCACAGATAAACTGGCAATTTGTATCACAGCCATAATAACTGGAGGGGTGGGAGTAGTTCTTATGAATCCCATAGCGGTGTGCAAGTCAGCAGTTAATTTTTAGGAAGTCAGCAAAATGGTACGGTGGAAATACAAGATTTGGAACCAAAAGACTTGGTTTTATGACTAGATGTGTGACCTCGAGCTAACCACTTAACCTACCTCTGATAATACCTGCACTAAGTACCTCTAAGATATGAGAAGAAAATCATGACTTTTCAAGTACAAATGACAAAATCATGACTTTTCAAGTGCAGATTATTGTAGACCAGAACTAAGCAAGTCTAGGCTCTTGTTAACTATATTCAGGATGTCTTAACTTCTGAAGAAAAAGAAATGTGAAGTTGTTACGTGACAGTGTCAGCTTTAGGTCTTATTAGATGGTTATTCCTCTCAAGTACTCAGAATTGTTTTCTAACCATACAAAGCACATTTGTTTAGTACTCTGTTATGGGAAATGTTTGCACATATATTGCTCCATTTGGCCTCTTAATCCATGACCTATTCTTATGAATTTTTTTTAAAGATGTTTTTCTCCATCCAATAGTATTATGTCAGCAAACTTTCACAGGCTGGTCATCTTGTGTGACTCATTTTAGTGATTAAACACACGTTTAACTGGTTCCATGTTGGCCACAATCAGGAAGAAACAATGAAACTTTCACAAAGTTAGGTTACAGTTTCTGCCCTCCAGGGGTAAAAAAGGTATGCTGTGGTCCAGAGATTCTCAACCTTTGTCTGCTTTATGCTGCCATAGACTTTACATGTGCAATTCACTGCCATCAGTAACTTCTCTTATATGTCTGTTTCTCGGTCCTGGCGTGTCGTGGGTTGAGTAGGCACTTGGTAGCACTGCTTCTGGTCAGTCATCAGTACTTTTAGTCTTGTTCTTCTGTAAAACAGGAGGCTCCTTTGCTGCCATTTATCTTTTGGTTCACTGCTTAACAGCAAACATTTGAGAGTTTTGTGTGCTAGGCACAGATCTGTGGGCTTTATATCAGATTATCTTCTCCTTAGTTCTTGCCTCTTCCTAGCGAGCTGTTTCAGATGACATCCATGCTTTTATGTCCTACCCAGACCTTTCTTCTAAGCTCCAGGCCAGTCCCGTATCTCCAGTTAGCCAATAGACATCTCTGCCTAGATAACCTATACAATCTTCACACTTAATTATGTCCCAAACTGTTTTCCCTTCTGCATTAGTCAGCATATATTTGACCAGCTACTGTGTTTGGTGTTGGGAGATTGGAACTCCCTGTCCATAATGATATACAGCAAGAAAACCTCCATGGTTTATTCTGAGAATCATTTAAATGTAAGAATAAAGTCAAACTTCTACTTTAAGCCTAAGGGTCTTATGGTCTGAGCCTGGCTTTTACCCCTCACCTCATCCCATTCTCTTTGCATCTTACATTCTAGCCACATGGGCTACTTCCTGTGCCACCCATACATCCCTGCTTTGTTTACCTCTAAGTCCCTATTCTTCCTTTAACCTCTGCTTTAATATAATTCATGGTGTCGAGCAGGCACTTATTCTATATTTGCCATGTAAATGTCCTTGTATGTCTGTTATTATAATGGACATTTTAAAAAACTTACGGATCAGAAATGTGATTCCCATTTTCAAAGAATTTCTAATGTAGGGCAAATGTAATTTATATATATTTCCATGGAAAGTAAGATTTCCCATCACAATACAACATTTCTTATATTACAATAAAATGTGTGATCCAGTGAGAAAGTCTAGATACTCTACCTTTGCAGAGAGAGTGCGTTCTGACACACTGTGGTCTAAATAAGCTGCACATGTTGTTCAGGCTATAATTAATCTTTAGTAACAGTTACACATTATTTCAGGATAAAATATAATCACAAAACACTAACCATCTCTTTATTATTTAGAATTAACTTATCCATTCTTGGTTTATTAAAAAAAATTTTTTTAAACGTTTGCTTATTTTTGAGACAGAGACAGAGCATGAATGGGGGAGGGTCAGAGAGAGAGGGAGACACAGAATCCGAAGCGGGCTCCAGGCTCTGAGCTGTCAGCACAGAGCCCGACGCGGGGCTCGAACTCACGGACCGTGAGATCATGACCTGAGCCGAAGTCGGACGTTTAACCGACTGAGCCACCCAGGCGCCCCGCAATTTCTTTTCTAAATCAAGAATGGGGCACCTGGGTGGCTCAGTCAGTTAAGCGTCTGACTTCGGCTCAGGTCATGATCTCACAGTCTGTGAGTTCAAGCCCCGCGTCGGGCTTTGTGCTGACAGCTCAGAGCCTGGAGCCCGCTTCGGATTCTGTGTCTCCCTCTCTGACCCTCCCCTGTTCATGCTCTGTTTCTCTCTGTCTCAAAAAATAAACGTTAAAAAAAAATAAAAAAGAAATTGCCATCCTGTTAATTTGCTTCCATTCCCTCTCCTGCTCCTGTTGTATCCTAATAATGCCAAATAAAACACTTAAAAGTTAAGCAAACAGCCATCATTTAAAATTACATACATCATCTTTGATTTAACCCCTCTCTTTTATTACGTACACCTAGTCCCCAGATTCAATGAGTTGTTCTTTCAAAATGATTATTGGATCAGAGCATCTCTATCCATTCTTGTTACCACTGTATCATGCAAGCCCTTCATCAGTTTGTTACTTGAATCTTGGGAGTGACAATCCAGTCAGTCTTACTGTCTTTAGGCTCACTGAGCTCTGTATCCCAGGCCTGGGTCCCTTCAGCACACTGATCAACAGTTGTTAAGATGCTATTTCATACATCAATCATTCCTCTGCTTGAAAGCTTTCAATTGATCTCTGTGGCCTAAGAAGTCATTTCAGAGTCCTGTTAGTATTCACAGCTTTTCATAATTTGTCTCCACCACACTCATCCAACCTTATTTTCCACTGCTCTTTATCTCTAACCTTGCACAACTGATTCTGCTATGTTTATTTCTTCTTTGCAAACGCTTTTCAACCGTTATTCTCCCATTAGTATCTTCCTCCTTAG
Source organism: Herpailurus yagouaroundi (assembly GCF_014898765.1). Lineage (NCBI taxonomy): Eukaryota > Metazoa > Chordata > Mammalia > Carnivora > Felidae > Herpailurus > Herpailurus yagouaroundi. The sequence continues at coordinate 44,830,857 of NW_024412400.1, forward strand.
TTTTTCTAAATCCAGATTATCTTGAAGGCCTGACCCTAGTCCCTCTCTAAGAACCCTTCTCCTGTATCTCCTAGTACAGTGAGCTCTTCCTTCTTGTATACCATCTGATGATCAGTAGCCACAAGATCAGATATTGCCACTGTGCAAAACATTATAATCTTTATAGTACTTTTGTTGTCTTTAGAGCTGGCTGGCATATTCAACATTGGACCTGGATAGTAAAATCTGAGGCCAACTTTACTGCATCAGTCAGGATCTACAGAATTTATGTACATTATATAAAAATATTTAGCCTTTTGTACTTAGGTTTATGTGATTAGGTCTTCTGATGAGCAATTGGAGGCAGAAATCAAGATTTCCTGGGAATAACTTGGGTAGTTATTCATATATTCCTTCAATAAATATTTACTGAGTACTTTTACTCTGTGCCAGGCACTCTTCTAGGTGCTAGGGAAGCTGCAATAAATAAAAAAGAAAAAAAAATCCAGCCTTTGTGGAGCTTAGTGGGGGCAAATGAACAAATAAAAAATAAAGTCATATAGCAGTAAGTGCAATAAAGAAAAACAAATGAGTGATGGGAGAGGAGATGGGATACTATTTTAGAAAAGACAGGGAAGACTTCTCTGAGGACACTTTGAACAGAGAATAAACAGGAGTGAAGGGAAAGGGAGAACACTGCAGCCAGAGGAAGAGAACTACATAGGTCTTGAGACAACAGTGTGACATATTCAGGGAACAGTAAAGAGCTTGTGGCCAGTATGGTAGTGGGGTGGAGGAAGAGTGATTAGAGAGGAAGTCAGAGATAGACGGGGAGCTAGATCGTGCCAGGACAAGGACTTGTGATTGTATCATGTGATGCTGTAACTCGGGTGGGCTTTGAGCATTAGAATTACCTGCTCAAAGTACTGTGGCAAAGGATCCTTTATGCTGGTGAATGGAGAACAGACTAGGGATTGAAAGTGAAGCAGGGAGAGTTCATATGGGATGTACCAGGTGAGAGGCAGATGCTGCCCGTTTAACCAGCCATCATGAAATGAACAAAGGCTTTGTGGTATTTGTTATTTAGCATGTATTTATTGGGAGCCCAGTCTGTAATAAGCACTATATGAACACTGGGGATATAATGGTGAGTAAAAGACAGTCCATCTCTTCACAAAGCTAAGAAACTATAACTAATGCTAGTTAATATTCTGTGTTGAACTGTTTCAGGGGAAAACTGTTTTGAATTTACTCTTAAAAACCAAATCAGAAAAGAAAATATTTCTCTGTTCCTCTAACGGAGTACTTACTTACATAATGGCCACAAAGCAGTAAAATAATGAGGTTCCAAGTTGGGTAGGAGTTACTGTCATGCCTATGGCTTCTGAGAAATCAGTGCATTCTTGAGTTACCTGAAGGTGAACTATTTTATTATTTCATGTCCAGGAATAGAGATCTCAAGGTCTGCATTGTGGCTTTGAGGTGGACTGAAGGGGATTGAGAGCCTGTAGGGTACTCTTGATCTTTATCTTTGGCCCGTTGCTCTGATTACTAGAACTACACCTTCAGTCCATTAACCTCTAACTGAAGAAGTCAGTGTCCTTTATACCAAGTGAGTTAACTGGAATTAAACTGACTTGGGATGGGCATATTGCACCCAATAAAAATCTGGTAATTTTCTATTTTAGATCTTGCGAGCATGTATCACACCTATTATATAAAAGCAAGCAAATCATGTACTCTGCATCATTTAGTTCTCGGAACAACCAACTAAGGAAAGTACTGTCATGACCATTTATAAGGAAAATGAGACTCAGACAGATTACGTATAATACCTGAGGGTGCAAAGCCAGGTAAACATTATATATCAGGGCTGCAATGCAAATTCTTGACTTCTGACACTGTACTTGTAAATACTACCTACCCTATCTTTACTCTCCAGTTACTACCATTTCAAAATAAAATAAGTTGTCTCCTGACTTTAATCCTTCCCATTCCTCTTTTCTTGTCCTCTCCCCACCCCCAGCTGCACTTAACCTCCTTCCTAATTTACTATGTCAAAGAGAAAGAATTTTTTTTTTTTTGAGGTGAAACTAATTTCCCAAAGTTTCAGGTCTACCAGCAGTATAGGAGAATACTCACTTTATCATATTCTACAATAATCAGGTAAATTACCTGTTTATATTTCTGTTCTTATAACTGTATGCACTTTTTTTTTTAGTTTTATTTATTTATTTATTTATTTATTTTTATTTATATATGAAATTTATTGTCAAATTGGTTTCCATACAACACCCAGTGCTCATCCCAAAAGGTGCCCTCCTCAATACCCATCACCCACCCGCTCCTCCCTCCCACCCCCCATCAACCCTCAGTTTGCTCTCAGTTCTCAACAGTCTCTTATGCTTTGGCGCTCTCCCACTCTAACCTCTTTTTTTTTTTTTTTTCCTTCCCCTCCCCCATGGGTTCCTGTTAAGTTTCTCAGGATCCACATAAGAGTGAAACCATATGGTATCTGTCTTTCTCTGTATGGCTTATTTCACTTAGCATCACACTCTCCAGTTCCATCCACGTTGCTACAAAAGGCCATATTTCATTTTTTCTCATTGCCACGTAGTATTCCATAGTGTATATAAACCACAATTTCTTTATCCATTCATCAGTTGATGGACATTTAGGCTCTTTCCACAATTTGGCTATTGTTGAGAGTGCTGCTATGAACATTGGGGTACAAGTGCCCCTATGCATCAGTACTCCTGTGTCCCTTGGATAAATTCCTAGCAGTGCTATTGCTGGGTCATAGGGTAGGTCTATTTTTAATTTTCTGAGGAGCCTCCACACTGCTTTCCAGAGTGGCTGCACCAATTTGCATTCCCACCAACAGTGCAAGAGGATTCCCGTTTCTCCACATCCTCTCCAGCATCTATAGTCTCCTGATTTGTTCATTTTGGCCACTCTGACTGGCGTGAGGTGATACCTGAGTGTGGTTTTGATTTGTATTTCCCTGATAAGGAGCGACGCTGAACATCTTTTCATGTGCCTTTGGCCATCCGGATGTCTTCTTTAGAGAAGTGTCTGTTCATGTTTTCTGCCCATTTCTTCACTGGGTTATTTGCTTTTCGGGTGTGGAGTTTGGTGAGCTCTTTATAGATTTTGGATACTAGCCCTTTGTCCGATATGTCATTTGCAAATGTCTTTTCCCATTCCGTTGGTTGCCTTTTAGTTTTGTTGGTTGTTTCCTTTGCTGTGCAGAAGCTTTTTATCTTCATAAGGTCCCAGTAATTCACTTTTGCTTTTAATTCCCTTGCCTTTGGGGACGTGTTGAGTAAGAGATTGCTACGGCTGAGGTCAGAGAGGTCTTTTCCTGCTTTCTCCTCTAAGGTTTTGATGGTTTCCTGTCTCACATTCAGGTCCTTTATCCATTTTGAGTTTATTTTTGTGAATGGTGTGAGAAAGTGGTCTAGTTTCAACCTTCTGCATGTTGCTGTCCAGTTCTCCCAGCACCATTTGTTAAAGAGACTGTCTTTTTTCCATTGGATGTTCTTTCCTGCTTTGTCAAAGATGAGTTGGCCATACGTTTGTGGGTCTAGTTCTGGGGTTTCTATTCTATTCCATTGGTCTATGTGTCTGTTTTTGTGCCAATACCATGCTGTCTTGATGATGACAGCTTTGTAGTAGAGGCTAAAGTCTGGGATTGTGATGCCTCCTGCTTTGGTCTTCTTCTTCAAGATTACTTTGGCTATTCGGGGCCTTTTGTGGTTCCATATGAATTTTAGGATTGCTTGTTCTAGTTTCGAGAAGAATGCTGGTGCAATTTTGATTGGGATTGCATTGAATATGTAGATAGCTTTGGGTAGTATTGACATTTTGACAATATTTATTCTTCCAATCCATGAGTAGGGAATGTCTTTCCATTTCTTTAAATCTTCTTCAATTACCTTCATAAGCTTTCTATAGTTTTCAGCATACAGATCCTTTACATCTTTGGTTAGATTTATTCCTAGGTATTTTATGCTTCTTGGTGCAATTGTGAATGGGATCAGTTTCTTTATTTGTCTTTCTGTTGCTTCATTGTTAGTGTATTAAGAATGCAACTGATTTCTGTACATTGATTTTGTATCCTGCAACTTTGCTGAATTCATGTATCAGTTCTAGCAGACTTTTGGTGGAGTCTATCGGATTTTCCATGTATAATATCATGTCATCTGCAAAAAGCGAAAGCTTGACTTCATCTTTGCCAATTTTGATGCCTTTGATTTCCTTTTGTTGTCTGATTGCTGATGCTAGAACTTCCAGCACTATGTTAAACAACAGCGGTGAGAGTGGGCATCCCTGTCGTGTTCCTGATCTCAGGGAAAAAGCTCTCAGTTTTTCCCCGTTGAGGATGATGTTAGCTGTGGGCTTTTCATAAATGGCTTTTATGATCTTTAAGTATGTTCCTTCTATCCCGACTTTCTCAAGGGTTTTTATTAAGAAAGGGTGCTGGATTTTGTCAAAGGCCTTTTCTGCATCGATTGACAGGATCATATGGTTTTTCTCGTTTTTTTTGTTAATGTGATGTATCACGTTGATTGATTTGCGAATGTTGAACCAGCCCTGCATCCCAGGAATGAATCCCACTTGATCATGGTGAATAATTCTTTTTATATGCTGTTGAATTCGATTTGCTAGTATCTTATTGAGAATTTTGGCATCCATATTCATCAGGGATATTGGCCTGTAGTTCTCTTTTTTTACTGGGTCTCTGTCTGGTTTAGGAATCAAAGTAATACTGGCTTCATAGAATGAGTCTGGAAGTTTTCCTTCCCTTTCTATTTCTTGGAATAGCTTGAGAAGGATAGGTATTATCTCTGCTTTAAACGTCTGGTAGAATTCCCCTGGGAAGCCATCTGGTCCTGGACTCTTATTTGTTGGGAGATTTTTGATAACTGATTCGATTTCTTCGCTGGTTATGGGTCTGTTCAAGCTTTCTATTTCCTCCTGATTGAGTTTTGGAAGAGTGTGGGTGTTCAGGAATTTGTCCATTTCTTCCAGGTTGTCCAATTTGTTGGCATATAATTTTTCATAGTATTCCCTGATAATTGTATCTCTGAGGGATTGGTTGTAATAATTCCATTTTCATTCATGATTTTATCTATTTGGGTCATCTCCCTTTTCTTTTTGAGAAGCCTGGCTAGAGGTTTGTCAATTTTGTTTATTTTTTCAAAAAACCAACTCTTGGTTTCGTTGATCTGCTCTACAGTTTTTTTAGATTCTATATTGTTTATTTCTGCTCTGATCTTTATTATTTCTCTTATTCTGCTGGGTTTAGGCTACCTTTGCTGTTCTGCTTCTATTTCCTTTAGGTGTGCTGTTAGATTTTGTATTTGGGATTTTTCTTGTTTCTTGAGATAGGCCTGGATTGCAATGTATTTTCCTCTCAGGACTGCCTTCGCTGCGTCCCAAAGCGTTTGGATTGTTGTATTTTCATTTTCATTTGTTTCCATATATTTTTTAATTTCTTCTCGAATTGCCTGGTTGACCCACTCATTCGTTAGTAGGGTGTTCTTTAACCTCCATGCTTTTGGAGGTTTTCCAGACTTTTTTCTGTGGTTGATTTCAAGCTTCATAGCATTGTGGTCTGAAAGTATGCATGGTATGATTTCAATTCTTGTAAACTTATGAAGGGCTGTTTTGTGACCCAGTATATGATCTATCTTGGAGAATGTTCCATGTGCACTCGAGAAGAAAGTATATTCTGTTGCTTTGGGATGCAGAGTTCTAAATATATCTGTCAAGTCCATCTGATCCAATGTCTCGTTCAGGGCCCTTGTTTCTTTATTGACCGTGTGTCTAGATGATCTATCCATTTCTGTAAGTGGGGTGTTAAAGTCCCCTGCAATTACCACAGTCTTATCAATAAGGTTGCTTGTGTTTATGAGTAATTGTTTTATATATTTGGGCGCTCCGGTATTCGGCACATAGACATTTATAATTGTTAGCTCTTCCTGATGGATAGACCCTGTCACTATTATATAATGTCCTTCTTCATCTCTTGTTACAGCCTTTAATTTAAAGTCTAGTTTGTCTGATATAAGTATGGCTACTCCAGCTTTCTTTTGGCTTCCAGTAGCATGATAAATAGTTCTCCATCCCCTCACTCTCAATCTAAAGGTGTCCTCAGGTCTAAAATGAGTCTCTTGTAGACAGCAAATAGATGGGTCTTGTTTTTTTATCCATTCTGATACCCTATGTCTTTTGGTTGGCGCATTTAATCCATTTACATTCAGTGTTATTATAGAAAGATATGGGTTTAGAGTCATTGTGATGTCTGTATGTTTTATGCTTGTAGTGATGTCTCTGGTACTTTGTCTCACAGGGTCCCCCTTAGGATCTCTTGTAGGGCTGGTTTAGTGGTGACAAATTCCTTCAGTTTTTGTTTGTTTGGGAAGACCTTTATCTCTCCTTCTATTCTAAATGACAGACTTGCTGGATAAAGGATTCTCGGCTGCATATTTTTTCTGTCTAGCACATTGAAAATCTCGTGCCAATTCTTTCTGGCCTGCCACGTTTCAAAAGAGAGATCAGTCACGAGTCTTATAGGTCTCCCTTTATATGTGAGGGCACGTTTACCCCTTGCTGCTTTCAGAATTTTCTCTTTATCCTTGTATTTTGCCAGTTTCACTATGATATGTCGTGCAGAAGATCGATTCAAGTTACGTCTGAAGGGAGTTCTCTGTGCCTCTTGGATTTCAGTGCCTTTTTCCTTCCCCACTTCAGGGAAGTTCTGAGCTATTATTTCTTCAAGTACACCTTCAGCACCTTTCCCTCTCTCTTCCTCCTCTGGAATACCAATTATGCGTGTATTATTTCTTTTTAGTGTATCACTTAGTTCTCTAATTTTCCCCTCATACTCCTGGATTTTTTTTTATCTCTCTTTTTCTCAGCTTCCTCTTTTTCCATAACTTTATCTTCTAGTTCATCTATTCTCTCCTCTGCCTCTTCAATCCGAGCCGTGGTGGTTTCCATTTTGTTATGCATTTCGTTTAAAGCATTTTTCAGCTCCTCGTGACTGTTCCTTAGTCCCTTGATCTCTGTAGCAAGAGATTCTCTGCTGTCAGCTATACCGTTTTCAAGCCCAGCGATTAATTTTATGACTATTATTCTAAATTCACTTTGTTATATTATTTAAATCCTTTTTGATCAGCTCATTAGCTGTTGTTATTTCCTGGAGATTCTTCTGAGGGCAGTTCTTCCGCTTGGTCATTTTGGATAGTTCCTGGCGTGGTGAGGACCTGCAGGGCACTTCCCCTGTGCTGTGGTGTATAACTGGAGTTGGTGGGCGGAGCCGCAGTCAGACCTGACGTCTGCCCCCAGCCCACCGCTGGGGCCACAGTCAGACTGGTGCGTGCCTTCTCTTCCCCTCTCCTAGGGGCGGGATTCACTGTGGGGTGGGGTGGCCTGTTTGGGCTACTTGCACACTGCCAGGCTTGTGATGCTGGGGATCTGGCGTCTTAGCTGGGGTGGGTAGGCAAGGTGCACAGGGGCAGGAGGGGCAGGCTTAGCTTGCTTCTCCTTAGGTGATCCACTTCAGGAGGGGCCCTGTGGCAGCAGGAGGGAGTCACATCCGCTGCTGGAGGTTTGGCTCCGCAGAAGCACAGAGTTGGGTGTTTGCGCGGAGCGAGCAAGTTCCCTGGCAGGAACTGGTTCTCTTTGGGATTTTGGCTGGGGGATGGGCGGGGGAGATGGCGCTGGCGAGCGCCTTTGTTCCCCACCAAACTGAGCTCTGTCGTCAGGGGGCTCAGCGGCTCTCCTTCCCTTTGTCCTCTAGCCTTCCCGCTTTCTGAGCAGAGCTGTTAACTTATGACCTCCCAGACGCTACGTCCCGCTTGCTGTCGGAACACAGTCCATCAGGCCCCTCCGCTTTTTGCAAGCCAGACTCGGGGGCTCTGCTTGGCCGGCAAGCCGCCCCTCCGCCCCGGCTCCCTCCCGCCAGTCTGTGGAGCGCGCACCGCCTCGCCGCCCTTCCTACCCTCTTCCATGGGCGTCTCGTCTGCGCTTGGCTCCGGCGACTCCGTTCTGCTAATCCTCTGGTGGTTTTCTGGGTTATTTGGGCAGGTGTAGGTGGAATCTAAGTGATCAGCAGGACGCGCGGTGAGCCCAGCGTCCTCCTACGCCGCCATCTTCCCTGTACCTCCTGTATGCACTTTTTAGAAGGACATTTAATGTATGATTTTTTAAAGTCACTTTTGCTGCACTGAGGGTTGTAATTAAATATTAGACCAATCTAGTTGATAGGCAAAAGTATCTAGAGGTGGGGTGCCTGGGTGGCTCAGTCGGTTAAGCGTCCAACTTCAGCACAGGTCACAATCTCACGGTCTCTGGGTTCGAGCCCTGCATCAGGCTCTGTGCTGACAGCCTGGAGCCTGCTTAAGATTCTGTCTCCCTCTCTTTCTGACCCTCCCCCATTCATGCTCTGTCCCTCTCCATCTCTCAAAAATGAAAAATCGTTAAAAAAAAAAAGTATCTAGAAGTAATTCTGCTATATGGAAAAGTAATGTAGGCCCAGTGCATCCTCCACTTTAACTCCAAGGGTGCCTGAAGCTGCTCAAGTTTTTTGTTTAATTTCTTTTATATGAGGGAAAAGAAAAATAACTACTGGATTAGAACACGCAACTACTTAGGGATATACATAATTTGAGTTTGTTGATGTTGGCTCTGGAAGGGTGTTACAAATCTTGATCTTCTAGGGGCCTGAAAAGGAATAATGAAAAAAGAATAACAATACCTTTAGTACTTAATGTAAGTACTTGAGGTCTGGCACAATATTTATCATTATCAAGTCCCTTTAATTTTGCCTTTTAACTTCAAGATAATGACAAATATTTTAATATACTTGCTCCTGTATCCAGAAAGATCTTGGGTATAACTCCAGTTTACCCTGCATAATGCAATAAAGTTAAAACCAAGTAAGATAGGGAAGACAGGGAAACTTAGGTTTAAAAAGAAAATCACTTGGGGGCACCTGAGTAGCTCAGTCAGTTTTATCTCAAGGTTTGTGAGCTCAAACCCTGCACTGGGGAGCCTGCTTGGGATTCTCCCTCTCCCTCTGTCTCTCCCCCGTCCCTCAAAATAAACAAACATTTAAAAAAGAAAAAAAAAAAATCACTCTCAAAATGGAATTTGGCCAATGCTTAAATTTGGATTTTAAACTTGTTATATGGATTTATGGCCTCTAAGGCACTTTTTATTCTTATCCTTAATTAGTGAAGTAATTCATGAACACATTTCCAGAAACAAAGTTGCCAGTGTCCTGCTCTTTCCTTCAGTGGAGTCATTTGTTTTCTTACTGTGCACAATCACATTTCATCATCGGAACACATAAAGAATGTGTGTTCTTCAATTGAACTTTTAGAATATAGCTGCTCTTTTGTAGCATCCTAGAAAGGTTTGTAAAAATATGAAGCCATGGAGACAGAAATAAACTATCTTTGCTCCTTTTCCACATGGGCCAATATGAAGGAAAAAAGTGCTCTGGCTTATGAATTGGAAACATTTTTATTTCTAATTAAGTGACAGGTTAAGAGTATTTCTTAAACGCTTGCTCTTTTTACATTGTGAATCAAAGGGGATTATTTAAATGTGAAATTCTAAGTAGATGTGCCGGAAGACAATACAGGCCTAATGGTTAAGACCATGGATGGACTTTAGTCTGACAGACCTGTGCTGGCGTTCTGGATCACCATTTATTGGCTGTGTGACCTTGTGCAAGTTTCTTAACCTCTCCATATACTCCTTCACGTGTAAATGTGACTGACAGTACCTATATTTCATAAGGGGGGGGTGGGGCGGGAAAAGATTTAAATCAATATGGAAATCAGTATGTTAAATGCTTATAACACAGTGCCTGGCACACAACACTTGGTGGCAATTATTATAAAAACAAAACCTTAAGTAAAAGTCATAAATATCAGTGTTATAAAAATTCAGTGATTAAACATTTCCTTTATGATGAAAAAAAAAAAGATTGCCAAAATCATGAAGCAGCTTAAAAATATGTAACTTTGTAAATATTACACGTGAAGTTTCTTTCCGAAAGCAGCCCTAAGTTTGAGCTGGTTGTATTTTTGCTTTAAAATGTTTTGGTTACCACGAGACTTGACATTTAAAGGGAAAAAAAAAAAAAAAGACTATTTGTCATGCATGTTCTAGCATATGCTAATGGTTTTCACAAAGTACACATAGATGTTAGAAAGAAAAAAAAAATCCCAATCGTTGCCATTTTCTCACAGTTGTAAATACAACTATGGATGACTGAAAACACATAGAACACTTCTATGGGTACTCACCACTCTAGTGAGTCACAGCACCAAACCATGCAAGTCTTGAGAATTCTTGTAGGCTTAGAATGTAGTAGAAATGCTAACTGTAGGGGAATTTATAATATTTTGGAAATATCTGCCAAACAAAACAAATTTGGCATTTGCCAGTTTTCCATAGGCATATTCTGGAATCCCACCCACAGAAATCACACTGGAGGCCGTGGCACTAGCGGTATCTGTGAGGTTAGTCAGTACTCTCATAGTTGACCATACTTTGGGGATGTGATCACCTTGCTTTCTCATTGACCTTCACTTGGCAGCTCTTTCAGAAGTGTTTGTGCTGATTAACACTTAAGTGATTTATTTTTTTTCTTTTTTTTTTTCAATGTTTTTTATTTATTTTTGGGACAGAGAGAGACAGAGCATGAACGGGGGAGGGGCAGAGAGAGAGGGAGACACAGAATCGGAAACAGGCTCCAGGCTCCGAGCCATCAGCCCAGAGCCCGACGCGGGGCTCGAACTCACGGACCGCGAGATCGTGACCTGGCTGAAGTCGGACGCTTAACCGACTGTGCCACCCAGGCGCCCCAACACTTAAGTGATTTAAATATCAAGTTAGCCATTTCTAACACACATAATAGTGTTTTAGTTGTTTTCTTGCTTCTGAAGCAGCCAACTTCCTTTTGGCTCTTTACTACTCATTATTGCCCTCAAAAATAGCTCTTCAATTGAAATTGTGGTTTCCTGGCCCATTCGGTTAATGTATTTCTCCCAAGTCTATAACCAAAAGACTGGTTACTACACACCATGTTTCAGAGCAGATGAAAAATCCAGTCCTTCTACTAAACATTTGAGGCAGTCTCCATGCGAGCTGTCTCCCCTGCAGTCAGTATGTGATGGAGCCTGATCCCCAAGACATAAACTTTAAGTTACCAGACACTTGTGCCTTATAGCTTCATCATTGAGATTTTCCAAGATAGGTGTAAAAAGCAAAGGATATTATTTCAGGGACTGGAAAAAAGCAATACGGCATTTTAAAGCAGAATGTGTAAAAGTGGAGCAATACTCAGTTTTATAGTTTTTTGTTTCTTTAACCTATCTACTGAGACATGCTTAATTTTTATGACTACATTTAACTGTCTTTACTGTAACCTTAAAAATATTAGTTCCTTTGTCCAGGGCTTAAAAATAATCAGGAAGAATTCTCAAGCAAATCTGGGTTTAAAAATATTTTGTCCTGTTCTGTTGTTCAGAATTCTTGGGAACTGGTATGGAGGAGAAGAGAACAGAAGATAAAATTCAGTTTACTTGCTAGAAAGAGCGTTCATTTTTTTCTTTACTGGTAAAGTAGGGAATAAGTGGCAAGGTATTTTCTCTACCACAACAGTAATTTCTGCTTTGAAGCTCATGAACCCAATGGTACATTGGGCAAGTTATTTAAAATGTTTTTGTTATTATCTCTCATGAAACCTGTATGTGTTTAGCCCTAAATGTTCACTCTTGTATCGTTTACTTAAGGAAACATATTCTAGTTGACTTAAGCCTTGGTCTATTTTGTTATTAAACTGAACAATTAAGTTTTGCATCAATTTGTATGTGCTATGGCTAATCTCAAACTAGCTCATTTTTTAGTCATCTCTAGAAATGGGGATTCCTCTTTCTAGATCTAATGTTATGTCCAAATGTTTCTGTCACAACATGGCTACATGCAGGTCACCACTTAACTTTTGTGTTAGTTTGTTCACGAATGAAAGGCCAGTGGTTGAAGCATGTGTGAAGGAGTGGTAAGGCTGGTGTGAGAGGAGATGGGAGAGATGGGGGTCAGATAATATACAGTTTTATGAAGGTCATGATAAGGAGCTCAGATTTTATTCTAAGTGAGATGGGGAACCATCTAAATGAAAACTGACAGGATAAAAAATAAAATAAAATAAATCACGCTGGCCGCGCCAGAGAAAAACCACAGGCGGCAGACTAGAGGCTCTTCTAGTAATCCAAGCTATTGGCCCAGAGTAATTGTGGCAATGGAGAAGGGGACAGATTCAGGACATGTTTTACAGATAAAAATTTACAGGACTTCGTGACAGATTGAATATAGGCTCTAAGGAAAAGAGACATTCAGGGCACGCCAGGCCTGATCAGCAGTTCATGCCACTGCAATGGCTGCTTTAAGTCTATGCGATTCCTATTCTGATGGGTCATTGCCTTTGCTGTATTTGATGATCCAAGGTTTTGGAGAGAAACAAGGAAGAACAGATTTACAGGAGGAAAAGCAAAGTTCTGTCTATTTATAGAACATTTCCAGACTGATGGGACTTTAAAAGAGCATTCATGCAATTTTTCTAAAACATTATTCAAGTAATAATAATGCCAGAAACATTCTAGACAGAAAGGTTTCCGTACTGTTTCAAATAACAGACATGAATCTCATCCCTCCTGTAACTTAACATCTATCCACTAACGAATTATAGCAAAGTCGCTGTCATTTGACAAAACCTGGAGAGGCTTTCTATCAGGGTTTCTCAACTTCTGTGCTACTGGCATTTATATGGGATAAGCCTTTCTGTGAGGGGCTGTCCAGAGCATTGTGGGATGTTTAAGCAGCATCCCTGGCCTGCTAGATGCCAGCAGCACCATCTCCCTGTTGTGAAAACCATAAATGTCTACAGATGTCACCAAATGTCCCTGGGGGGAAGAATCCTATCCAGTTAAAAACCAGTGGTTTACACTAAGCAAAATTTTATAGCATGGTGCAGACAGTAACAAAACAAACATTTATTACCACTTGTAAAACCCTTTTATGCTACCAGTACCGAGGACAAATTGGTTATTTTTTAAAAACCTGCTAAAGTTATAAACCATACAAATAAATGCCTCAAATTTAACTTTAAGTTACAGATAAAGCCACTGAACAGTTATTTGCTGTTGGGCCACGGTCTTGAGTAGGAGTCCACTGACTGGATTTCTAGGTTGTCATGGTACATGATGCATTTCCTACCATTTTTAGTTTCAGACATTTTAAAATGGGGCAAAATTGGATTCTGCTTTCATTCTTTTTATCAATACATAAATTTGTCCAATCTCTTACATTTCTCACCCATACTTCATATAATCTCATTTTGGCTGGTGAGGGGGTGGAGGAGCAACAGCTTTTATTATACCAGTCTTTTATACTCACAGTTCAAGAACTGCTGAATATTTCATTAAATTACATAATTACCCTATGTGATACAACAGATTCAATGACCACTGCTCATACCTCTCTTTAGGCACACAGCTCATCTGGTGTGACAGAAGCACACGGTGCTATTAGAGAGCAGCCTCCTCCCAGTACACCAGGTCATGAGTAGTATTCCTATCCAGCCAGTTTTATCAGGGGGCGATTTGTACCAAACACTATGTAAAATATTCTTGTGTTAGTTCTTTTAATCCACAATCCTAAGACACAGGTATGTTAATATTTTTGTTTTGAGAATACTGAAACATGGAGATGTATCTTGCACTAGGTTACAGAGCTAATAAATAAAATTTTTATGATGAAAACCCCCAGCATTCTCACGTGTGCTTTACCATTTCATCACAAGTCCAAGGCCAGGGGGGTTAGTTCTCTACAGAGCACTGTGCTCCAGTCTGGTGCACCATCACAAACTATACTGTTGAGTCTTGACCCATCATCATCTTATAATTCCATCTCCTGGAACAATTCAGAGGACTGATAGGAAAGCTAAGTGACTCTGAAGTATCAAGTCCGTATATTTAGGGCTAACTCCAATACTGCCTGTATTAATTTCCTATTGCTGTGGTAACAAAGTACCATAAACTTAGTGACTTAATCTCCCCCTCCATCTTCCAAAGCCAGTAACATAGCATCTCCCTGACCATTCATCCGGTCACATCCTCCTGACTGTGAACTTTTCTGCCTCCCTCTTGCACTTTTATGGACCTCTGTAATTACGCTGGGCCCACCTGGCTAATGCAGGATAACCTCCCTATCTTAAGAAAATGAGGCTTAGAGCCTTGGGGCACAGCTCTGGACCAGTCCATTCCTGTTCAGTTATATTAACTGTATCATTTTCTGAAAAATGTGTGGCATTTTATAAGGAAACAAATTGTGAGGTGTTTCACTTCAGAATAAATACTAAATCATTGGTTCCATCTCCGTAACACAGTGAATTAAATAACACAAATCACATCTTAAAAGTCATTTATAAGAGGTATTGGCTATAGGAAGTTATTCCTTAGTTTATAATAGCAAGGAGATGGTCAATTAAATGTCAGTACAATTCTACAAAATCAGTAGGTTTGGCACAAATAATTCTTCCAGATACAATGATGGCCTTATAAATAAATAAATAAATATTAGAACTTAACCTCTGATATTTTTAACCCTGTAGTTTAGCTTCTGGAATAGATGTTTCCAATGATACTTTTCTAGATAGCAGAGTTTCCTTTAGATTTTAGGCCATGTGTTACACAACTTTTGCCCTTGTTGTCTTTATTTTTAAAAAAGAAGTATCTGAGGACTCACATATGATAATAAAGTACAAGCAGAATATCCTATTACTTTTTGCTGAAGATCCAACAGGAATTTATTAGATCTTCAGCAAAAGGTAATAGGATATTAAATACACAAAGACAGAATATACATAAAATTGTTACTAAAAATCCAATGTTTAAAACTGTTGTAATGGTGTGAATTTCCGAGAGCAAAACCTGAGACAAGGAGTAAGATGCAGGGGATTTCTTGGGGAAATAACCTCAGGAAGCAAGAGTGAGGGAGTGGGGAAGAGTGAGGAAATGATAAATGAAGTGGGTCTTACTGAGCTAGTTACCTCTGTGGACGGCAGGGTCTCCATCCCCCAGAGTCCCTCTGAGGAGCCATGTGCTTCAGAATCGTCCCTCTGAAGAAGACTGAGGACTTTATCCACCAGATTACCTCCTCTAATGGTAACTAGAACCGTTTGATGGGCACTAAAATTTAAAGTTTGATATGAGAAATCAGTGATGACTGAATTGCTTATTAAAACCATCCTCCATGTAAATGGATCAAATGTATAATTACAGAAATAGTGGAGTCCTTTACTCTTTTAATAGTTTGATCTTTGAGCTTAATAGTTTTAATAGTTTGAGATGCATATAATCGGTCTCACCGAATTCCACAAAGTTTTAACACAGAAGCTTGTATTTGTTATAAAATGCATTTGATACTTGATTCTGTGGTAACCAAGTTCAAAACACTGAACAAAAAATAGTGTTATTAAAGCTTTCTTTTTAGGACTCCTCCTGAATGTACAATTTTAAATGACTAAAGGATGTTAAAGGGATTGATCGAACTATCATTCCCTTTATGGGTCATGTTCATCCAGACTATCCAGACAATGGCTTTATTTCTGATCTGCCTTCCAAGGTGAAGGCAGATGAATCTATCTTTTGTTCCCTGGGATTTTTAAGTTTGTACCTATCGTATACACTTAATGGAAAACACCGAATTGAAAACAGTCACAGGGGTCACTGCCACTACTGACTCAACTTCAAAAGCTGCTGTATGTAAGACTGCTAATTTCTTTAAAATCAAGTACACATGAATTCCAAAAAGAGCTATTAATAAACCTTCGTGATTTCTAAAGGTAGTAACTTCAAATAAGAAATTAAAAGGGCAGCAGTATTAATAAACACCATTTAGTGAATACCTATGTGCCTGGCCTTTTGCTCACTCACAAACCTGCAAGGTAGACAGAATCTCTTTACAGATAAAAGAACTGGATATCAAAGACTAATCTGCCAAGCATCACAAAGCTAGTAAATCTTGGAAAGGAGATTTGAAGCTTAGTGTCTCATTCCAAATGTTTTTCCACTAACATATTAAAAAAAAACACTTGAGTATGTTCTGTTTCCATTTTTACTTTAAAAATTACCCAGACTTTAAGAAATCTAAAGAGTAAAATTTTGTTGTCTTTGTGTATTTCAAAACCCGCATTTGAATAGTCCTGTGAAACACTACAATGATGATTCTTTTAAAAATAATCTTTTCCAAAGTTAAGGTAAACAAACTTGACATCCATTTTTAATTTCTTATTTTAGGTAAAAGGTTAATTATTTAAATTAAAACTTCAGGTTCCTGAACTTAAAGCAGCTCCCTGATCTGACAGGAAACAAGACAAAGGTATCATTTACAGATCAAAAGGTCAATCAAAAGACATTTAAAATAACTGAGGAAGACCTCACTTTAAGAATTTGAAAGTTCTCTACCTCTTTTCATTAATTTTATTTACTACTGTCTGTCATAGGAGATGAATATGATGTATGTGCCATTTGTTTGGATGAATATGAAGATGGCGACAAGCTCAGAATCCTTCCTTGTTCCCATGGTATGAATAATTACATACTGCTTTGAGTTTACACGTAATTTGTATTTAGGCTCAGTATTAGAGGAGGAGACAAAAGAGTTATTGGTACACTATAGGCCAAGTCTTTTAGTAATTAGTGGTGTCATTAAAGGATGGAGGTAGATTTATAAAAATTCACAAACTTTTCTTGTCCATACATGATACTTATAGATCAGAAGAACGTGAATAAACATGGCAAGAAATTAAAAATGTAATGTTCTCAACCACAATATACTATCTAAAAGATGTGTATTTTGCTTTAACAGCTTATCACTGCAAGTGTGTAGACCCCTGGCTAACTAAAACCAAAAAAACCTGTCCAGTCTGCAAGCAAAAAGTTGTTCCTTCTCAAGGCGACTCAGACTCTGACACAGACAGTAGTCAAGAAGAAAATGAAGTGTCAGAACGTACCCCTTTACTTAGACCTTTGGCATCTGTCAGCACCCAGTCATTTGGGGCCTTGTCGGAATCCCGCTCACATCAGAACATGACAGAATCTTCAGACTATGAAGAGGATGACAACGAAGATACCGACAGCAGTGATGCAGAAAACGAAATTAATGCACATAGTGTTGTAGTCCAGCTGCAGCCTAATGGTGAACGAGATTACAACATAGCAAATACTGTTTGACCTTCAGAGGGTGATTGGGTTATTTCCTAATAAATGTTTATTTAGGTATATAATTTTTTTGCTCCCTTCAGAGATTCCTGTAGAAATAACTTATTTTTCAGTATTCTATCAGATTACTGAAGGTTTTTTTGATCTGGTATTTATCTGCAGGAGTATACTTCATTTCACTGATAACTAGTAATAGACTGGTGCCGTAACTCAAGCATCAAATCAACTCTTCTTTTGGAATGAACTATAGCCAAAACATTAAAAAAAAAAAAAAAAATCCTCCGTATAGCTTGCGGTTAAGACCTAGATCACAGTATGCAAATGTTTCGTGTTTTACACACAAGGTCAATGCTGTGGCCACCTAGCATGAGCTAATAAGCAACTTCCATTTGCATAAAGTTTACCTAGAGTTGTTGAGTTGGAATATATTTGTTTTTGTATTTTCCCAAATTACCATCACTCATAGGGGTAACAATTTAGTATTTTTCCTTCTATCAGCGCCACAAAGAAACTCAATGCTGTCTTTTTTTCTTTCTATTCCCAAGTAGTCTTATCCTGACAGGAATGGTCTGTACTAGTGCAGATTTCATAGGTTTGTTTTTTTCCCCCCGCCAAGGTTTTAAATACTATAGTGTTATGTATGAATTTGATTCATCAGCTAAAGTAACATGTCTCTGGACTTGACTTACTGAATTTCAGTATCCTTAAGGGTTTTGTGTTATGATCAAAAAAGAAAATGCTGTATAAAAATACCAAACTTCAGCAACTGTTAATACTCTGATAATACAGATCATACCTCTTAACAAAGAGCATCTTATGCTAATTAGCCCTGCTAAACTATGTACAGAGGAAAATGTTCAAGTATTGGATTTGAAAATAATTGCTTATGTTTAACAGAACTAATGATGTATTTAAATAATGTATTATGAAAAGCTAAATTATATTATACATCACTGTAACTATGTAGAAAATATAGACTTATGTATAATCAAAATGCTAAGAATTTTTATATGGCCTTGTATGAAGGGAGTTTGAATGTTAATAAACACGTTTTCCACTTTAAGAAATGGCAAATATTTGTTCTACTGTAATATTACCCACATTAGCCTTATTTATATGCACAGTGCTACAAAGGCATAATAATTAAGGTAATTTAGGTCAGATAAAACCACCACCTTAGAATTCTATACAAGGTAACTGCTCACAACCAATTGGGGACCCCCCCCCAAAAGTTAAAACTGCCGCCAAAATTCATTCCAATAATAGTGTACATTATGGTACATTATTGTAATTATGGTACATCCTTACAGTAGACTTCTATACAGCCTTGAAATAATAAATATCTGGATCAAGCTATATTGACATGAAAAATTTTTAGTCAACAAAACGTATCAGAAAATACTAAGGATACAATGTATAGGAGTCTAATGTGAAAAAAAATTAAGTTTAAAAGAAATGTAACACAACTGGGGAAATTTTACTTTCAGAACTTCTTTTTGAAAAAATAATTTAAAAAATAGTCATTTCCACATAGGAAAATAAAAGGCTGAATTCGGTATCCACCGACACCAGGTCATCTCACCCCCAACCTCCTTTTACATACACACAGGCCTGAGAAACAGATCGTCGGTTTACTATAGTAGTGAAGCAGAGCTTTGGAATTTGATGTACGTGCACAGTGCTGACCTTTCCAAACCTGTTTGGTCATTTGTACAATTTCGTTGAACCTAAGGTAGGGTATGAAGACAGAACACTGCACTCAGTATCTGCCACATGAATACAAAATAGATTTTATAATTTTTAAGGTAAATAATAAAAATATACCTAAAACCGTTTTTTAAAAGGGAAAGTTAAAAGTGACTATAACGTGTGCTATTAAATGTTGTATCCCTTCAGTCCTTAAACTACAGATCCAAGACTTGGTTCCTTTAAACTTAAGTCTTGGGAGTTTTTCTGAGGAAAAATTGCCCTCCTTTTTAAAATCTCCAACTGTTACTTTTAGTGGTCAAAAAAAAAAAATTATAAAGTGTCAATTAACAACTATCTAGGATTGTTACTAGTTTTCTTAATATTCATTGAAATTTCTCATTTCTTCTTGGTGGAACTATACAGCTTTTTAAATAAGACATTAAATAAAATTAAATCTAATTTCTATTAAAAAATACTTTCCTAATTTAAAACTTTTCTGATTGTATGAAAGTATAGTTACATGGAAACTTACCCCAGAGATGAATTTATCTTGGTATTTTGCCTTCAGAAATACCTATGTAAAATACATGTATACATTATACACTGTATGTGTTTACACTGTATGCAACATGTTTATTACCTCATTATTGAACATTTATCGGTGAGCATTTTCTCATGTTATTCAATGACTGACTTTTATTCTCTGGACATAGAATAATTTATTCAACCCATCACTCTGAAAGTTAAATCTTGCAGTTTTCCAAGTTTAGTTATTTTAAGTAATTTGGTGTGATGGGCATTCTGGTACATAAATTTGTATAGCCCCATTTTCTTAGGCTAAGTTCCTAGAAGTATAAAGATACATGTATACATTTTCGTGTTTTTTGTGGGTAGGGGCCAATGGCGAGTTTCATCATTTACTATTTTAGCGATACAGTTGCCCTCTCTCATTTTCTACTCCCCTGCCAACACCAACACACACATCCCTTCAACCTACTTATAGGTTCATTAAGGGTTTCACAGTTTTGGTCACTGCTTTCTAAATAGTTACCCTAACAGTTCTTTACAGTGTTATTACTTTTATAGTATATTATTACTGTAAAATATCAAATCATCACAACCCAACCACCCAATTTTCTTTTGACCCATCTTTTGTTCATAACTGGGATCTTAACAGGTGAAGAAATTGAAGTTTTTTATTTTCAATTTCAAGACATGCCCAACTACCAAAGTAGCCCCAAACTCCTTATCTTCCATACTTTTATTTCCCTGTATATACTAATTCAGAACTAATGCCCAACTCTATCAAAAGAATTTTTAATTATGAACAGTATATTTTAAGTAACGCAGAAATTCCCATTACCTAACCCATTTCTCAAAGGGTAGCATACAGACCACTTAAAATCAATCAGACTGACCTGGCAATTATTTCTAAAGGGACTTCCAGAGCCCAGAATCTGCATTACAACCAGCTCCCCAGTTTTCCTTAGACCCCCCCAACTTTTGAGCATTCCTGCTCTGAGCTTGACAGTTCATAACCGGTATTAAACATTTGCTAAAACTTGAATACATCCCAGGGACCTTATGACCTATAAAATTAAACATGACCATTAACGTAGTCATAGTTAACAGGTCACTCCAAAGCCAGACACTGCAGGAATATCCCAATTATCTTACATGCTGCCTAAGGAAGGTCTTGTCTTATGGGAGTCCCAGCTGCTTGACTTCAGCAATGCCAATAGAGCTTTCAAAGCTAAATAAGTCACATGACAGTTCAACACAGAAGAATCCACAATGCAGAAACCCTTCTTGGCACTGGGCTCCTTATTGCTCACTAGATTTCACATCTAGAGACCAGCAACAAGAAAAAAAATATTTAATTTCTAGTAGGCAAGTCAATTTTCCTCTCACAAACCCAAAGATGGCTAAAAGCCTTTAAAAACAAAACAAAAAAAAACAGATAAAAGCCCATTAAGAAGAAATTCCCAGGCACTCATTTTATCTATAATAAATAGTACAGGATATGGAATGCTTAGGCCATAAGCTCAATTTTAAGACTTTATGCTTGTAACAGAGCCTGGCCTATTCTGTATATTCCAATGTGTCAAAAATCAACTGTAACAATAAGACAACAATTTACATAAACAACAGGAGTCTAGAATATTTGGTTGGAATAAATTTATTTCATCTGTCTGTAAACAAGGTGTTTAATAGTTATGGCATTTTTTTAAATGCATATTAAATCAGATGAGTTAGACTGTATCCCAGATGTAACAAAGTGCAGGGAAAGAAATGGACAAATCAGCAACAAGATTTGTTTTTAAATCTGTACATTATCCACAAGGCCCAAACAATAGAAGCAAATACT
Organism: Herpailurus yagouaroundi; assembly: GCF_014898765.1. NCBI lineage: Eukaryota > Metazoa > Chordata > Mammalia > Carnivora > Felidae > Herpailurus > Herpailurus yagouaroundi. The sequence continues at coordinate 44,852,199 of NW_024412400.1, forward strand.
AGAATGTCCCTAAAGTAGTGCCATTCGAAAGAAACCTTTAATAGGTCAGTTAAAATCCATCTCACAATAGCAACAGTTCATTTTAACAATAGTATGGCACAGAACACATATGAAAAAAATTTATCACAAGACAGCCAAGTCCACAATAATGCAACTTCATATAAAAACTCAAGCTGCAAATAAAAATTGGTCCTATGAAGAACAAACTGGACACACTCCAGATGGTTATGTTGGGATACCTAATGTCCATAATGGCAGCCTTTTACAATTTTACTAAAGAATAGAGCTGGTGTGCAAAGAAAAAGGAACAAAAATCTGAGCTATTGCAATGATGGAATGTCCCTGGGGATTCGATCTGTATGGTTACTGTAAGGTCGTGGGAGGAAGTGCCTTTTGCTCTTGTTTTGCAGTTGCACTCTTCATACAGCTTGTAGACAAAAGGTCTGTCTCTACTCAAGTGCAACAACAATACTAAAAGCAAACTACTGCAGCTTTCAATAGCTCATCAACAAAAGGGATATTACTTGGTTAAATAAACCAGGCAATGCATAAAAGATGGAAGCAAACCAAATACCTATGTGCAAAGGGAGAAGGGTGGGAAAAGAGGAGTGAAGGAAAGATGCATGCACTTTTTCCTCCCAACCATGCGCTACAAAAGGAAGACTAAATGAGCTAAGTAAATGCTCAAAGTGCTGAAAAGACATTGATCAAATTAGAGATTGTACAACCGGCACCTTGCTTAATATTAACTTATTTTAGTTATCAATATCCCATTAATTGCTAAGACAAAGTGATGCCCAACTTGGCATGCCCCCTCCCCCCGAATTTCAAGGTATCATGCAAATCATTATTGTGCTGCAATTATGTTGCCAGATAAGGGTTGGTTACATACAGTGGTTAACATACAAATGATCCATTGGGTAAACAGGAATCGCGACATTAGAAAATAGGTAAAGAAAAATTAGCTACCATCTACAGTCTGGTAGCACTGTGACCATAATTGGGGTGGTGATGAAGACAGTTGCTAGGTAGATGGGGAGAGGCTGCTTACACATCAGACCTCCTCAGGTATAAAGCGAGTTCATATGCTTTCTTGTTAAGTGTGCCTCCGTGGACACCTTCCTTTCCCATGACTATAACCAATGCTGGAGTACACAGGGAAACAAAACAAAAGTGAACAGAATTATTTAAGGGGGGGGAGGGCAGAAAGAAAGACACCTTTCCCCACCAACAGAGGGATACAAAGGAGACACAGGTTCATACCCCATCACCCTGCATTGCTAATAAAATTTCCAGAATTAAGACTCAAGCTTACAGCTAGGAAAGTTTAAGAGCAATTTTACCCTAATACTTAACAGTCTGCCTAGCAGCTAGAACCCAGAGTCTCTCAAGTATTTTGCCATTGAGTATGCCTTCTTATTCAATCCGCCTCCATGGACCCCTTCTTTTCCCATTACAAAGACCAAGACTGAAAGAGAAAGAAGAAAAGTGTTTCAAAAGAAGTGTTAATCAAGAGAGTCACATAAGTTTTAGCAGACAGAACCCCGATTAATAAGTTAACATTAAGTTAGTTTTCCGTGAACTGTCAGGCACTGAAGTCATCTAGGTCTCCAAAAAGGAGAACTTTCAAACTAGTAATACGCTAAAAACACTGTTAACTGCATCTTGGAAGTCCAATCAGTGCAGCTCCAGTGCTCTATAAAAATATTTTTACACTAAGAAAAAAAATGTGTGATCATTTATATTCTATTTTAGGGCAAAAAACTTCTAGTTAGTATGGCAAATTATCAGAACGGCCCCCAAAATGTAAACTTACAAAACTCAGGTGATTATTTACAAAATTCTCCCCAACTTTAACAGGCTTCATTAAATACAAACCATTAAGTCTTACCACTGAGACTCAATGTGTCTATTACTTCCAGAGAAAAACCAAAACCAAATTTTAAATAGCATTTTCAAAGCCATTCAGAAAAGACCAAGTAAAAAATACTTAAGGCTTGTGCTTACTGATATGCTCATTATGCTTTGCTTTTGAGTTGAAAATCCTAGAACAGGTTTACTATTTCCAACAACAGGTTCTTCTATGATGCAATTCAGAGGTCTATCGCCAAAATACATGCAGAAGTCAGATTTTATACTTGCTACCACTAGATGTCAGTAGTGCTGTAGAGTATAAAAATCTTATTCTGGTTTTATGTCACATGGTTAATACTTCTTTTTAACATATTTATCTGAAGTCAATTAATGTTTAGAGATTTGTCTACTACTTCAGTTATCTAATTTTCCTACAGAAAGATACTTTAAGTGTCAACTCACACGAAAACAAGAGTAACCTTTAGGATAATCACAAGGAGTTGGTAGAACCACTGGGGCAAATAATAGCTACTCAGAGTAGCTTCAAGTTCATTCACATGGTAGATTTGGTTTTAAAATCAGCTGTGCCAATTCTATCTGAGGCTACACAGCCCTCTTAATTTACAATTTACAAATTAATTTACACAGGTTACACAGGTTAATACATTTAAATGTATTTGTAAATCAATTCCATGTCATAGTAAACCTCAATTTTGGAAGTTTTTTCCAAAAACGTAGTGAGACATAGTGAAACAAGAATTTCTGCAACATTGAAAACAGGAAGCACCAGAACTTCTGGACCAAGTGTATAAATGAAATATAATTTCCTACTTTTCAAATTTAAATCACAGACACGCTCTGTCTTTGAAAATATTCTAGTAAATAGGCAGCTTACTACAAAACCTCATTCTAATTATTGTGCTCTTCCCCAGCAATGTTTCAAATAGAAACATGAGCAAATGTTCATTTTTCCTTTTTTATGCTGAGCAGTGAATAATTAAAATGCAAGAAAAGAAAGAGATGCAAAGGTGAACGACTAAAAAGCACTGAAGTAACCAAACAATATGAACAGTTTAACAATCTGGATGTGCCGTAAGATTATCATTCAACATGTGAAGCAGTTTAAAAGGCAAATTTGGATTTTCAGTTTACTAAAGCTGAAACTGAAGAGTTGATGTGAATATTCTATTTTAGAGTAAAGTCGGGATCTCAGAGGCTGAGCTGTATATGCAGCTGCTGTAGAGTAGGTAAGTCTAAAAGCAAGGGAGTGCCTCCCTTCAGTGCTGGGCAGTTCACAAAAACCACCTTAATAGCCATTATGGACTAACACTTTTATTCAAAATGTTAAGGAAACTGCTTAATAAGTTGTAGCGTGCAAATTTTAACCAAAAGAGTACTGTGCTTACCTCTACCAGCTCTGCCGACAGCAACGTTGTATGTTGGCTCCCCACCTTGACTCTTTGTCCGGATGTCCATTGTGCAGTCACCATCGACGTATAGGCTATCTCTGATCACTGAGCACTTCTTTGCGCCAAGAGTCAAACCGTTGGTAAAGAAACCTTCCCGGTCTTTTCCTACAATCATATCTATTTCTACTGGCTGCCCCCGCCAATGGGAAAAAAGAAAAAAAAAAAAAAAGAAAGAAAAGAAAAAAAACATGAAATTGTAATCAATTCCTTTTAGGCCTCCATTTGGTGGAAAAACTTTGCCAAGATTGTACTACTACTATACTACAAGACAGTCACATCTCACTAATGTAAAATCAAGTTTGTCTTTTCTAAAGAATTACTTAATCCTATAGGACTACATGTTTTGTAACAGTTAAATTTCACAGTTAACAGCATACCAACTAAAGACCAGTTGATGCAAAGAGAATCTATGTAACTGGCAGCTGACACCAGATAAACTGTAAACTTGAGATTTATAAACTGTTTCAAAGTCAGATGGTACCTAAAATAGTTATGTAATGGTAAAAATTCACCTATAAACTTTTAACAACTGCCTGTCAATCATATTCAGTCACATTACAGTTATGCTGCATCAAACTTAAAAGTTGCTTGGAAGCCTCTTGAAAAAATGCCCAAGCGTAACAGACCTTCCTACTCTGCTTTAAATGACTTGAAATATCCCCGCTCCCCGCCCCCGCCCCCCATAGTATGAACTTCAAACCTTGGACCTCAGCGCATTGACAAATTCATATTTCCCTCTTTATTTTTCTAACCACTCTCCTTTTCCTCTGCAACTTCCCTTCCCCTCCCACCTCAGTAATCAGTTTTCTTGCTGGGCAAATGCAAAGAGGATTTTGCTGGTAGCACTGCAGTAGGTAATGGTTTTAAAAAAGAGAGAGAAAATGGAGGGAGACTGGGAAAGAAACTGAGGTAGCCACCAGAACCGGAAAGGAGAAAACGTGCATGCTAACATTCCATGAATAAGAAGGAAGGCGTCGCCCCCATCAGAACTGCAGAGTCATAGCAGGCCCCAGCCATTTCCAAGCACACTCCCGCAATCTTCCCAGCCAGGCAGCGGGAACTCGCACACAAAGACAAGAGGACTGCAGAAAAAAAGTTGATCACCAGACAGATGGCAATTCTCCATGAGAACTGTGGTCCACTGCGGTTATAGGAGACCTTAAAGTATTAGCATCAAGGACGGAGTTCTACCCAGATCTTGAACCATGTTAAGTAGTACAGAATAATTAGCAGCACCCATAATAGGGAGCCTCAATTTTGGCGTTTGAGGGGAGGGGAGCGTGGAGCCAAGAAATTAAGGGAATACCCCTGTATTTGTCACAACCATCACAATTTTAAAAAAGGCCCTTGTGCGGAAAGAGGCAAAACAATAAAGCAGCACTGGAGGTTTAGTAACATTTCCCAAACATGTGGCAACCAAGTCAAAGCCATCAAGTCACAAGAAAACCAGGCACTGTGAAGCATAATCTGCATTAGTTCCTTTACTACCTTCACTAAAGAGGGAGGGACTTGGAGAGTGAAGTGTCCCCTCGGCCTTCACAGATTATTGAAAGCCCCATAAAGCCCCCCCCCCCCCTTTTTAGAGCTATGTTGCGTAATTGGGGATAACGGTGTATCAATGAATCTCCATAGGAGGAGGAGAGAAATCAATGGCAGTTCGCCATCTTGGAGAATTAAAAAAAAAAAAAATCCCATGGAACCAGAGCTGAAGTCGAGATTCACGAATCCACCTACGTTGTCGGCGTACATTTCTCTCAAGCCCCAGAGGCCTGGACACCGGCAAACCTACGCAAAGTCGCTGCGAGGATCCCGAGGGCCGGGCAGCCGCCGCCTCCCACAGCCCGCGGCGCGGGCGGCGCGCTGTCCGCGGAGCAAGGGGCAGCCCGGCTGCCGGAGGACCCCCGCCCGGGCCCCGCGCGCTCCGGCCCGCACCTCCAGCCCCCGCTTCCACCCCGGAACGTGCAAACCAAACCTCAGGGCTTGCAAGGGACCAAAGAGCGCCGCCCGAGGGGGAAAAAGCCCCCCCCCCCCCCCCCGCCCTAACCGGTGCGCGCCCCCTCCCCCAGCTTCACGGACAGGCACTGGGAACGCAGGGGGCGCCTAAGCAGTCAGAGAGCCCGGGAGCCGGGAAGCCAGGCCGCCGCCCCCGCCGGTCAGCGCAGCCCCGGGAGAGGGGGCGTCCCCGGGCCTCGGCCTCCCCGCCCGCCCGGCAGCCGCATCCTCGGCGCCGGCCGCCCACCACACCTGCCGGCGCGGCCGTCCGTGGCCCCACAGCCGGCCGGCCCCGCTCGGGTCCGGGAATGGGAACGGGAACCCGGACCGCCACCGGTCCTCACCGTAATGCTCTGGAAGACGCCCCCGGCCGTGGCTGCCCAGACGTATTTGGCGTCGCAGTAGCCGACAATGGCGGCCTCCTGGCAGCAGCCATCGCACATCAGGTTATCCACGTAGCTCTGCCAACCGGCCATCTTCGAGCCCTTCGCACTGCAGCGGGGACGGCGAGGAGCAGCAGGCGCAGCGGCGGCGGCAGCGGGCGGCGGCGGCGGCGCGGGGGGAGGCGGGGCGGGGGCGGGGAGGAGGCGGCTCTGCGCAGGCACCGACCGCCCCCCTCCCCGAGGAGCTGCGGAGGGAGGACGCGGGGACGACGGTGAGGGACAAGCCGCGGAGCGCGCCCGGCCTGCCTGCCTGCCCGGCCGCCCGCAGCCGCGGGGCTGACTAACCAGCGGCGGGAGGCTGCGGAGCGGCAGTGCAGGCGACGACGATGTCCGCGGCCGCTGCTCCTCACCGCGGCACCTTTCAGTCCTCCGCGGCCACGGCGGGGCGGGCGTGCGCGCGCTCGTGCGTGCGATCCTTCCGCGGCGCCCCGACTCGAAGGGTCCCGGGAAGGGAGGGGGAGGCTGAGGCGGGGGCGCGGAGGGATACCGCTCCGGGACAATCACGGCCGCCACGTGCGGCGGTGAGGTCGGGATGCTGTGGGGTCGCTGGCGGTGATGCCGTAGGCCCACGGAGAGGGCGGCTTCTCCGTCGCGTTCGGCACCTTAGGGACAGGGGCGTCTGGGACGCCTCCAGTTCCCGCTGCTGGGCCACGATGCGCCTGTCTTCTCTGTCCGGTGGCTGGGGATGCGGAATTTTGAGCTCGGTGTTGGATTGCGGAGTTGCCCTGGTGATGGGATGTGGAGTGTTTACTCCTGTTCGTGTTGGGGGTGGCAGTGGCAAGGTCGCCCACGCTCGTCTCGGGCGTCCTCAATAGGATCCTCTTCCTTGGAGCCCCCTGCCCTTTGGCCATACTGGCAGCCGCGCGGGCGCGCCCCGGCAACCTGAAATCTGAGCTGCCGTTTGTGGCTTTCACGAACATTTCTGAGCTTTGCCAGTCTTTCATTGTTGCCGCTTTGGGGGTACCAGGGCCTCACATTCTGTGGATTCTTTGACAGTAAGAACTCCCTTAAGGCTGCTAATCACTTGTGGGTAAATTGCTCGTAAATTCCGAACTAGTAGCGACCTATGTAAACTATTGGTTAACTGGGAAAGTTATTGCTGGGTCAAAGAAATCGCTGAAAATAGAATTTAAAAACTCTAAGAAAGGGTTCCCTGGATGAATATGGTAATATTTTTGCTATCCAAGGGTAAAATAATTGCAGCACCCAGATCTAAGAATAGGTTGTGTTTACAAGGTAGAGTCCCAGTGATTCTCTCATCTCTTTAGTAACCTCTGGGTGCTTTGACTGAACGAGGAATTAGGAGACGTCTTATAATAATTTTAATTTCAGGTGAACAAAAACGATCTGCCAATCGAGGCAAAGAAGAAAGCTCATTTAAGACGTTGAAAAGTTGATTTTCAAATTTAAGGTTAACGCATAAGGGCACGATTTGTGGACACAGCTGTAGCTCACGAAAGAAGACAAAAGTGTTGCTAAGCAATCTAATTGATTCTGAAGTTTTGTATTTTTACTGCTGAAATCCCCTACCGCAAGGGAAGGGGTGGGGGATGGGGGTTGAGAAGCACAGTAGGAGAATCCCCACGTCAGGAACGTATCAGTTTGAGACCATTGTATCTTCTCATGTTCTGATGATACAGAATACCTGTGTGGTCTAAAATGTGTGCCAAATTGTTTTATTTTTGCAGGTGTGCTCCCACCTGATTTAGTTACACTTACTGCTTTACTACTTTGCCTCTTTGTGCTGGTTATTGATGGTTTTAATACTTCAATCTTAGCCATTTATCACCTCAGAAGTTAATGATACAGTGTGCTGATAGCACTGATCTGGTCACTTTGTGAGAATTCATCAAGCTGTACAGTTGTGATTTGTGCTCTTAGTATGCATGTTATAATTCAATAAATTTAAATAGTAAAGGTGAGAAAATAAAATAACTTGAAGTATATTGAAATTGAGTTATTTATTCTACTCTGAAGCTTTTTTCTGAGATATCATTTCTAGAATATTATAGCAAGGGGTTAGAAATAACTACATTCCATTTTTATTCTTTTATTCTTGTCTTTAAACAGGAAAGGGATTAGACCAACTGAATTTTCTGGATATTCAAATCTCAAAAGATTCTAAAAAGATTCTCAAACACATCTATTGGGTAAAACATTCATAAGAATTTAGAATTTCTGGGGTCCCTGGGTGGTCTTAGTCGATTAAGCATCCAACTCTTGGTTTCAGCTCAGGTCATGATCTCACAGTTAGGGGGGGTTGAGCCCCACTTCGGGCTCTGCACTGACAGTGCAGGGCCTGCCTGGGATTCTCTCTCCTGCTCTCTCTATCCCTCACCCAAGCACGCACACTGTGTCTCAAAATGAATAAACTTTAAAAAAAGAATTTAGAATTTCTATTTTTCCATATTTTAAAAAATTTACTAAACCTTAAAATTACTGCTTTACTTTTTCAACATAGTGCTATTACTTTCCCAGAACTGCATACAGTAAAATCTATGAAAAACTTATTTTATGTAATAGACTGAGGTTTTACAGTTTAGGTTTTTAAATAATATGTTCAAAGAGAGTCTACTATCTGTTTTAAGTACAGACAGTCGTTATTATGGCTCAACTTAATGTTTTCAACTGTATCGTGGCAGGTAATCCATAGGCATTTAGCAGAAACTGTACTTCAGAGTTTGAATTTTGATCTTTCCCCAGGTTAGCAGTATACAGTGTGATACTTGTGATGCAGGGGCAGTCAGTCAACAGTCAGCTCCCAGTCAGCCACGTGATCACAAGAGAAAACAACTGATACACTTGCAACCATTCTGTTTTTCACTTTCAGTATTCAATAAATTACAGGAAGTATTCAATACTTCATTATAAAATAGACTGTGTGTTAGATGATTTTGCCCAACTGTTGATTAATGTAAATGTTCTGAGCACATTTAAGGTCGCTAGGTTAAGCTATGACATGTGTAAGATCATACGTATATTAGGTATATTAAATGCATTGCTGATTTAAGATATTTCCAGTTTGCCATGAGTTTATCAGGATATAATCCCACTGTAAATTGAGGAAGATCTATACTATAATAAAATAATTTTGTACCTATTTTCTTTAGAACCAGCTTTCTAGCATGTTGCCTTATTTTCTTTTTGTACACCACGATCTGTTACAATTTCATATAAGTTGCTTACCACAACGTTATATCAAAAGATACAAGTATAGGAAGAACATATTTAGGAATAGCAATATGTTAAGTCCATAGGAGTATCAATCTAAAAAACAAAAAATGAATTAACAATTTGTATCATTCTCTACTTTTTTTTTTTTCAGGGTAACAGTGATAATAGCAATGTCTGGGCAGAAGCAGAGAAAAATCTTAGCTCTTGCTGATACAGATATCCAGAATTAACAAACAGTGGTAGCATATTTAAATTAAGAGTGAGTTATGCATTCTTTCCAAAATGCTTAAATTCTTATTTAGGAAAACAGAAACTATGTAATAAATCAGCTCCCTTGATGTATCAGTCAAGGAGTGTCTGAGAATTTTAAGTCCATGAGTAAATTATTTGACATTTTCCCAAAAGCACAAACAAGGAGTTAAGTTGTGTTAAAATGTACTTAACCTGTTAAACATTGGTGTAGGCTAAAACTATATAATTTCCCCCAAATATAGTAAAACCATAATTATCTAAGCCTACCCCAAGCCCTCAATTAGCTAAAATTTTCACATCCATATTTAGTTTTTGAAAAAAGTGTTTTAGTTGTAAAAATAATTATAAAACAATTAACAAAACTTAGAAAATGGAGAAAAACCACCCTTAATCCCACAAGTAATACATGTTTTCTTTTGAATATATTCACTCATTGTTCTATTTATGATTTTTATAGTAAAGAACACAGTACCTACAATTCTAGATTTCTTCATTTTATCTTAAAATTCTATGAATTTTTGTTTTTAATAGCTTGAGGTTATTTAATTGGATACATACAACTTAAAATTGTTATATTTTCATTCTGATACATTTAACCATTGCATTAAGTAGTGGCCCTCTTTTATCACCAATAATGCTTTTTGTCTTAATTTTTTATTTTGTCAAATATTAAGGTAACTATTCCTGCTCTCTTTTTATTAATGTTTATCTGGTCATTTCTCTCTCCCTCCCCCTTCCCTGTCCCCTCCCCTTTCTTTTCCTTACCCCCCAACCTCCCATTCCCTATTCAACCCACACCCCACCACCCCCCTTCCCTGTCCTTAAATTTTAGATGTCTCTTGTAAACTTTACATAGCTGGATTTTGGCTTTTTTATACATGGGTTTTTGTTTTTTTTAATATAGTACAGTACTCTCTTCCTTATGATTTGAATCAGTAACGATTCCAGTCAACAGTAGTCTATTAGTAGTTAAGTTTTGGGGGAGTCAAAAGTTATATATGGATTTTTTACCGCATGAGGGGTATGTGCACCTAACCCCTGTGTTGTTCAAGGTCAACTGTATACATATACATTTGCTATCTAACTTACCATTCCTTCTTATGTCTCAGACCATCATTCTATTATCCTTCTTCCTGAAGTAAATCTTTAGAAGTTCTTTTAATGGAAGTTTCTTGGTAAATTCTTTTTGTTTATCCCCAAATGCCTTTATATCACTTTCATACTTAAAAAATAGATTGGATTTACAATGCAAGACTGACACTTTCAAAACATGGCATTAATTCTGGCTTTCACCATTGCTGGTTGTACTTTTATGAATGATCTGTTCTTTCTCTGGCTACTTTTGGAATCTATTTGCTGTTCTTCAGTTTCACTATGATGTATCTATATCTGAGTTTCTTTTACTCTGCTTGGTAAGATAGACTTATGTCCATGATCCCTTCCGGAAAATTCTCAATCATTGTCTCTTCAATTATTCCTTTTCCTCAGTTCTCTCTCATCTTTGGGTTCAGAGTGTTTCGTAGTGTTTGGGTTCAGGAAACACTCTTCTGTTCTCTGTATCTCTTAGCTTCTTTCATCTCTTCCATCTTCTCTCTGTGCTGCATTCTGGGTAATTTCTTCAGCCACATGCTCCAGTTCACACTTCAGCTCTGTTTCATTTGTTGTTAAACCCCTACACACTGAGGTTTTTGTTTCTAAAAATCTATTTGTCATTTTTAGAAGTTCCATTTTATTGTTACCCAGATCTTTCTCATTCCTGATGGTCTCTAATTGCTTGCCTATCTTTGTGGTTCCACACTTTATTTCTTTAAACATCTCTTACCTAGTTATTTTATACTCTCTGTATCTAACAATCCCAATATCTAAATAAGTTGTATGTTTTTATCTCTCTCACCTGTGGTGGTTTGCCTCCTGCATCTTTGGTGATTTTAGAGGTTGTGAATTCATATTTCCTTGATCTTAACATGTGGGAATTCTGATGGCTTAAATTGAGGACACTTTCTTTCAAAGAGGATTTACATCTCCTGTCATGTGCTCAGGAGTTGTAGCAACCTGGGGCCACTTTAACCCTTTCTATGGTGTCCCCTAAATGCAGGAGTATCTGATTCACCTCACACACAGCTGCTGTGGGCATTTGCACTCAGGTCAACCCCATCTCTCTAGTGTGCATGTAGACCCTTGCTCTAGTTCCTGTGCAAGATTTATTTCTCTTTATTTGGTGGGAAGAGGGTTCTCTGAAGAGATTTCTAATTTCTGAGAGCCTACCAAAACATCAAAAAATGTTTTTGATACAGCATCGAGTTGTTTTGCAGGAGGATTTCCCTTATGATATCTAGTTCACCATGATACCCAGAAGCAGAAGTCGTAACCACAATTTTGCATCTTCTGTGTTTTATTCAATAACTATGAGTATCAGGCTTGGGTACTGGTTGGTGCTGTTTACTGAGACAAGTAACATTAGCAAGATGAACAACGGGAGAAAAATGTTAAGCTTAGTTGACTTTTCAGTACTTGTGAGACATCTAAGTGACAATGTTGCATGGCAGTTACATGTACAGCTCTGTAGTTCTGAATTTAGGGTAACACTTCAAAAATGAATAGAAGAAGAGGAGTTTATAATGAAAACAGAATTAGTGGCTAGAAAAGTTGGGTGGGGAATCAGGAGCCAGCTAGGTCCTAAATGCCCAAGGAAGAGACCTTTCCCAAATGGTAGGAATGGTTGCAGAATAGCAAATAATACTAAAAAGGCGAATAGGATTGAAAGGTGTTCATTGAATTAGCAACAGAGAGGCTGTTTTAGAAATGGACAAATATAGATTTAGGTGAATTATAGGGAAGCGAACCAAATTGCAATGAGTAAAGGAAAAAATGGAAGGCAAGAGAGCTGAGACCTTCTTCAGTCAATAATTTTGGTAGTGAAAGAAAATAAAGAATTAGCCAAAGGAAACATATGGGTAGAAGAGAGGGTGGTGGTTGTTATTGTTTTAATTGGAGAGTCTGAAACATGAAAAAATGCTAATGGGATGGCACTAGTAGAGAAGGAGATGTTACAGATATGAGAGAAGGAAGATAAATAATACCTCAAGGCTTTGAAACAGTTTTTAAAAAATGACCTGGAATCTAAAGCATGGTTAGATAGAATTGCCCTCTGACAAAAGATGGGGTACTTTCACTGTAACAGCAGTATACGATTGTGACTTTCTCTTCTTTTTACTGCAGTATACTACACACACAGAAAAGTTAACTAATCATATATACCTTGGTGAATTTTCACAAAGTAAACTTGCCCAGTTAACCAGCATCCAGATCAAGAAATAGGATCAGTATCCCACAGGTCCTCTTCTTGCCTGTTTTAAGTCACTCCTCTCCTGTCAGAATTTTAACTACTTTTCTGACTTCTTAGAAGTCATAGGACAATTTTGGCTATTTTTGAACTTTATGTAAGTGGACTCACGCAGTAGGTCCTTTCCCATGGCTTTGTCTGGCTTCTTTTGCTTAAACATGTTTGTCCAAATCATCCATAGTGTTGCCTGCCTGTAATTGTAGTTTGCTCATTCTCATTGCTGTATAGTATTCCATCATGTGACTCTACCATGATTTATTAATCCATTCTACTCTTGGTGCATATTTTGTTAGTTTTAGGATTTTGCTATTATGAATATAAACATGTTTGTGCATGTGTTTCGGTGAGCAGAGATAAGCATATACTTAGGAAGGGGATTGCTAACTTATAGGTTTGGGTTTAGTAGATACTAACAAATAACATTCCAAAGAGATACCATTTTATCCTGGCACCAGCAGTGTATGAGGGTTTCAGTTGCTCCCTTTGGCCTTTCTAAGTATAAACATTTTGCTGGGTTTGTGATAGTAATTTATTATGGCTTTAATTTGCATATTCCCCATGACAAAGGTGAGCATGTTTTTCATGTTTGTTACTCATTTGGACACTTTTTTTGTGTGTAGCATTTGTGCAAATCTTTTGCCATACATTTGTTTGTATTGACTCTGCAGTAGTCTATCAAGTGGGTGTATCATGAATTGTCCTTTCTTATTGGAAAAATCAAGTAAGGTGAGAAACAATGAAAAAAATTGTAGTTATGATCTGTGTGTGTTGGAGAACTTTCAAAAGAAATGGATAAATACATTTTGGAAAAATGTCTAACAGAAACATTTAAAATATAAAGTATGGCACTTAACTCAATTAATCAATGTGCTAGACACTGCCAGTTTGCCTACCCACTATTTACTGTTCTTCCTTGCTAACAGAATCATAAATTTGCTTGGGGGTGGGTGTAACAAATCTAACTTAAAAAACTCCAAAATGCCCTTCCAGCTAGGATGATCATCTAACTCGCTGGCCAATGAGCTGAAACAGAAGTTATTTCATGGAAAGCTACTTTTTTCTCTGAGATATATATATATATATATACATATATATATATATATATATACACACACACATACATATATATATATTTCCCCATAATATATATAACTTCCCCATATTTTATCATATATATAATTATATACATATATACACATATATATATATAAAATAACACACACACATGCACACAACTTTCTGCCCTTAACCTGTCCTCCCCTTTATCCAGATTGTGGAGACAAACAGCCATTTGTGACTGTGCTGGGGATGGTAGAGCAGGTGGGGAGAAGGGACCTGGTTTCTCAAGTGGCTTCATCAGCCTTGTACTGCCTACCCCAGACTCCTATTACAGTGGATAAATAACCTCCTTATTTGGTTAAGCTATTATAATCAGCTTCTGTTAAGTGCAACCAAAGCCTGTACTAACTAGAACCATCTATTATTGTACTCCATCTCAGGTCCCCAAGCATTCTGACTTACCCAGTGTTGTTTTTCCATAATGAGTTAAACATGTGGGGAAATGTTTTATATTTATTGCATCCCTGTCGTAATAATGACTGAATTGGCCATATCACAGAAAATTGCCCCACTGGTTTTGTTGTAGTAATACATTAAATAGTGCCTTGGGGTTTTAAGAATTTCATATACCTTCCTAAATGTGTCAGTAGCTGATAGAGAATTCCCTATGAGTTTTGACTCATTTTCTCTGATTTACCAGATGCAGAAAGAGGATTCTGGCATCATATTGGAGCATTTCATTCCAAGAAAGTTACACTTGAATTTGAGAGGTTTGTTGTAGAATTCCAAGGGAAAGGGCACAAAGCCTGTAAAAACACTGGTTGTCTTGTTATCTCCTATATGAGAGAAATGCAGGCATTCCATCAGAACACCCCTAAAGAGATAACACATCTAATTTTTCTTGATCTCAGTCCCAGAAGGCAAGCATGAAATTTAATTAAAGTAGTCTTCCAAAAATATATTAAAATGAGGCTTAAAAATTTTTTTGTTGTTGTTTCCTCTAATAAAGCTCAGATTCCACTTTTAGGGAAAACTGTTTCTGGGGCCACCTGCATTATCAGTTCAGGCTTACCCAGACTCATGATATGAATGGGTGAACTTTCATCAAGAGACCAACAGCAGAACAAAAGCATTAAAAAAATGGAGAACAGGTGGGGCGCCTGGGTGGCGCAGTCGGTTAAGCGTCCGACTTCAGCCAGGTCACGATCTCGCGGTCTGTGAGTTCGAGCCCCGCGTCGGGCTCTGGGCTGATGGCTCAGAGCCTGGACCCTGTTTCTGATTCTGTGTCTCCCTCCCTCTCTGCCCCTCCCCCGTTCATGCTCTGTCTCTCTCTGTCCCAACTCTAGGTGAAAAATGAGTGATTTTAGAGGTGAAAAAATAAACAAGACTGATAATGAAGGTAGTATTCAGAACTGTTAATGATTGGAATTCCAAATAACATCTAGGGCAGTTAAAGAGGAACACTCCCAATACTATTTATTCCTTTATGTTGTAGAGACAGACTCATTTAGTGAACACTTCTGTGGCTCTGTTTTTAAGATCTCTATAACACAATTGTATTTAATTTCAACAATTTATTTGCTAGCAATTCTTCTTAAAGATTACTAGATATTCCTTGTAATATTAATCTTTTTCAAATCATGTAACAAGTACTCAGCTCTTGCTATAGTTGTACATATCAGTACATGCTAAGAGTATAAAAGAAGGTTCCTGCCCTCTCTTTTAAAGTCTAGGCGGGCGCCTGGGTGGCTCAGTCGGTTGAGCGTCCGACTTCAGCTCAGGTCACCATCTCGCGGTCCGGGAGTTCGAGCCCCGCGTCAGGCTCTGGGCTGATGGCTCAGAGCCTGGAGCCTGCTTCCCATTCTGTGTCTCCCTCTCTCTCTGCCCCTCCCCCGTTCATGCTCTGTCTCTCTCTGTCTCAAAAATAAATAAATGTTCAAAAAAAAAATTTAAAGTCTAGGCAAGGAAGAAGTTAGCAATAGGGACTGGATGGAGAACATGTAAGAGACAAGAGTAGAATTACATACCATTAGATCACAAAATTAGACAGTAAGCACTCTACAAGGGCAGAGATGGAAAAAATTATTGGAGGTTAGAGTCATAAGAAAGTAATAAAAGGGTGTTTCATAGAAAAGGTTCAATTACTATTAAATCTTAAAAAATGGGGAGGACCGAGGTTTGATTTTCAAATACATGGACGAAACATAAGCTATAGATTTCCCCTCCTACTAGAAAAAGTAGCCAAGAGAATAAGGCATTTGCAAATCATATGTCTATCAAAGTATTCATTCAGAATATATAAATTATAAGCCGATAAGAATAAGTGACAACCTGTAAGAAAAATGAGCAAAGACTTGAATATTCATTTTATAAAAGAGGTTCCCAAGGCCAAATAATGGCAGAAGAAGGTGTTTAACTTCATTAGTACCAGGAAAAGGCAAATAAAACCACAGTGCACCTTTTTACATCTATTAGGATCACTATTATAAAACAAAACAAAAACAGAAAAGAAGCATTGGTGACAAGGTGGAGAAATTGGAACCCCTGTGCACTGTTGGTGGGAAGGTAAAATGGTGCACCCATTAGAGAAAGCAGTGTGGTAGTTCCCGAAAAAATTAAAAATAGAGCGGTGCCTGGGTGGCTCAGTCAGTGGAACATCAGACTCTTGATTTTCACTCAGATCATGATCTCATGGTTTGTGAGACTGAGCCCCAAGTTGGGCTCCATGCTGTTAGCGCATATTCTCTCTCTCTGCCCCTCCCCCATTCACGCTAATGGGCTCTCTCTTTCTCTCAAAATAAATAAACAAGCTGAAAAAAATATATATAATCATCATGTGATTCAGGAATTTCACTTCTGGATATATACTACAACAAATTAAAAGCTGATATTTGTACAACCATGAACTTGAAACTGATATTTGTACACCCATTTGCATAGCAGCAGCATTCCCAATAACCAAAATGTGGAAGTAACTCAAGTGTCCACCGATGAATGAATGTATAAACAAACTGTGATATATACATACAATGGAATATTACTCAGCCTTAAAAAGGAAGGAAATGCTAACATATCTTGCAAAATGAAGAACCTTGAGGATATTACACTAAGTGAAAGAAGCCAGTTACTAAAGGACAAATAATATATGATTCCACTTAGATGAGGTGCCTAGAGTAGTCAGATTCATAGAGACAAAAAGCAGGATAATGGTTGACTGGGGATGGAGGAGGGGAAATGGGGAGTTACTGTTTCATGGGTTTCAGAGTTTCAGTTTTGTAAAATTTTAAGAGTTTTATGGATGGATGTTGGTGATGATAGCACAATACTGTGAACATACTTAATACCACTGACCTGTACACAGAAACAAGGTTAAGATGGCAAATTTTATGTTCTGTGTATTTTACCTTTATTTAAAAAAAAAAAAAAACCACAATGTAATACCACTGCATGCCCATCAGAGTGCCAAAAAATGAAAGAAAATACCAAGGATTGTAAGAACCATACAAACATTGCAATTAGGAGTGTAAAATAGTACAGTCACCTCTTGGCGCTGTTTGCAGTGTCTACTAAAACTGAACTACAAACCTTGAGACCCCACAATTCCACTCCTAGGTATATATCCAGGTGAAAATGCTTACATGTCTCCCCTCAAAAGACTACAAGAATGTTCACAGCACAATAATAATAGCTCCCAACTGGAAACTACCCAAATGCCTACCAGTGGAATGGATGAACAAATCATGCTATGTTCACATAGTGGAACATTACACAGCAATGAGAATGAACAAAACTATAGCTATTTTCAACAATATGGATGAACCTCTTAAAAAGTTAAGCAAAAGACACCAAAGTATTTCCTTTTGGGGTGGATCATTTGAAGAGTGCCCCAGAGTGCTGTTTTGTTCTTGTTTCTTGATCTGGCATGTTAACTCTGAAAATTCATCAAAGTATATACCTATGATTGGTACACTTCTGTATATTTGTCATACTTCAAAAGAAAAAAGTTTTTTTTTTTTTAACCTAATAAGTAGGGGTAAGTGTGTGTATGTGAGGATAGGGAGAGAATTGATAAACCGATTCTAAGATTTATATGGAAATGCAAAAGACTAATCAAGATAATCTTGAAGAACAAAACTGGAGGATATTTACTATTGGTGATGAAGACTACAGTGTATGTGATATTGGCACAAGGATATACATAGAGGTCAATAGAACAGAATAAAGGCTCCAACCAAATATGGTCAATCGATTTTTCAACATAGTTGTCAAGGTGATTAAGTGAGCAGGGAGCAGGGTGGGGGAGATAGTCTTTTCAACAAATATTTCTGGAACAATTAAACATCTAAATGCAAAAATGAACCTCTACCCTTACATCTCACTCACTGCAAAAATGAACTTGAAATGGATCCTAAATATGAACGTAAGAGTTAAAAGTATAAAACTTACAGAAAAAAACAGAGAAAAAATCTTTGTGACCTTGAATGAGGCAAAGAATTCTCAGAACACAAAAGGCATGAGCCATAAAAGAAAAAAAACGATAATTTGGACTTGATCAAAGTTTTAAGCTTCTGTTCTTTATAAATGGAACTCACATACACTGATAATGAAAATGCAAAGTAGTATAACCACTTTAGAAAACAAGTTGGCAGTTTCTTAAAATCGTATGTATGTATGTATGTATGTATGTATGTGTTTATTAAATGTTTATTTTTGAGAAAGAGAGAGAATGAACGGGAGAAGGGCACAGAGAGATGGTGACAGATGATCTGAAGTAGGCTCTGTACTGACAGCTGAGAGTCTGAGGTGGGGCTCAGAGATCATGACCTGAGCCAAAGTCCAATGCTTAACTGACTGAGCCACCCAGGCACCCCAGTTTCTTAAAAAGTTAAACATGTACCTACCACATGACCCAGCTAGTCTACTCCTAGGTATTTATCCAAGAGAATTAAAAAATGTATGTCTACACAAAGATTTGCATTAAAATGTTCTTAGCAGCTTTATTTGTAATAGCTAAAACTAAAAAAAAAAAAACCCTGAATGTCCATCAGTGGCATATGGATTAGCAAATTGTGATATATCCATATAATGGAATAGTATTCAGCAATAAAAGAGAACACATTTTTTTTTATATATCCAACAATGAATCTCAAAATCATTATGCTGAGTGGAAGAAGCTAGACCAAAAAAAAAAAAAAAAAAAAAAAAAAAGAAAAGAAAAGAAAAGAAATTTATTCTCTCAGTGTTCTGGAAACCTGAAGTTCAAAATCAAGGTATCGTTAGGGCCATGGTCTCACTGAAGTCTTTACAGGAGAATGCTTCCTTGCCTCTTTAAGTTTCTGGTGACTACAGATGTTCCTTGGCTTATGGCTGTATCACTCTAATCTCTGCCTCTGTCTTCACATGGCTTTCTCCTCTTTGTGCCTTTCCTCTATGTGTCTCTCATAAGGACACTTGTCATTGGATGTAAGGCCCACCCAGACAATCCAGGGTAAAAAACTTGAGATCTTAACTACATCTGCAAAGACCCTTTTTTCAGATAAGGTTACATTCATAGCTTCAATGGTTACAACATTGACATGTCTTTATGAGGACACCAATCAACCCAGTACACACATACATAAAAATTGAATAAGTAATAAAATGTATTGTGGATAATGAGAGCCAGGTTTCTCACTGTCAAAGAAAGATATTACAAATAAGCAAGGGGGAAAGGCTAGAATGGACCCGATGGTACTGGATTAGAGTTCAGGTACTACATGAACTTATATTTATATTAACATGTATACAGTTAGAAGTAAATACAGGTATGTGTGTATACATGAGTTAGTATTCACACACATATTTCTGCCATTTTCCACTGAGAGAAGCTGGAAGCAGTGACACGGAGGCAGCTACAAGTACACCTAGCACCCAGATCTTGGCATCTAAATACCTTTCTCCAACAAACAAACAACAACAAAAGAACCAGTGCTCCTTGAAATGGTTGGCTCCAGGGGTAGAGCAGGGAAAATACAATATGAGCCTGGAGCATCTTACAGTGCCAAAAAGTAAGGAAGTACCCAGGAAAGACAAGGCTATAGAGACAAAAAGTGGGTTAGTGATTGCCTAGGCTGAGAGTGGTGGGGAATGACTGCAAATGCACATGAGGTTTCATTTTGGGGTGATGGAAATATTCAAAGGTTACACTGTCCTAATTGTTGCACAATTCTGTAAATACACTAAAAATTGTATTGATATCACGTATACTCTGATATGATGTGATGGGCATGAAATTTCCTAGAATTAAACATGTAAATAATCTTAAAACAGGTAAATTTGATGGCATATAAATTATACCCTCAATAAAGCTGTTTAAGAAGAAGGTGCTAAAAAAAAGAAGAAAAAAAGGACAGGGTATGTTAAAAGTACAAGAACCCTTTTAAAGAGGTTCCAATGGAACAATCTGAGCCCAAAAAATTAAATAATAACAGTGTTGTATTATAACCCTTAAAATAAAACTTTCTTGCCTCCCTACTGCTATAAATAAGTAAGGAGGGACAGATTTTCCTTATAGAAAAATTTCAAGTACTAAATGTAGAAGGAATGAGGGAAACAGAAAATTGAACCACAATAATAACTACTGTAAGCAAGATCTGGTGAATACTAGTAATAGTGGATGAAACTTTACAAGAAACAAAGTATTTGCCTAGCCTCAAAGTATCTTCCCCCAAATATTTATTTTTCCTCCAATATTTATTAACTTATTAATTCTTATGGTTTTAACATAAGACTGCAAAGTCTTTCATATTTCTTCCTCTAGGAGGTGGAGCTTAATTCTCTCCCCTTGAGTAGAGGCTAAACTTCATGACTTGCTTTTACTGAATAGAGTGGAAAGGGGAAAAACAGTGACTTCAGTAGGGAAAACTGGCAAGACAGGACCTTAGAAGCTGGTCAAAGTTAATATCATCCATAAGTTATGTTTATATCATATATATATGATGTGATGCATATGAAATGTCCTAAAGCTGAACATGCCAATACCCTAGAATGTATCCATTCCATCCATAGGTATAGATCCAACAAAAGCATGTTCACATATTTTGCACCAAAAGACCTTTATAAGAGTCTCCACAGTAGCATTGTTATAATAGTTTAAATGCTCATCAATAGTAGAATAAATAGTTATATTTAAACAATGGAATACTATTCAGTAACCTTAATAAATGAAATATCGCTGCATACAACATTAGGGCTAAAATCTCACAAGATAATGTTTAATAAAAGAAGCTAGGCACAAAAGAATATATACCATATGATGTGATTATATAAAGTTGAAAAAATAGACAAAAATTAATCTATGGTATTAGAATTCAATGTAGTGGTCAAGCTTTGGGGAGGAGGGCTGGAGATCCAGAGGGGATATTCTGGGATACTGGGATCATTGTATTTCCTTCATCCACAGTGGTTACTTATAATGGGTTATTCACTTTGCAATAATTCATCAATCTGTACACTTATAACACTTTTCAGTCTGTATATTTTACTTTAATGATGAAGTTTAAATTAAAAAAATAACTTTAGCAATTAGATAAAATTCCTGCCATACTAATTGATGGATATTTACCTAATCTCACTAAGCTGCAGTGTCTTTATTTATACTATACAGATAAATAACACCTAGCTCAAAAGATTGTTTTGAGGACTATTAAGTAAGATAGAATATGGTGCATACACACACACACACACACACACACACACACACACACACACACACATAAAATAAGATCCCAGGGTCTGGCACAAGTAAATAATAGACAATAAATCAATATTGCTGTCATCATCCTCATCATTACCATAGGCAAGGGGAGCCTTCTCCCAACTCTGGGCCATGCTTTGTTGTGTGAGCCCCTATAGCAGCTCAGCTCAGGTCTGATCTCATAAAGTCCTAACTACCTGTATCTGCTTTTAGACTCTCCAGAGTGATCCTAAATCAGCTAAGGGGGGGGCCCCCCGAGAATCATGTTGTCTCTTTCTGTTTATCTGCTGATCACAAAAGATCCCAAGCATGTGTGATGAGACTGCCCTTCTCCCTGCTCCCCACATTGAAGTGAGGATGGGAAGAAGGCCTAGATGGTTAAAGCCTTTGAACAAGGCAGTTTCCAAGGTTAACTAGTTAGAAGATATTTTTCATGTGACCCAAGCTCAGGCATTGGTCCTGATGTGATGATTTCAGCATCAAAGTACAATTATTAAGGTCAATTGAAACAAGTGGGGTCCTTGGAGGAGTATGAGCTGCTAATTAATGAGTTAATAGAATGGGTAGAATAATTAGATGGACAAAGGGCCCAGCAGTTAAACAGGGTCAGTCACAAAAGACAAATATAAAGGGGGTTTGCAGTACATTCCAAGGTAATAAGTTTCCTAAATATCCTGCAGAGGGTTGCTGAGAACATAGACTCAACTCCTAGGGAATGAAATCCTGTTGGTTCCACTAATGATAATAAAACAACAGTAAAGACACAGATGTTGTTTATAACCCTAAATAGAGCAGATCAGTCTATCCCAATATAGGGCATTGCATTATATAGTCTTGGCCAACACTTAAAATACATTATTTTCAGAGGCAAACACCAAGTCTTGGTGACAAACTTAAATCTAGAAAAGAGAGTGGACTTAAAAAGTCCAAGTAACATGGGGTGCCTGGGTGGCTCAGTTGGTTGAGAGTCCAACTTCAGTTCAGGTCATGATCTCACAGCTCATGGGTTTGAGCCCCACATCAGGCTCTGTGCTGACAGCTCAAAGCCTGGAACCTGCTTCAGATTCTGTGTCTCCCTCTCTCTCTGCCCCTCCCCGCTCATACTCTGTCTCTCTCTGTCTCAAAATAAAACATTAAAAAAAAAAAAGTCTAAGTAACCTAACAACTAAATTTTGCAGTAAGAAAAAGGGGCTCAGTATTGTAATTAATGGTTGGATTTTAATTAGTTGGGGAGAAACTGAATTTTGTGCTCCAAGAAATGGTAAAAAAAAAAAAAAATCCAGAACCTCAGTGAGTTTTGGGGTCTGAGAATTGTGACCTAGAACATATCAAACTAATATTATTGAACATTAGGAAGATGCCAAAGTAAGATCATCCATAATGCTAGGAATGTATAAAGCAACTTTAATGAAGAAATAAACTCAACATATGGCATTTGATATATAGAATAGTTTAAAGTTAAATATAATAAGTCTTGTTATATTTGTGTATGTTGTCTGCTATCTAAGGTATTGAAATATTCAAAAGAATCAATCATATTGGATTTGCAATTTCAGTTAAAGTTAAGGGAATTCAATCAAATTTTCTATTAATGCATAAATGCTCAATCCGTTGAACATTAAGTAAAGTTCATATCATTGTGGGTGTTCCTGTCTGTGCATAAAGCCCTCTCATATATTAAAGACTAATCCACAGGCCCAGCAGAGTCAGCCTCTTGAGACAGAAGGACCATGACTCACAAAGCATCCTGTATTCCAGGAAGATTCCTTCTTCGTAAGCTCGGGCTGCCATAATAAGTAGACAGACTGGGTGACTTAAACAACAGAAGTTTTGGGGCGCCTGGGTGGCGCAGTCGGTTAAGCGTCCAACTTCAGCCAGGTCACGATCTCGCGGTCCGTGAGTTCGAGCCCCGCGTCAGGCTCTGGGCTGATGGCTCAGAGCCTGGAGCCTGTTTCACATTCTGTGTCTCCCTCTCTCTCTGCCCCTCCCCCGTTCATGCTCTGTCTCTCTCTGTCCCAAAAATAAATAAACGTTGAAAAAAAAAATTAAAAAAAAAAACAAACAACAGAAGTTTGCTTCCTTATAGTTCTGGAGTCTAGAAGTCTGAGATCACGATGTCCACAGTGTTGATTTCTTCAGAAGGCTCCCTCCTTGGCTTGTAGTGGACACTCTTCTCTCTGTCTTCATGTGGTTTTCTGTATATGCCTGTGGCCTAATCTCCTCTTATAAACTCACCACACTGGGTCAGGGTTCACCCATATGAACTCATCTTACATTAATTATCTCTTTAAAGGCCATGTCTCCAAATACAGTCACAATCTGAGGTATTTTAACATATGGATTTGGGAGGAACATAATTCAGTCCATAACAATGTCTAAGACCCAAGAATCTGGGGAGTCATTCACTGCAGGCAGAAGGACCCAGCCTTGGAAAGCTGCTGAGTAGCAATTCTAAGGAGAGAGAGAGAAGGAACTGAATAGAGGAGCTGAAATTGGGCAGGTGGGAGGGTCTTGAGGAAGGTGAGAGAACAGTGAGCCCTAAGGTTGTGGTACAGAAACCTGCTCACTACACATTGGTCACCAGGGTGCTTTAAAATATCTCAATGCTGGGGCACCAGGGTGGCTCAGTCACTAAGCGTCCAACTTTGGCTCAGGTCATGATCTCCTGGTTCACTAGTTCGAGCCCTGCATTGGGCTCTGTGCTGACAGCTCAGAGCCTGGAGCCTGCTTTGGATTCTGTGTCTCCCTCTCTCTCTGCCCCTCC
Source organism: Herpailurus yagouaroundi (assembly GCF_014898765.1). Lineage (NCBI taxonomy): Eukaryota > Metazoa > Chordata > Mammalia > Carnivora > Felidae > Herpailurus > Herpailurus yagouaroundi. The sequence goes on from NW_024412400.1 coordinate 44,876,284, forward strand.
CCTGCTGTCAGTCAGTCTCTCTCTCTCTCTCTCTCTCTCTCTCTCTCTCTCTCTCTCTCTCT
>NW_024412400.1:44876355-44989791 GCF_014898765.1 Herpailurus yagouaroundi
TCTCTCTCTCTCTCTCTCTCTCTCTCTCTCTCTCTCTCTCTCTCTCTCAAATAGACATTAAAAAATAAATAAAAATAAAATAAAACATCTCAATGCCCAGGGCATACCCCAGAACAATGAAATCAGAATGTCTGAGGGTAAGACTTGGGCTTCAGTAAGTTTTAAAGCTCCCCTCACCCCGGGTGATTCTAATAGTGTAGCCATGTAGCCGAGGTTGAAAGCCTAAAGGTTTGATCACGAGATCTCAAGCTCCAGTAGCCTGCACAAGGAAAGTTGGACTAGAGGGTATAACTCTCAGATCCCTCACTCTGCAAAAGGTGGTGAATGATGGTCCCCAGCCCCACACTAAAATCAATGGCAGGTCCCCCTGTCATATTCACTCTGGGCCAGGGGATCATATGAAAGGGGCACTGGTGGTAATGACCCCAACCTGAGAAATACTGAGGCTGATACTCCTGTCGCCATTGACTCTTCCCAGGCACTTTGCCCCTGATATTGAGCCTCCAGTGTGTTTCCATAGCTGTCTTCAAACTCCACCCACACACTCCATACCCTCTATCCCCAAGTAGCAAGGAGGAAATGAGAAAGCTAGTTTTATATAGATGCAGACATACATATTCCCAAGTATGTTGGGAATGTTTGAACCATGTTATGGGGTGACTACTGCTACCCAACCCTTGAAGAATACATCATGGAAATACTGTACTTAGAATAACACAATATCACCAAGGGCCTCTCTGACCTGTGCAAATACAGTCTTTAACAGAAATGATCAAAAACAGATGTTTCATATCTAGAATGTTTTCTCACAGAGAGTGTCAATAGAAATATTTTAGCTGTTCAGATACATCCAAATAAAATATTTGGTCTTGAAACATTCTATTTTAAAAGTCAGTGAATTGTGACTTCATGACAACAGAAAAAGCACAAATCAGGGATCTGTTTTATCTTCCATTTCTCGTCTTCAGGCAAGCAAAGGTGAACTGTGAAAAGTGATGAAACTCTGAATTCTAGTGATTCAGGGATGATTTTTAAAATATATGCATCCCTCATGCAATAAAATTGAGAAATGCCAGTGACATGTACTCTTAAAACCTGCTTGGTGGCTCCTTTCACGTTGATTTGCATTATAAAACTAGAAGTGGCTTTTGATTAGAAAAAATTTATTCTGAGGATATAATAAAATTATGCATATAGCCAAATTTTAAAGTCGCATCTTCAGAGATAAATGTGTCACTCTAGTGAGACATAATATTACCCAAATCTCAATATTATTAATAAGGTGTATTAAACACCAGAGAAAAACATGAAAAGTGAAAATACGCTACAACAATGCTTCTCAAATTTTAATTTGCATGAGAATCAACTGGGGATCTTGTTAATTCTGATTCTGGTAGGGCCCAAGATTCTGCATTTCTAACAAGCTCTCAGAGGATGCTAATGCTGCCAGTCTGTAGAACAGGATCTTTGAAAGCCTGATTTCCTCCTCCATTAATTATACCCACTCCAAAGGCAGCAATTCCTAAAGCTTTAGTTTTCCACTAACATTTTCACCAGCATTGAACAGTATTGACAGTTACAACTTTATCAGGATTATCACCCCTCCAATTTTTATTTAATTTCTTAGGGGGTCTCTTTGCATGCAAATTTTTTCTTACCACCACTTTTATACTTGATTGTACAGCCTATTAAAAAATGCCTAAAGATCACCAACTCATTATTAATTAGCAAGGACTTCTCTCCAGTGCCTTATAGGAAGTGTACTAGTGAGACAATTTCCTAATATTTATTTATTTATTTATTTATTTATTTATTTATTTATTTTTTAATGTTTATTTATTTTTGAGACAGAGAGAGACAGAGCATGAATGGGGGAGGGGCAGAAAGAGAGGGAGACACAGAATCGGAAGCAGGCTCCAGGCTCTGAGCCATCAGCCCAGAGCCTGACGCGGGGCTCGAACTCACAAACCGTGAGATCGTGACCTGAGCTGAAGTCGGACGCTCAACCGACTGAGCCACCCAGGCGCCCCGACAATTTCCTAATATTTAGCAATGATCACCCATAGCACCTCCAGTTGACTGAATACTTACTATTTGTCAGACATAGTGGTAAGTGATTTAACTCATCTTAATTGTTATAAGAACTCAACGAAGAAGATATTTTCTTTAGCGAACAGTTATACAATGCTTGCTACGTGTCAGGATTTGTTCTAAGAGCTCTACAAATATTCACTCACTCAATCCTCATACACTGTATAAGGTTGGTGCTATTATTATATTCATTGCACAGATGAGGAAGTGAACATAAAAAAAAGCTAAGTAACTCGTCCCAAATTAGTTAGAAGGAGGTGGTTTGATTAGAACCTAAGCAGTCTAGCTCCTCCTCATCCTCCTGTTTCAGAGGAGGAAACAGGTGACCAACCCAAAAGTTAGCTACTTATAAGAGGAGGAGACAGAGGTCAAAGCAAAGTCTGTGGACTCCCTGTGACCCCCAGTCTCTGACCACTCCCCATTGTCTCTCTAAATTGGTAAGAAGTGCTGCTATTGAACATTTGATTCTCATTGAGTCAATATGATCTCATATCATTCGATTTGTTTGTTAACAGATCATTTCTGTCTTCCTTAAAGACTGTTAGAATGATTTTACCTGCCTAAAATGTGGTTCTAGATATTAGATCATATCTGAAGTTTAAATATGACATACTAATGCATACAGTTATAGAGGGAGCAGAAAGTTACATGAACAAATAATCCATTGGCAGCAGCAGAAACAAAATTGTCTCATGAGATCCCTAAATTCCATCTGTTCAGTGGATTGTGACTCTTACAGCAAACTGTAATAATTTAATCAAACTACCAAGTATCTTAAACATATTTAGTTAAAACCAGGGATATTTCCAATTTTATGATGTACAAATTAGGAAATATCTATTCAGTGATTAATTGGATGTTAACTTCTCTCTTTTAGAAAGCATATAGTTGGGTCTTTTTTTTTTTTTTAATTTTTTTTCCGACGTTTTTTATTTATTTTTGGGACAGAGAGAGACAGAGCATGAACGGGCGAGGGGCAGAGAGAGAGGGAGACACAGAATCGGAAACAGGCTCCAGGCTCCGAGCCATCAGCCCAGAGCCTGACGCAGGGCTCGAACTCCCGGACCGCGAGATCGTGACCTGGCTGAAGTCGGACGCTTAACCGGCTGCGCCACCCAGGCGCCCCAGTTGAGTCTTGCTTTTAAAAAAATCTAGCCCAATAGTTCCATGCCTTTTGATTGGAGCATATAACCCATCTACAATCAGTGTACTTATTGATATGGTTGGATTTAGGTCTACATTTTGCTATTTGTTTTCTATTTATCCCATCATCTGTTTCTCCTTTTCTCTCTTCATACAAGTTAATCAAATATAGTTGAGTATTCCATTTAGATTTCTCTACTTTTAAGATGTATGTCTTTGTCAATAGATGAATGGATAAAGGTGTACTATATATATGTATATGTATATATGTGTATATATATATGTATACACATATACATACATACACACATAAATATAATGGAATATTACTCAGCCATGAAAAATGAGATCTGGGGCTCCTGGGTGGCCCTCAGTCTGTTGATTCTTGATTTTTGCTCAGGATCCCAGGATTGTGGGATTGAGCCTTGCAGCAGGCTCCACACTCAGCATGTTAATATTCTCTCTCTCTCTCCCTCTGCCCCTCTCCCCTAATTGTGTGCACTCTCGCTCTCTCTGTCTCTCTCTCTCCCCCTCTCTAAAATAAAAAATAAAAATAAAAATAAATGAATGAGATCTGGCCATTTGCAATAACATGGATGGAGCTAGAGGGTATAATGCTAGGTGAAATTTAGTCAGACAGAGAAAGACAAATACCATATGATTTTATTCATATATGGAATTCAAGAAACAAAATTAATGAACAAACAAAGAGAAAACAAACAAAAAAAGACAAATGCAGAGAACAAACTGGTGTTTGCCAGAGGGGAGGTTGTGGGGGGGATGGGTGAAATAGATAAAGGGGATTAAAAGGCACAAACTTGCAGTTACAAAATAAATAAGTCACAAAGATGAAAAACACAGCATAGGGAATGTAGTCAGTAAGATTGTAATTGCACAACTGTAAGATTATAACATTGTTTGGTGACAGATGGTGACTACATTTACAAGGAGCACTGAGCAATGCACAGAACTGTTGAATCGTTATGTTGTATACCTGAAACTAATATAACAGTATGTTAATTATATTTCAATAAAAAAGACATATCTCTTTGGTAACTTTTTATTGGTTGCTCTAAGGATTACAATCTGCATCTTAATTTATCACAATCTATTTAGAGTTAATACTGTAACACTTCCCTCAAAATATTAGGGTTTGTAACAGTAACATTCCATTTATGCCACTCCAACCCTTGTGCTAATATTATTACATATTTTACATTTATGTAGACTATAACCTCACAATACAATGTTATACATTTTTGTTTTAGACAATCAGTTGTCATTTAAATAAATTAAGGGAAGAATAAGTAGTCTTTTATAGCTATCCAAATATTTACTATTTCCAGCGTTTGCCCTTTGTTCCCATCGATTCAAACTCCTATTTGATGCTGCCTCACATCAGCCGGAAAAACTTCCTTTCGTATTTCTCGTAGAATGAGGCTGTTAATGACAAATTCTCTCAGCTCTTGTTAATCTAAAAGTGTCTGGGTTGACAGTTTTTATTTTCTTCTAGCACTTTAAAGATGTTATTGCATTGTCTTCTGGCCTCCATTATTTTTCCTGATCAGAAGTAAGCTGTCATTTGTGTTGTTTTTCTCCAATATGTCTTCTTTCGGTTGCTGATTTCAAGATGTTCTCTTTATCTTTAGTTTTCAGCAGTGTGATTATGATGTTACTAGATGAAGTTTCCCTTGTATCTGTCTGCTTCAAGTTTGCGGAGATTCTTAGATATCCAAGTTGACATTTTTCACCATTATTTCTTTAAATATATACATATTTTTCTGTCGCATTTTCTATCTGGTCTCCTTCTGATCCTCCAATCCCACATATATTAGATCCCTTGATATTGCTCTATAGGTCACTGAAACTCTTTTTGTTTTTTTCTATCTTTTTTTTTCTTTCTGTTCTTCAGATTTGATTTTTTCTATTAATCTGTCTTCAAGTTTATTGACCTTTTTTTCTATTACTTCCAAAATGCTATTAAGTATTTTCTTCATTTCTGATTTCATTTCCAGATCTAGAATTCTCATTTGGTTCCTTATTTATTGTGTCAGTTTCTTTGCTGGTATTTCCCATCTATTCAATCATTATGACACCTTTTCCTTTGAGTCCTTGAACATATTTATAATAGCTGAAGCAGAGTCTTTGTCTGCTAATTCCAATATTTAATTCCAGAGTTGATTTCTACTGATCACTTCTCCTTTTAGTTTTAGATCACATTTTCTTATTTCTTTGCATTGTGCCTGTTATTACTTTATTGGAGCTTAGTGGAGAAGCCTGGAGGAACACTGCTGGAGGAAGGACACTTCTCTTCCTGGTTCTGACATGCTGCATTATTTTCACTTGCTTCTGTTGCAGAGTTCATCAGTATGTGTGTGGGCAGGAACATTCAGTGGTGCACTGCTCTGAGTCTGTGCCCAGAGCTCATAGTCTTTTGGTGACCTGGCAGTCCTTTCCCAGACCTAATGACCACCACGCAGTGGCCATCTGATGTGGACAATAGCACATTTCAGGCCTTATACTGGATACTCAAATTTCCTTTGTGCAACTGCCTACCAGCCTCATTTTGCCTACATCCCAGAGAACTGGTTCCTGTTGCCCTCCTGCCTCAGACCTTGCAGTGGCAGTGTTGCTCTAACTCTGCCTTGCCTTGCCTGCACCCCAGAGAATTGTTTCCTAGGGTCCCCCAAACATGCACATTACCCACCCCAGGCTGCACCACTCTACCAGCAAGCAGGCTCCTAACACCCTGACTCCCTCTGGACACACTGGCCAGTATCGCTTGCCTAGGTACTGGGAAGCTGTTTCCTATTGCCTGCTGATGTGGACCAGCTCTAGATTGAGTGACCAGTGAACTTCTCTGTCACGCACTGCATTATATCCACACCTTCTCCAAAGAGGTCTGAACCCTAGTCTTGAGAGGGAAGCCCCTTCCAAGTTTGTTCTTCCTTGACTACTCTCCCTCAGCCCCAGAGTGCCATTTTGAGTTCTCTGTATATGTTGATGTTTTTAATTTTTTTAACTTTGAGTTCTCTTTACATCTTTCAATAATCACTCTTTTATCATAATTTAATAATTCTTTATATTAAACTTCTCTTGTTTAAATTACTCTATGTGGTTTCTGTTTTCTGATTAGACTCAGGATGATACAACCTATCTAGTATTTTTTATAATTATATACTGGACATTATAATTTACATGTTGTAGAGACCCTGGATTGTATTATCTTCCCCTGAACAGTATTGATTTTTTAATTGTTTATTTATTTATTTATTGAGAGAGAGAGAGAGAGAGAGAGAGAGCATGAGTAGGGGAGGGGCAGAGAGATGGAGAGAGAATCCCAAGCAGGCTCCATGCTGTCAGCCTGATGTGGGGCTTGATCTCATGAAATGTTAAGATTGTGACCTGAGCCTAAATCAAGTTGGACACTTGACTGAACTACTCAGATGCCCCTGAACAGTGTTGATTTTTGTTCTAGTCATCAGTTTAATTAATTATGGACTCATCACTCTGAATTTCTGTAGACTTTGGTTTTATACTTTGTGAGGGCAGGTCTGTTTCTGTTTTGCTTTGTTTCAGTTTTGCCTTTACTCCTAGGGCAAATACCCAGTCCTGAGGCATAGTAATTTTTCCTGTAAAATTCATAGGAATTTCAATTGAAGGTTTGAGGTATTTACCAAGCCCTTTTAATTCTGCAGATCCAAACTTTAAATTTAGCCTCCCCATGCTATGCAGCAACTGAAATACCTACTTATCTTTATGGCCATCTAGCTGTTACTTTCCACTGGGCTCCTTCAAGTCTCTCCCATGCGTGCACAGGTCAGAAATCAGCAAAGGATGTGAGGGGAGCTTATATACAGATTTAGGGCTCCCCCTCTTTGTCTCTCTTTCAGAGATTTCCTCCTTTTATTTCTACATGTTTTAGGAGCTTTGAATTCCATTCTTTGACATTTCAAACCAACAAAATTGCAGATTTCCATTTGAATTCTAGCCACTTTGCATAGTTTGTACTAGGGTGTGCTTTCAGGGGCAAAGCTGTGTAAATATGGGTCTCCTCCTTCCTTATTTTCTTCAGAGTTTGGACTCTTGGTGCCTCATGATAGTAGTTCTTTATATTTTGTCTAAAGTTTACCATTGTTATCCTTAGGAAGATTAGTCTGATATAAGCTTGTCTGCCATTACCAGGACCAGAACTCCAAATTGCAGCTTATTAAGACATTATCCAGGGGCACCTGGGTGGCTCAGTCGGTCGAGCATCTGACTGTTGATTTCAGTTCACGTCATGATCTCAGGGTGGTAGGACTGAGCCCCATGCTTAAGATATTCTCTCTCTCTCCCTCTGCCCCTCTCCTCTGCTTGTACACACTCTCTCAAAAAAATAATACAACGAAATAAAATAAAATGCAAAAATAAATATATAAATGAGACATTATTCAAATAAGTTGTTGACAGAGGGATTAGCAATATTAATACTGGAAAGGATTTCATTAAACAAAAGTCAGAGAAACCATATCTCTGAGTCAATTTCTGATATTAAAGTAGCAAGTTATTTTTTCAATTCAAATTGTCTTTTAAGGAAAAAACAAATTTTGCTTATGTTATACAATACTAAGGTCTGGATACTGAGTTTGCCCTCGAAGTGCCCTATTCAACAATCAACAGATTGTGTAAAATATGTTAAATATTAAATATTTTAAAATTAAGATTTCAACTAGGGAAAAAAAGAGTTGTTGCTTAATGTTTACTTATTTATATTGAGAGAGTGTGTGAGTGGGGGAAGTGCAGAGAAAGAGGGAGACAGAGAACCCCAAGCAGGTTCCTTGCTCTCGGCACAGAGCCTGACATGAGGGCACAGCCCTACATGAGGCTTGATCTCACAACCATGAGATCATGACCTGAGCCGAAATCAAGAGTCAGAGGCTTCCCTGACTTAGCCACCCAGGCACCTGAAACATCTGACCCTTGATATTGGCTCAGGTCATGATCTCACAGTGGGATCGAACCCTGTGGTGGGATTGAGGCTTTGCTGGGCTCCGTGCTGAGCAGAGCCTACTTGGAATTCTATCTTTCTCTCCTTCTGCCCCTCCCCTGCTCATTCTCTCTCTCAAAATAAATAAATACATTTAAATAAATAAATAAAATAGATTTTTAAAAGCTTTCTTTCCAAAACTGGGCTGATTACGACATGATAGTATATTTTGATGAACATGGTAGAAAAGAACATAATGGGTCAGACTAGATATTTAGATACAAATGTTCCATATTTATGACATTTTCCGGTTTGTATACCATAGCCCTGTCAACAATGAGGTTGATCTTGAGAATCAGCTAAATGAGGATATAAAAACAAACATTTTTTAAATGTATATATTTTAAAGTTTATTTATTTTGAGAGAGAGAGAGAGAGAGAGAGAGCGAGAGACAGTGCACATGTGAACAGGGGAGGGACAGAGAGGGGGAGAGAGAGAATCCCAAGCAGGGCACAGAGCCCCACGTGGAGCTGGATCCCATGAACTATGTACGTTGCTTGTAGAGTGACTACGTGACAAAACACAGGGCTGTATTTTTACTATCTTCTATCTTTTTTATTGTGGTATTTTGTGGTTAAGAATTTTTTTCATACTAACAAGTATTCAAATGCATACTGTATTTTAATAAAACAGGGAGGTACCAGTGTTGACTATAGAAATCCTTTGTTTCAAGGGCTATCTGCAAACTGCTATCCTAATGTAAGATTGTCTCTGGTTACCTGAATTCTTAGTATGTTAAAAGCTTCCCATCCAGGGTGGTATCTTCTCTAGGTGACAGCAACATACTATGATTCTTTTTTTTTTAATTTATCTTTTTAACATTTATTTATTTTTGACAGACAGAGACAAAGCACAAGCAGGGAAGGGGCAGAGAGAGGGAGATACAGAACCTGAAGCAGGCTCCAGGCTCTGAGCTGTCAGCACAGAGCCCGACACAGGGCTTGAACCCATAAACCATGAGACTGTGACCTGAGCCGAAGTCAGACGCTTAACCAACTGAGCCACCCAGGCCCCCCAACATTCTATGGTTCTTAAAAGTGGCAGAAAGGTCTTCCTTAAATGTAAAACCCTGGGATTCATAACCTGTTATCCTTTCTTGACTCTCACAGACTTTTTACTGCACATTCTGTATGCACAGAAAGCTTAAGACCACATACTATTATTTGTCCAATTCCAGAGAATTTTATTCAATATAGGTAATTACATTCTGACATGGCTAAAAGCATTCATTTGTCTTTTCCAGCTTGGCCAGGTTTAGGGCCTCTCTACCCTGACTCATGGTTCAAACATGGCTGGTTGGTTTTGTTCTCACAGGCTTTAGTCCCATTTTAGGCCATCTCCTGTAGGACCTGTTTTGAACCTGGGAATGGCAGCCCCCTTTTCACTCTGGGCTGTCAGTCACCTCGTGGGCTTTAGGTTGAACCTGGTTTGGCAGTCACCTTGATCCACCGTCCCTAGACTTTGATCATCAAGAGATGTTTTGGAGTCTCCTCTGAGGTTGCTGGCTGACTCCGTGACACGATATCTCCACCAAGCTTGAATAAACTGGTTGCCAATATGTGCCATTTCATTTTTTATTGGAGCAGAGTTGCCACACAATGTCACATGAGTTTCAGGTGTACACATAAGCGATTGCACAACTCTATACGTTACACTATGCACACCACAAAGTGTAAGAACTTTCTGTCACCACACAATGCTATTACGATTCTATTGACTATATTCCTTATGCTGTACTTTTTATTCCCATGATTTGTTTATACCATAACTGGAAGCCTGTACCTCCCACTCCCCTTCACCCATTTTGCCTATTCCCCCCCACCCTCTGGCAACCACCAGTTTGTTTTCTGGTTTTATAGGTTTTGGTTTTTAGATTACACATATAAGTGAAGTCATACGGTTTATCTTTCTCTGTCTGACTTATTTCACTTAGTAGAATACCCTCTAGGTCCATCCATGTTGTCTCAAATGGCAAGATCTCATTCTTTTTTATGGCTGAGCAATATTCCTTGGTGTATATATACCATATCTTCTTTATCCATTCATCTATCTATGGGCACTTAGGATGCTTCCATGTCTTGAACACATGCCATTTTATTGATAAAATTGTATCAGTTCTAAAAAAGTCAGGTAAGGCATGCCCCTTTGTGTGGAATTCTGACCAACTGAGAAATGTGCAAGCTGGTCCTCAGTATGTCTAGGTTTTAATTGTGTCTATTAGGTCATATAAACCAGGCAACTTATGTGTGACTGATGAATATAAATGCCTGATTTTTTCTTTTTTGTCTTACCTAATAAAGAATAAGGAATACGAGTTAATAATTCCCACATCAGTTAATCTATTGTGGATGGGGCTGGATGGGAAACCCTACTCACAAAGCACATGGGAGGCTGAGGTGGTGGCGTTGATCCCAAAGGCAGGAAAAGAGAACCAGCCCAGGAATATATTCCCCCAATGGATGCGTAGGCTGGGAAGCAGAGGCTTTTTAGGAAGAAATGCCAAAAAAAGTGCCTTCTCAAAGTCTGTGCTTAGTCCTGTCTCAGATCACTGATGAGACGTGGAGATGGCTGAGAAGTCTGGTCAATCTTAGAAAATTATATGGAAAGCAGGAAAATAAATGGACTAGAGGTACCAAAAGTTTGGGTTGGGTATCATCTTGAGACATTTGAAATATGCTTAAATTACACCTTTGAATTTAGCTGGCACCATTTTGTCCTTGGTTAAGATTGACCCTACATGGTAGGAGATCTGAGCAGGGCTGTGATTATCTCAATGACTTTAGTGTCTACCACTGGCCTTGTGTACATTTTTAACATTATTATTATTATTATTATTATTACTTAGAGGAGATAAGAGATAGTGGATTCACATATATGTGTATTTTGTGAGTCCAGTCCAACTATCTTCTCATGGATTTAAAATACTATAAACAGGGGCGCCTGGGTGGCGCAGTCGGTTAAGCGTCCGACTTCAGCCAGGTCACGATCTCGCGGTCCGGGAGTTCGAGCCCCGCGTCAGGCTCTGGGCTGATGGCTCAGAGCCTGGAGCCTGTTTCCGATTCTGTGTCTCCCTCTCTCTCTGCCCCTCCCCCGTTCATGCTCTGTCTCTCTCTGTCCCAAAAATAAATAAAAGGTTGAAAAAAAAATTTAATAAAAAAAATAAATAAAATACTATAAACATATTTGGCACACCGGTTCTTTATTATATTCTGTATATCCCTGCACACACTGCAAAGAGTTGTAGAAGCAAAGCTATATATACTATGTACTTTATGGAATATACAATGTATTTTCAGGAGTATACTGGATTAAATTACAGGTTTTTTAAAATTACACATTGATTTTAGAATCTTTATGCTAGGTAAGACTAATTCTACTCTATAGGGCTCCTGATAAGCAAATAAAATATGTTCTATTTATATTTTATCTTCACACATGAGTTTATTATATTCATTTATTATAATTGTTATAAAAATAAACCCTAAAGCGATGTCTTAATTATTAGTTTTGCACAATTTACATTTATTACATGGGGGTATAAGAGGAATGGTCTTCTTTACTAGCTGCCCTAAGATATCGGGAACTTAGGAGGACTCAGGACAGGGGTGGTACTTACCTTGGATGAGGAATTATGCCGAGCACAGTTGACAGGGATACCACATACTTAGGGATACTTATCACAAAAGCATTTTCTTGATTTCAATTCCTTGCATTTCTCACCTTGGTTTTCTAAAAAAAAAAAAAAATTAAAAAAACAACTGTAAGATAGGAAATGTATTCAACAGTGAGGGTTGAGGAAATTTTTGTTAGCTTTTCCAAAAAGGACCTGAGAGAAATTAGTATATAAGGAGCTAGCAGATTAGACAGTATAAGCATGACTATCACAGAGGAATGATGAAAAACACTTATGCAAACTTTGAAAAAGTTGCATGAATGTCCAGAAAGACTCTTTCATTCTGGAGAGAAACTGCTGTGCAGGAATTACACAGTCTCTCTCATCCAGCTTGATGACTGATATTATCTCAAATCACACAGCCTGGGAAACTGATAACCGCAGTGAGCCGAAAAATGCAGTATTAGGAGCTGTGTCAGTGTCAAGCCCCTACTATCACTTGGCAAGTAAGCTAAGGCATTTGATTTGAAATCATGCTTACATGAAAATTTACCTATAAACCTGGCAGAAATACATGCTTTGGAAAATATATTTAAGACAATAGGAGTAAATACAAAATAATACAATTATTTTGAGTAAATCAAAATAATGTTTTTGCTCTTTGCAAGAAAAGGGGGATTTTTAAAAAAGATCGTTTTGTCCACATTGCTTAGGTGATAGATACTTCTGTCTCTGTGAAGGCCTAATTGTTAAAAGATTGATCTAGAGTCATAGTTAATGGGAACAGTCTGCTGACTTCCAATTCAGAGAGTAGAACATATCTGGTATTCTTGGGAAGATGTTTGGAATCTCCAATCCCTGTAAAGGAATGTAGGCCATCCGCCTCACTGGGCAGCCCTTCCCGGTGCAGACACACACATAGGCACACACATGCACACATGCATACACACACACACACACGCACACATATGTACACACACAGCTTGTACTGTGCCTTTCTCTTTAGAATGAGGACTAAAAAATTTGAACTATGCAGGAAAATGATACTCAAACTATTCAGGGAAAACTAATGTGAGCAATATAATAGGATCCTTAGCTCGGGGCAAACAAAGTTCTGTTCCAGGAATGTGACTGAGAGGTCACAGTAAGCTGAAAACATTGCCCTATTTTGCTTTTGTGGCCCCAAGGAAATGAACCAAACCAATAATGAAATGCTAAAAATCATTAAGAAAGACACAGGAAATGAAAAGAAACACCCTCCTGCCAGTTTATTGAACCTGGAATATGTTGTTCTAGTCATTGCATTTAAAGAAACAAAAATATAGCAGACTTTTAAAAAGTGGAGGAGACTTCCATATACAGAGATCAGAGACATTCCCTTTCTACCGAAAAAGGCTGAGGCAGACAGAACTCAAATACCTACAATGAGAGAGCCTATGGCTAGATAAGCAGTCTTACCAAGAGTGAGTGTACCAAACCCAGAGTTCCCTTGTGAAGTTAAAAAAGGTCTAAATTCAGATAAACAAAAAGAAGTCTTACTTTGCACAGGAGTTTTATGCACGTCTTTAAAGATGCAATCTTAAACATGCAAGTCTGTTTGCCAGAGATGGAGGTGGCAAACGTCCATAATGCCAAGAAAGCCTTGGAGAGTGACAGTGATGCCCGTTAGATAGCGTTAGATGGTCTTGGGATTAAATTCCAGTCAGGGGATTTGCTATGAGTGACTGGAGATAAATTAATTGCCCTGAGCTTATATTACTTTATAAATTGAAGGCCATGACATTGTCTACCTCACTGAGTTGGTGGGGGGATTAAATGAGACAATGGATAAAAACACCTAGCACGTGGGGGCTGAAATAAAGGGGGAGAAGGGTGACCGAAGGGACACCGGGCAGAAGGGCGAACAGGGCAAGTCCAGGGATGCCTGCTTCCCAACCCTGGCTCTCCAGGCTATCCTGGGATTACAAGTCCCAAGAGAGTGAGTTCAGGGGCTAGCCCTGCCCACCTGGACCTCTGGGACCCCTGATATGGGCCACAAGGAGCGTGGGGGGCCTTCTCGGGCCCCTGACCCTGGACCCCTTTCCTTTCCCGGTCCTTACAGGTAGACTATCAGTGTTCCTGCCCACCCAAGCCCCCCTGGGCCTCCTGGGCACCCCGGAGCCAGAGGCACCTCCTCAGGGGTTAGGACCTGGACCAGTACCAGATCACTCAGGACAGGGTGCCGGAGGAGCCGGAGGGCTGGCTGGCTCATCTTTGTGGCCGACGGGGAAGAGCTATACGTCTGGGTCCCAAACAAGTTCCAAAAGGTCCTGCTGGAGGCGCGGACGCCGCTCCCAGGAGGGACGCACAACGCAGCGGCCGCCTCGCACCCCCGCGGAGCACCATGGCACCCTTGCACGAGGGCAACCCATAGGCCCAGCAGCAGCTCCCCCACTCCACCGCGCGGCCCTGGAGAGCAGATGACATCGCGGCCCGCCCTGTCTGCCTGCGGGACCCCCAACCCTCTCCTAGGGCCCAGCACTCTTACTTCCAGCCAGCGTGCCCCACCGGCGGCCCGCCCACGCCTACGTCCACCAGGTGCTCCACCTGGTTGAGCCCAAAGGCCCGCAGCCAGGTGGCCTGCGAGGCATCCGGCCTGCAGACTTCCAGCGCTTCCTTCCGGCGGGCGGGCGCGCGCGCGGCGCGGGGCTGGGCGGCACCTGCGGACCCTCTGCAGCCTGGTGCGCCGCGCCCAGAGCGCACGCGTGCCCATCGTTAACCTGGGGGACCGGGTGCTCTTTCCCAGCTGGGAGGCCTTGTCCTCCGGCTCCGAGGGCCGGCTGAAGCCCCGGCTCACGTCTTCCCCGTCGACGGCAGACGTGTGCTGCAGCCCCTCACCTGGCCGCAGAAGAGCGTGCGGCACGGCTCAGACCCCAAGGGGGCCGGCTCCTCGACAGCTACTGCGAGACGTGTCGGACCGAGGCCGCGTCTCCACCGGCCAGGCCCCCTAGCTGCCGGCGCGCAGACTGCCGGAGCTCAAAGCCGCGAGCTGCCACGACGCCCTCACTGCCCTCGGCGTGGCGTCGGCGTCGTCGGCGTGGAGAACAGCTTCATGACCTCCTCCAAGTGGAGGCCCAGCCGGCCCAGGCAGGACAGGTGGCCGGAGGGGAGGCTAGGTGGCACGGGAGCAGAGAAGCCGCAGTGCAGGAGTGTCGGCTGGCAACCCCCCCCCCCCCCCCCAAGGTGGGAACTGGGCTGGGACACTCTCCTGTATGGTTCATGTTTCATGAAACCCTCAAGAAAGCCAAAGAGTGTATTTTTCAAAAAAAGTTTAAAACAAAAGCAAAACAAGGCAAGACAAACATACAAACAAAAACACCTAGCACAGAGCCTGGCGCATAAGAGGTCAACAGAGGTTAACTGGTGATATTATTCATGGATAAGAGTTGCTTATCTCAAAATGTTATTATATAAGCCCCCATTAGGAGATCCCCAGAAGAAACTTGGTGGCTTTAATGCTGTGTATGAATTCTTAGGCTCTCAGACAGAGATCAACAAACATTTTCTGTAAGAACTGGAGAGTAAAAAGTTCAGGTTTTGTGGGACAGACGGTCTCTGTCAAGAATACTCAACTCTGCCCTTTAGCAAGAAAGCAGCCATAGACAAGCTAAATGAATTTGCATGGCCGTGTTCTAATTAAACTCTATTTATGGACATCGGAATTTGAATTTCTCATAATTTTCAAATGTCACTAAATACTCTTCTTTTGTCTTTTTTTTTCTTTTTAAACAATTTAAAAATGTGAAAAACATTCTCCTGGACCATACAAAAACAGGTGGTAGGCTGGCTTTGGCCCACAGGTTGTAGTTTGCATGCTGCTGCTCTAAGATAATGAGGGGTTCAGACCAAACCACACCAGAATGTGCCACTTTGGCATGCGGCTTATTTTGAGCTGAAGGCAATCAAGACCCAGCAGACACAGGAAAAGCTCCTTAACTCCCCCATAACTGCCTAAGAGAAACTAGAATGGGGGTCTGCACCAGGAAAAGAGTTACTACCAGAGATAACCTTTTCATCTGAAAGACTTAGCTGCAAGTCAGAGCAACCTTTGTTTACTGAACATGTGCTCTTTTTACCTTCCTATGAATTGTCTTCTTCCCCTTTGAAGCCCAGGCTCCATCCCTTTCCTTAGCTTAGGAGGTATATAAGCCTCAAGTGCCTGGCTGCTTTTGGGTCTTATCTTTGTGATGCTCCCAAGGGTACATAATTTTGTTTTTCTCCTGTTACTTTCTTTACCATGGGAGGGGTCTCAGCTGAGAAACTAGAAGGGTAGAGGGAAAATTCATTACACTTCCCCACCGATAATTCAGTTCTAAACTTAGTTCTGACGAAATTAAGAGCAGTTCTCAATCTCTCTAATTTTGTAATACTCCATCCTCATTCGAGGACACACATAATCTGCTGCTCAGTGTGCTGCTAACCTGTATTAGGTTAATGTTAGTTAAAATATACTTTAAATGTTTATTTATTTTTGAGAGAGGGTGAGAGCACAAGCCAGGGAAGGGAGAGAGAGGGGAGAGAGAATCCTAAGCAGGCTCTGCCCTGTCAGTGCAGAGCTGGACAGAGGGCTCAAACCCATGAACCGTGAGATCATGATCTGAGCCGAAATCAAAAGTCAGACGCTCAACCAACTGAGCCACCCAGGCACCCCTGATATCTTTTGAAAAGAACAGAAAATTTTCAAGATTCCATCTTAAATTCTGACCATCTGTAGACCTGTAGAATAAGGTAGGAAAAATTGAATCAGCACCACACTGACAAAGAAAATTGTGATAAATTTTCAGATAAATTCTGAAAATGACAAATGTGAAATATTTTAAGAGCCATTGCCAATCTTCTGTCTCTCTATTTGTGACTCAGTGAATCATAAGACTGGATACTCAATTAATCAACGGCTGGAAAATATTATGATAATGAAGCCCAAGATTCTGAAGGTAGCTTTGTAAACATCTTTTAAATAGTTTTTCTCATGACTAATGCTAGTACATCTGTAATGATGTTCGTAGTAAATGACAAAATTTATTCTTGGTATTTCTGCTAGTATGCTTAAATAAAATTTCCTTTAAAATTGGAAACTTGGGGCGCCTGGGTGGCGCAGTCGGTTAAGCGTCCGATTTCAGCCAGGTCCCGATCTCGCGGTCCGTGAGTTCGAGCCCCGCATCAGGCTCTGGGCTGATGGCTCAGAGCCTGGAGCCTGTTTCCGATTCTGTGTCTCCCTCTCTCTCTGCCCCTCCCCCGTTCATGCTCTGTCTCTCTCTGTCCCAAAAAAAAAAATAAATAAACGTTGAAAAAAAAAATTATAAAAATAAATAAATAAATAAATAAATAAAAAATAAAATTGGAAACTGTAATCCTTTATTAATACAGTGCTCTGGTGATTTGTGTGTGGGAAATGATACCTCCCTTCACATACATTCCCCTACCCTTCAAAGAGAATTAGAGCTTCAGAAATGACACCTGAGAGCAGAAAGCTCAGGGCCAGTGTGGAAAGATGGAAGGAAATGCAATGAAGGATTGTCTGCAAACCTCCATCTCCTGAATATGACTTTTATAAGCTTTGAACTATGAAGAAAGTGTTTTAATACATAATGCTAGCATATTTGTCCTTTATAGCAATACAACAGGAAAATATAGTTTTAAATATTTTTTATGGAGGAAGAGGCCCATGAAGGTGAAACTGCCTAGGGCCCTCAAAAGTCATAATGGGGGGGGGGGGCGCCTGGGTGGCTCAGTTGGTTAAGAGTTGGACTCTTCCTTTCAGCTCAGGTCATGACCTGAGTTAGAGCCCTGCATGGGGCTCTGTGCTGACAGCATGGAGCCTGCTTGGGATTCTCTCTCTCTCTCCCTCTCTCTCTGTCCCTCCCTGCTCGTGTTCTGTCTCTCTCTTTCTCTCAAAATGAAATAAACTTTAAAAGTCATAATGTGGCCCTGCCTTGTAGGCCCTCAACTCACTGTCATACGCTGCAAAGGGAAAGGAGAAAACATAAGTTACAATCTCACTTCCCAGCTTTACTCCTTGGTTCTAGTCACTCTGGGTGCCCAACCCGGCAAAACAGGGAGAAGGTGTTCTGGACCTTGTCCTTTTGGTCCCAGCAACACACTGAGTTGAATATCTCCCCGAATGGAGCTTCAAGGACACCCTCACCAAGACTGCCTGCTGATGGTCTTACAGAGCGAAGTAGATGGCGCGGACTCAGTATAGCAGCCTCTCTCTGTGGAGCAGCACCTCGAAATCCTGGGAAAGGGGTGGAACCCACTTAGAAACTGTGGAGCCAGGTTTTGGGGAAACGTCTGACCCAGGACTGGCGGCGCTAACAGAGTCTGACTTGCACAGGGCCTCTGGACATCGCGCTAAGACTGAAAGCGTCGACTCCCTCATCAGCTTTGCTCTGTTTTCTTTTGCTTTGTTCTGTTCTGTGTGTCTGAGCCTCCATGGACACAGTTTCTGCAGTGTGAATCCATTCCAGAAAAGAAAGTCAGAGGTAGATATCAGGGGGATGGGCAGTGTGAGTAGCATACACAGGCGGAGGGTCCCCAGGCCCAACTGCTCAGAGAGCTGCTCATCTCACTCTCTGGGGTCAGCTGGTAATGCCACTTCACCAAGTGTCCATCGCAGTGATGGAAGACCTGGACAGCAGGGTTTCCTGAAGCCAAGAGGCTATACTACGACCTGGTCCTAGATCAGACCTTGTTCCCTGCCTCTGGAGTATAGAATCCCCAAAGGCCATAGGACGTGATCCCAGCAAGGCTAGATTAATGTCTGTTTTTGGAGCAATAGTAGCAGTCATATCACAGTTTGTAGAGAAATGGCTTCCTACATGTGATTTTTTATTTTTTTTATTTTTTTATGGTTTTTAACTGGAGTGAGGAGTCTTAATCCTGAGTCACCCTGGATGTGTCAGTTCTTCTCTTAGCCAGCTGGAGGAACTGACGCTCAGTGAGGGCTCTGGGGGGCATCTCCAAGAGAGCTGGTGGTGATGACTCAATGGCAAGTGAGGGAACAGGTTTCTGCAGAGGTTGCAAGAAACAAAATGAGGGAGTTCACAGTAGACTATCGCATTTCTCCACTATCGGTGGAGAAGGTTACCACTGGAGTCACCAATCTTTGTATGTAAGTTATTACAAAGGCTGTCAGCAACCTTTTATAGTCTACTTTATGGGAGTGGGGATGGCTTCTAATTTCTTCCAGGAGGTAGTCTATATATACATTTATAAGCCAAAAGTACCATTCTGCAATGTTGTTTAAATGATCCCAGAATAGTTCAATAGTGTACTCGGGGCCCTCCGTTTCTAGGTACCTGGTCAGGGTTTGGAGGACTTGGGCTTAGACTTTTTTTGCTGATAGCTTCCAGGAATGATGGTGCTGAGGTTATGTGCCCGTCCCCACAAAGCAGATCTAACAGGTCAACAGATACTGCAGGTACATGGTCAGAAGCCACACAACCAGGCCCTCCTGAGATCGATCTATCACTGCCCAGACAATGTCATCCAGGAGAATAGGGAAATAGTCAACCTATGTAGCCATCTGGTCGAGAAAGGGCATGGGGCCACACTTTCTGCATTATAGGCAGTAGGTGGAACCCGCCCTTCCTCAAGCAGAAGCTTGCCTTACTTCACAAAGGCAGTAATGTCCAAAATGGAGATTATATCCCAGTGCCTGGCAACTTGACATCACATTTTGCAAAGCATTCCAGGGGGACCCACTGATAACCACAACTGGCAGTTTTTCTGGCGAAGCTCACTGTCCTACCTAGATTGGATATAATCATCACTTCCCTTTTTGTCTGCTTGGAACAGACACCATACAGGACTGCCTTGGCTGTTTATGTCACCTCTTTGGTCATTTCCCCCACCCTGCCGTATTAGATTTTATCCATACACATACTAACAGCACAGGGCTCCCGTGGTGGTTCAAGAGACAGAGGTTTGGAAACCACTCGTAAAGATTATTTGGTATATTTTTTTTTTTAATTTTTTTTCAACGTTTATTTATTTTGGGGACAGAGAGAGACAGAGCATGAACGGGGAAGGGGCAGAGAGAGAGGGAGACACAGAATGGGAAGCAGGCTCCAGGCTCCGAGCCATCAGCCCAGAGCCCAACGCGGGGCTCGAACTCACGGACCGCGAGATCGTGACCTGGCTGAAGTCGGACGCCCAACCGACTGCGCCACCCAGGCGCCCCAAGATTATTTGGTATATTAAAAAAATAAAAATAAACCCTGCAGAAACTGTGGATAGGATGGGAAAAGAGAGCCTTGAGTTATAAAGATGATATGCTTCCAGCGGGGAGAAGGGTGGGTCCACAGGGTGAACATTGTGAACTGAAACCCTAGAAGGCTCTGTTTTTTTGTGGCAGAATTGCTTCAGCTATGGAAAGATTTTTGCCTCCAAAGTGGGGTTTCTATGTGGAGTTAATAAATGCATAGCAGAGGGAAGAGGGAAATGGTCCACGTGTGCTTTCAGACACAAGGGTCGGCTGCAGCATCTACTTGGCACAGCGTGATGAAGAGCTTTGAAGCTAGTTCAGAACGCCTCGTGACCAAGAGGTGCTGAACAATCCTACACTTTGCACAAACAAAAAGCTGCCTGAACTTGCACTTAAAATTTTTTCTTAATGTTTATTTATTTTTGAGAGAGAGAGAGAACATGAGCGAGCAGGGAGGGACAGAGAGAGAGGTTAGACAGAGAATCTGAAGCAGGCTCCAGGCTCTGAGCTGTCAGCACAGAGCCCCATGCGGGGCTCAAACTCATGAACCATGAGCTCATGACCCGAGCCAAGTCGGATGCTTAACCAACTGAGCCACCCGGGCTCTCCTGAACTTGCACTTTAATAAACGAATTAGAAAGGAATAGAAGGATCCAGGGAGCAGGATTCCTCAGAGAATACCAGGGGGCACCTGAGGAGCCCTCGGCAGCGGCCAGATGGTTGTAGAGGAAGGATGAGCATGTTTCATACCCCTCCCAGGGCCTTCTCAGAGTCCCTGCAGGGCTTTGGTCACAGACAACGTCCCCTAATTTGGTTTCACTGTAACATGACATCGTGGTTGATCATAGACAGGATTGCTGTAGGCCTCAGGCACAAACCCTCTGAAGTCCAGAAAATCTCAGTTCATGAGAAATTGACCCCAATCTTGGTGGGTGGAGATAACTGCTTGTAGGTTTCCATTCTGGCAAAGAGGCATGTCTGATAAGGACCTGTACCCTGAGGTGAAACAAAACTCAGCAAACACCCCACCTTCTAACTCTGGAAGAAGAAACAGACCTTGTTTGGGATGTGTGTGTATTAGATTTTATCTAGATGTTGACATGCTTTCCTGCCATCTAGTTTCAAATTTCCCAGGCTTTCTAGAAGGTATTTTACAAACTATAATCCTTGGCCTATTAGTGGATTGTGAAATCAATTTGGTAGGCCACAACCAATATTTTTGTTTTATTTAAAAAAAATTTTTTTTAATGTTTATTTTTGAGAGACAGAGACAGACAGAAAGAGACAGAGTGTGAGTGGGGGAGGGGAAGAGAGAGAGAGAAAGACACAGAATCTGAAGAGGCTCCAGGCTCTGAGCTGTCATCACAGAGCCCCATGCGGGGCTCGAACTCACAAGCCGTGAGATCATGACCTGAGCCAAAGCCGGATGCTTAACCAACTGAGCCCCCCAGGTGCCCCTATTTTAAATTTTTTATTATGGAAGACATATATAGAATATATAGAATATTAAGAAGAATAGTATCATGTCCTGCCATGTGCCTCTTGCCCAGTTTCAACAGTCACCACCTCATAGTCTCGTTTCATCTACATTCATTTCATCTGTCCCATTTATTTTGAAGCCAGTTCCAAAACTTCTTTCATCTTATCTGTAAATACTCTGGTATATATCCCTAAAAGATAATGATTATTCACATTTTTAAATGACATATATAGAATATAATAGAAAGTGAAGGTTAAGTCATCTTTTACTAAACTTTTATTACAGTTGTGTGTGTGTGTGTGTGCACAGTGCACATTTGGCTGCAGTGTAAAATGTATTTCTTACAGTGCAGTTCAGAGTCATTGTTCTAGAAGAAACTCTCTGTTAGGGCCCAGTCCTCAGAGACAGCCTCACATCCACCCCCCCACCCCCTCACCCCCCCCCCCCCCCCCCCCTAATGTCAGAGGGGAATCTGGCGCGACCTGATAGGAGAAAAGTGTTGGGGTGGAACGCTGGGGTGGGTGGAGGGTGGTCTGGATGGTGTGATGTCCTTCCTGTCTTCAGAGGCACATTCATGAAGCTTTCACTAGGGGGAATTTGTGACGGGGCTAAAGAAAAAGTATAGGATAATAAATATTTGCAGCCTCCCCCTCTTTTCAAATGAAGCCTTGGAGCCTGGCTTTGTGTTGCTGCTGAGAACAAAAGATGAATTGAAGGAGGCCTACAGAAGCAAAACTCATCCTATTCAATGAAGAGCTGAGTAGAAGTGGGAAGGGCAGGTGGAAGGGAAGTGGTGAGGCTGGAGGAGATCAGGGAGGAGAGTTTGAGAACAGGTAGGGAAAGCAGCCAGGAGGGGTTTCCGAGTGGCTGCTGTGGAGACGGGTAAGGGTAGCTCAGGAGGGATTTTAGGATAATATGCT
Organism: Herpailurus yagouaroundi; assembly: GCF_014898765.1. Classification (NCBI taxonomy): domain Eukaryota; kingdom Metazoa; phylum Chordata; class Mammalia; order Carnivora; family Felidae; genus Herpailurus; species Herpailurus yagouaroundi. The sequence goes on from NW_024412400.1 coordinate 44,898,878, forward strand.
CTGATTCAGGGAGTGTATCTTGCGTTGGACTCATTTTAAAAACTTCAGGAGAGTTTTAAAATCCTTTCCAGTGCTATTTGGATGTTGAGCTAGTGCTTCTGTTGAATGCCACTTTAGGAAGAATAGCTCAGCTTGTGTGGGTCAGGGTGAATTGTTACAGTCTCCTCCATCCCCTACTTTATACACCTGATTCTCATTTTTCTTTCAGCCTACAGCTCGGGAAGCCTTGCTTCCAGAAAGCTCCTCCTTGGTGCTTCCATAGCCCTTGCCCAACATCCCACCCTGGGCCTCGTTGTTACCAATACTTCTACACTCCATGGTGCTGAAGGATGGTTACAGGCCAGGACCCTGTCTGGCTCATCTGAGGCTGCCAGCAGAGAACACAACCTTTGTTGATTCTCTGTCTTCAAGGAAATGAGAATCCCATTGGGGGGTCTTGGGAAACAATAGGGAAAAATACAATTGGGAATAGAAGTAAGCTCTAAGTGTGTGATATGGACTACCCTGCATGATTTATGAGTTTAGAACAGAAATGATAGATTGAAAACAACAAAAACAACAATAGTAAACACTTTTTAGTGCTTTCAGTATACCAGACACTGTCCTAAGTACTTCACATATGTAAACTCCTGTAATCCTCACAAGAACCCTCTGACTTGGGTACTCTTTTTGCTCTCATTTTGCAGATGAGGAGAACAAGGCACGGAGAGGTGAAGTGGATAATGGACCCACTGCCGGTGAGGGCGGAGCGGTGCCATCTGGTTCTAGACTCTGAACTTTCAGCCATGGCCACATCCTGAGTGATGGGCAGGTGTTTATGAAGGAGGAGGATTCAGGCTGTTGAGAGGAGAGAGGAGGTAATTCTGGGGCACCTGTGAACGTGCGGGGGCGGAGAAGGATTTTGGTGGGTTCATTGCCTTATGGAGCAGTATCTTTCAGAAGAGGTGCTGGGAAATCAGCTGGAATGGGAGGCATGGAGCCTGGTGATGGAGTTGAGAGCCAATGTTGGTGGAACCAAGGAGTCAAGTCTTCGGTTGGAGAACTGCTGTGATGAAGGTCACTGCCCTGGAAGATTAAGTGTGGAGGCCACAGGCTGGTAGGATTTGTGTGTGTGTGTGTGTGTGTGGTGAAGGGGTGGGGCAAGTGAGAGTCAGTGGGTCTCTAAAATGCTGTCAGAGGGTCTAAGATAGAGGCCCGAGGGCCTCCATGTGAAAAAGGGGCTCCTCTCTGCCACATGGATGGTGAGAATGGGGACCATAGAGCAGATGAGAGATTTGAGAGGGGTGATCCATTGAATAATATTCCCAATGAGAGGAAATAGAGGTGACCCCAGGGTTTCACAACCCTGTGGGGAAAATGGGAGTCTCAGGGAGTCCCTGAGAAAGGCATGTTCATGAAGATTTCAAAATGGCAAAAAGGGGAGCAAGGTGTAGGCAAGATGAAATTGAGAGACCTGAAGGCACCACGGCCCTTCTCAGGGCCTGCTCCTTCCACAAGGTCTGGCCCTGACCTGACCTGTTTAACCTCTTTCCCTGAGAACCAGGAATTTCCCGTCCTCAGGGTTTTTCTGCATACCTCCCCACCCCCAGCTTTTCTGACTTTCTCTTTTTAATCCTTTGGTCTTTGCTTGAACTGCTACCTTCTCAAGGAAATGGATCCTGATACCCCTGAAACGAGGGTAGTCCGCTCATTATCTGCTCCCATAGCACCTGGCATTCTTCTTCATAATTCTCATCATATTAGTGACTGTTTCAATCTGCCAGCCAACAAATATTTACTGAGCACCTACTGTGGGCCAGGCACTGTTCTGGCTGCTGAGGAGGCTGCAGTCAACAGGACAAAACCCTTACACGCGTGAAGCTTACTTTCTAGGTGCAGGGTGATGGAACACAGAAAAGGTAAAAAGTACAGGAATAGGAACCAGGTCAGAGAGTGAGCAGTATTATGTGAGGAATTAAAGTAGAGTGGCGTCATACTAGGTTGGGAAGTCTGAGAAGGAGACACTGGAGCCAAAGACTGAATAGCAAGAGTCAACCAAGCAAGACCAGGGTGGATGGCTGGTGCGAAGGCCCTGAAGTGGGAATGAGCCGGCCTTGTGGCAAGAGTGGAAGATCTCATCGCTGGAACGCGGTAGATGAGGGCGAGAGTCATGTGAAATGAAGCGTGAGAGGCCGGATCATGGAAACAGGGGCACAGAATTTTAAAAAAAACAAAAAAGGAGACAAAGATGTTAGCTTTCTAAATGCAATGGAAGCCATGAGGAAGTTATTAAACAGGAGTCGTCTCATGATATAATTCATGTTTCTAAAAGATAGTCTAGACGGTGTAAGGAAAGTGGATGGTCGAAGGACTCTTAGAGTGGAAATCAGGAGGCTATAACTTGAGCAATCTAGAGAGGGAGGATGGTGGCTTGCGCCAGGGTAGAGATGCCGAAGCTGAGAAAGAGTGAGTGGATTCAGGATGCGTCTTGGAATTAGGGTCAACAGGGCTGCTTGCTGGATTGGATGTGGGGGAGACAAAGAAAAGAATCAAGGATAACTTGTGTATCTCAGAAGGGAATTATGAAGAAGACATTTATTGGGACAGAAAAGAATGTGAGAGAGGGTGGGCAGCAGGTGATGCCTCCAGAGTTCTGTTTGAGTCATGTCAAGTTGGAGACGCCTATTAAGGTACGTAAGTTTAAGGGCGCCTGGGTGGACTCGGTTGAGCATCTGACTCTTGATTTCGGCTCATGTCATGATCTCACAGTTCATGGGATTGACCCCATGTCGGGATCTGCACTGATAGCACTGAGCCTACTTAGGATTCTCAATCTCTCTCTCTCTCTCTCTTTCTTTCTCTCTCTCTCTCTCTCTCTCTCCTCTCTCTCTCTTTCTCTCTCTCTCTCCAAGTAAATAAATAAACATTTAAAAAAATATATGTAAGTGTATATCTAAGTTGGGGGGCCAGATACCAGTTTGTGGTTCTTAGTGGGGATCAAGGCTGGAGATATGGATTCCTGGTCCTCAACCTAAAGATGGTATTTCAAGTCAAGGGCCTGGTCGAGATCATCTGGAGCTTGTTTAATTTCTGATTGAAGTGATGGAGAAGTCATTGTGAAGGAAATGGGATCCAGACCTCAAGTGGATGGGGGTGGCCTCTGGGGACATTTCATTTAGAGACTGAGAGAAGGTGGGTGGAGATTTCTACATAGATGCTGCCAGATTAAAGTCTATGTCCTAGGTTAGTGAAGCAGTTCCTCCCTGATTAGCTCTAGTATCTCAATGAAACATGTGAAAAGTTACTAGCTGAGCATGAAGCAGGGAAGGAGGTGTTAGAAGTTTGAAGTGGTGGATCAATTTTTGTCCAATATCTTTCTTTCCAAAAGAGTATCAGCCCCATGGGAGCAAGAAGTGGATCTGTCTTATCCATTGCCATTCCTAGCATCTAGCAAGTTGCTGCTCATATAGTAAGTGTTCAACCAACAATTGTTAAATGAATGAATCAGCAATTGAATAGAAGTTAGACATCTCTTCCAGTTATTTATTACTGCATGACAAACCACCTTGAGATTTGGGGGCTTAAAGCAACCACTTATTAGTATCTCTCACCATTCTGGGTGGGGTTTTTAAAATTAATTTATTTATTTTGAGAAAGAGAGACAGAACACTTTCATGTGTGAAAGCAGGTAAGGGGCAGAGAGAGAGGAAAAGAGAGGATCCCAAGCAGGCTCCGCATAGAGCCTGATGCAGGGTTCGAACTCACTAACCATGAGATCAGGACCCGAGGCAAAATTAGGAGTCAGATGCTTAGCCGACTGAGCCACCCAGACACCTCAGATCTATGGTTTTGATAAGCTCACCTGGTAGTTCTCACCTGGATTGCAGTCAGATGGCAGCTAAGGCTGATGTTATGGCTTCTTAATTCCTGTGTCTGGTGCTTGGGCTGTGATGTCTGGGCCGACTGGGGGCTCGTTGGGCATCACTCTCTCCATACGGCTTCTCCTTGTTGCAGGCATGGGCTTCCTTGCAGTATGGTGATCTTAGGGTAGTTGGATACTATCACAGTGGTTGGCTTCTCCAGGAACACTAGTTCCAGGAGACTCGGGCAGAAGTTGTAAGGCTTCTTAAAACCTACCCTGAGAAGTTTCACAGCACTCCATCCACTCCGTTCTCTTAGTCAAAGCAGTCACAGCCCCCTCAGATTCAAGGGGGTGAAGGGAAAGGCTGTGCCTTTCAACAAGGGAAGGATGTGATGCAACTTTCTTGGGGACAAGCTACAACAACATCCATGTGACTGTGTCCTGTAGACCTGGAATTTCGGGGAAAGGATAGAAATCATAGGGATAAGGAGCTGGATTCATGAAAATGGATTGGTTCCCTTGAGGAAGTAATTGTAAGAAGGCTAAGACTTGGAGGTCATCCCTGCCGCACACATCCCCTAGTCAAAGGTCGAAAAGACCAAGAGGGGAGAGGGAGAGGACCTGGGAGGAAGAGAGGCAAAGAGGAAGGGGCAAGGACTGAAGGAAAGAGTGGGGGGGATAGAGAGGGAGAGGGAGAAGAAGGGAAGGGGAGGAGGAGGAGGGAGAGAAATATTGGAAGATTGGGTACCCAACCAACTTTAGCTTGAAGCCTAAATAAGAGCCCACTAATCTGAAGGGTAAAACCAAATTCTCAAAGCTGTTTATTTTCAGAGTCTACTAAGTGTACTTAATAAAATTCCTAGTAGTTGCTGCTTTAGCCCTACGTGGAGCAGAACCTTAAAATGTTATGCTTGGGTTTGAGATTCTAGCTGCACCCAAGTCTGTTCCAGTTTGGTTTAGGTTCAGTCTGGTGACTGCGCAGTTTGTTCGCATCGATTCTCATTGTAGATATCACCATTCACCCGCCCCACCGCAGTGCTCGGTTAAGTTTCACAAAACCTTCACGACGTAGTGATTTTGGTTCCGTTTTGCATTTGAAAAAGGATAATAGTTATGCCAGATTTAAAGCTGGGTTTGGGCTAGGGTCACCTATCTGGCTCGTTCAATAATTTTCTTTTTTTCTTTGCCAGTTCAGCCAATTCCTGAGTGTACTTTGTATCGGAGTCTCGGTTTTCATTGAGAAATGAGATTTTATCTTTGCAGAGTGGGAAGGGAAAATAGAAAGCAGCGGGTCCTGTCAAAAGGAAAGGTGAACTCAGTGTCAAATGATGGAACTGCAAAATTAGAGAGCCAGAGGCTCTAATGAGGAGGAATAAAAGGGCAGAGAACAAAAGGCAGCAGGAAATGATGGAAGGGAGAGGAAGTCAAACGGTCTCGGTTGATCTGATATGTTTTCTCTTAGAAATAGGAGACAGCGGTGCTGCAGCCTTGCAGCCAAGGAAAATGGCTCGCTTATTTATTCACTGTGTTATTTCTCTTTATTGTAAAACCATACAGCACGTGTGATCTTTAAACAACAGCCAACTTAAAGTGTAGTTTACAATCTTTTTACCTTAGGGGGAATCAGTACCTATGCTCCCGTTCTTACACAGACCCTTCATGTCTTCTCCATGCTCTGAGCTGAGGCCGGGATCAGAGGCTCGGATTCGGCCATGAGTCTGTGAGCTGTTTATGAAAAGCAATTGCTCTCAGTTTAAATTAAAGTTCCTGTGTTGAGACGGCCTCCACGCGGGAAGTTGAATGTTGACACTTAATGTTGATTCTGGAAGGTACTCTTCCAAGCTCATCAGTCCCTGTCTTTCATCCGACAGATGAGAAGACGCAGGCACCAGAATCCCAGTGATCAACTTATTCATTTTGCTGAAAAGACGGTGACTTTCACAAGAGATTTCATAAATAAAACTACGTAGATACCTTCAAAAAGATCATTAGCAAGCAGTCCACGTATTACACTCCTCCACACCATCCGAATGAACTCATCCTTGTCATAAATGTTCTGAGCTGAGACACAGCAGCATGGGAGATGTCTTTTGGACCTCACTTCTAATGTTTTTAAGTCACTATTCCGGGCTTTGTCAACTTCTTGACAAAGTTAGTCCTTTAAGTCTGCATAGAAAATATCTACATAGTGACTCTACGTTCATTAGGGTTACCTCACTGCCGCCATAAATAAAACTCCTAATCAGTAGCTTCACACTTGTTTGGGTGACAGTTTCCTCATCTGTAGAATGAAGGCCATGTCGTATTAAACGAGCTAATACTTACAAAGCCTTTAGAATAGTGCCTGGCACATAGCAAATCTCTGTAAGTGGTTTCTGAATGAATGGATGAATGAATGAATAAGTGAATGAATGAGTAAATGTTTGTTTCTTGCTTCTTCACACAGTGTGGGTGTCCCTGGCCTTTCGTCGGTTTTTCCTGCGCTCACTCAGGGCCCAGCTTCCTTGCTTCTTGGGGCTCCACTTCCATGATGTACCCCTGGTCCTCTCCTTCCCCAGGAACAGCCAGCATGCGGGCACCCAGTGTGCCCTCCTCTTCCTGACACCAAAACTGGAAATGATCTAAATTGCCTGAGTGGGGAAAGATCTTGATTCAGCTGCCGCTACAGAAAAGAGACCTTGTTCGAGAGATGTCAGTAATGACCCCCACCTCGTTGGGCTCATTTGAGAATTGTTTAAAATAATACATCTACAGTACCTGGCACACAGTACCAAGCCACTATTTGTCCCTGCTTGTTTACATTTGTCTTCTGTATTTTAGCTATTCTTCTGTTCTTCTCCTCCTTTTTTTCTCCAGCCTTTCCAAATAGGTACATATGTTTGACATTATTTTTGTTGGTACTTAATGACACTTTCCATAGCATTAGTTCTATTTCTCGGAAGAAGAACAGGTGTTATCCAAAAGCATCTTCCTCATTAACAGAGGTACTAACTCGGACCAACTTTCAGGTTGAATACTCCTTCATTCCTTTCCAGGCCAGCAGTGTGGCTCCTGGTGAAGGACAAGAAGCAGGGATGGGGAGTGAGAGAGGGCATAGAAATGAGAGACTTTGTGTTCTTACCTCATATCACTCTTTTCAAAGTAACTTCTTTTATTTTGGAAATATTTTATTTTTTCAATAAGTATTTTACCAACGATACCAAAGAAAACTTCATAGTCACATGCTTACAATTTCATGGCTGCCTAATCGTATCCATTAAATGTGGATTTTATTAGTTTCAGCCTCAGTTGAAACATTATTCCCCATATTTTCAGGTGCCTGGGGAAGGCGCCCCTCACGGCCAGGCCTCACGTGTTGCCCACACTGGAGCTTTTCTAGAATCTAATACTTTTCCCTCAAAAGCAGCTTTAACACAGTCACATTATAAACTACAAAGAATTAAAGCTACTTTCTTTGAAAATTTGCAATTCTCCTAAAATGGCTAGAGACACTTCAACCTAATGTGTTGCTGGCCTGAGGGAAGGAATTGATAAGCAACAACGTCCCAGTTTCTTCGGACGGTGCAGCTGATGTGGCCATTTTCCCTAAAGACCTCGTGCGATACTCAGGTCCCCTCCCGGACTGATTACGGCACACTCTCTGGAGGTGACACTGGGCATACGTTTTCACTCAAGCTCCCAGTTCTTTTAATTTCTTTTTAGTGTTTACTTTTGAGAGAGAGGGAGAGAGAGAGAGAGAGCGAGCATGGGAGGGACAGAGAGGGAGAGACACAGAATCTGAAGCAGGCTCCAGGCTCGGAGCTGTTAGCACAGAGCCCAGCGGGGGCTCGAATCCACCAGCCGTGAGATCATGACCTGAGCCAAAGTCGGACGCTTAATGGACTGAGCCACCCAGGTGCCCCTCAAGCTTCCAGTTCTAATGGGCTGCCAGAGTGGAGAATCGCTGTGGTAGACACTCATAATGCCTCCTAGATTCATACGCAAGCTCCTGATTATTATTATTTTTTCTAATAGTGGAGAGGTTACTGATGTTAATTGTATATACATGGAGACATGTGAAGGTGGGGTGCCCCAAGACAACAGGAGTGGGACACTAAGTCCACTGCCTTGGTGCAGAGGCCCCACGGTGTTTGTGAGGCCAGCCATGGTTCACTTCTCTGAAGCCTAAGAGGGGATCCACCTGGCTTTGGGGAATGAGGTGGGGGTGATGCTGCTGATGTCGCTCCCTCACTGAGAGTCCTGCGGTGGGGCAACTTCAGGGGCAGGAAGGTCCCTTACCATCACAGGTGGCTTAGTCTTAACATCCTAACCGATTGTGTTCTCCTGTTAATGGTGAACCCTCTGCCATCTCTCCTCACACTCTCATTACCCTCTCTTCTAACCGGGTCCCTGTGATAAGCAAGCTTTACTAATTGTGTCCCCATGCACGTCAGATCCTCTGTGTTACCGTGTTTAAGTTGTGAAACTAAAGGACAGCTGTTGAGGCAGGTGGCCCGAGGAGTAAGGCATGGCATCGCCCCCACAGGTGGATGCTTACACACAAACGTTTTCCAAGCATCTGCATTTTCCAAGTCCAGGCATTGTGCTCAGGCCTGAGGCCAGCAGCATCTGCTAGAAATTCCACATTTCAGGCTCTCCCCCAGACCCACTGAATCCTCAGCTGATTCAGATGCACATTAGAGGGAGAAACATAGAACTGGGGCATGGAGGTCACTGAGATAGAGTCCTGGCTGCAAGGAGTTCCTGGATTCTGGCAAAAAAAAAAAAATAATAATAATAAAAAAATTAAAAAATTAAAAATTAAAAATTAAAAATTCTTTTTTAAAAGGTAAAAACATGATCTCAGAAAAATACACAGTGAGTCTGTGTCAAAGATTTATTTATTTAAAAAAATTTAAAATCTTTATTTTTGAGAAAGAGAGACAGATTGAGAGCAAGGGAGGGGCAGAGAGAGGGGGAGACGCAGAATCCGAAGCAGGCTCCAGGCTCTGAGCTGTCAGCACAGAGCCCAACGCGGGCCTCGAACCCACAAACCGTGAGATCATGACCTGAGCCGAAGTCAGACGCTTAACGACTGAGCCACGCAGGTGCCCCTCAAAGGTTTATTTAATTCGTTAGTAAGGAGATCAGCAAAATGGCAAAACTGGTTTAAAAGAAGATGGGAAAAACGGATAAATTTAGTCAATGAAAGAAATCGCAAAGTTCAGAATAAAACTCGTTCATGTCCTACAGGAACCTAAAAACCTTAACCTTTGTGTTCATTTTTTGATTTAAGAGAAACGGTTTGCCTCTTTACTGGCTAAAAATCATTTGCACTGTATCAATCCTCTACAAATTAACATCTAACTTTTCCAGAATCTGGCCTCTAATCGATAGAAAGTAGCAAGTCAAATGAAGTTAATATCCCCTTAGGCCTGCGTGTGAAATGATGCTGGAGGACGACTGGAAAGCCTCTAGGGTCATCTGAAGTTTGGGGTAAGTTTTCTTACCAATTCAGAGAGGAGACAGATTTAGAAATAAATATTGGCAGTGAAATATCGTCAGTGATGATACAAATAGCATGTATGGCATGTTGGGCGCTGTTTCCATTTATTGGCTCTTTTAGTCAATGTCACCATGCTGTGAGGCAGGGCTACTGTGGGCTTCATTTTGCAGAGGACGAAATGAGGCAGTCAGACTCCAGACCCTCTGCGCTTAACTGCTTCCCCTGAGAAAATAGCTACGGGGGCGGTAGGGTGTGCGCGCATGTGCGCGTGTGCGTGAATTTGACTGAAGTAGAGGCAGGTTGAGGGTGGACCTCGATGCGCCGCCTTTTTCCATTTCTTATGAAATGAATCCTTCCCCGATTTGAGTCAGGCAATGAGATACAATATGATGATTGCCCGTTGCGTGGGCTGCCTGGAAACCCTAAGATCTTGTTTGTGTAAAATCCTTAATATTTGTGCCAACTTGGGCCGCTGCCCGTGGCAATCAGACATCAGACCTCATGTGTCAGCTCACTTAACCATCATTCCCCATCCTAAGGCTGAAACCGTTATGTTGGCATGTTTAGGAGAGACAGGGGAGGGAGACCTGTGTGTCAATGGGATGGATGTGTCAGTGTTCTTTGTTAAAAAAAAAAAAAAATGAATTTCGTTAGAATCTGGCATTCTCTGAGAGTCTGGGTGATTACAGGACTCCAGCTTGATTTGGTATCTGGAACCCACTTCAGCATTAGGCCAATGAGTAGCCAAAATGAGTTGTTCTTTTCTAGTTAAATAAGTCCACAATCTAATCTTCTACAAATATGGTAAACAGAGGAAGGACTGCTCCAGCCTACAGCCCCGAGTAGGTGTTACTACCCTGTCCTTCTGTTCCACCTTTTTGTTGCTGGCACGTGTTTGAGGTTGGCGTTACAACTTGATGAGCCAAATCGTCCTCCCCAGCCTCCTTTTGTTTTGTCACAATTAGCTGCACGTGCAGAACTGTTTTCCTATGTAATTGCTCCCACAAGGGGGTAATTGCACCCAAAAGTGGTTGGTTGCACCAATGGCAGGAGCAATTAGTAACAAAAATGCAAATAATTGCAGGCGTCCAAATTGCAGTCTTAAAAAAGGGACACCCAGTAGAAGTCTGACTGAAGATTTGGCCTGCTCTCTTTTTTCTGCTGGAAGTGTACTTGTTATTTGAAACCAATATTGTAATCTCTAGACCTGCCTCGACTTTCCACACCTCCAGGGACCTCTTGGAAATGGTGTACATTACAGGACTAAAGAAAAACCAGATTGATCGTAAATGTCAGCTTCTTTAGGAACTAGAAAACGGAGTAACTTAGAATCAAAATTATGTTGAGGGGGGAGAGCACAGACAGTTGAGCAAATGCATTTTTACCGTAACTGTGAATCTCATAATTCCCTACAAGAAACCTGGGGGAAAATAGTCACAGAAATACTAATAAAGTTAGTTTTTTACTGACTCAGCCACTAATCACAGAATTACAGCAACTCTAGCTACACATCCTTCCCGTCCCCTTTCCCTCCTGAAATTATTACCAAAGAGTGCAGGATCATGGCAGCCTCAGTGAGGCATGATCGTAACCTGCCTCCATGTTGTGAGCTTGTTCCCTGTGACATCCTTCTAGCTTTCTTCATTTAGATAGACTGGGCTGTGCCAGGTGGCTCTGGCCCTTTGCTGCTCTGGTTGACAATATTGGGCTTCCAGATTGCCCTCCATGAAATGGGGAAAATACACTTTTGTCTATTTGTGTTACACCCTGAAACATGGGCCACAAGGGAATATGCCTTTCGTCTCTCGAATTCCTCCAGAGGTTTTAGTGAAACACCTCTCCTTTGTTTTTGTGTTTCAACATCCCCAGCTCTAGCCAGAGACCTGAAGGAGAAGGGGTACAGGGGAAAACTAAGAGGGAGGGCAGCAGGAAGGCCAGTCCAGAGGGCAAGGTGAGCTCTTCACTCCTAATCACTCCTGCACTCACATTCGCACACGCCAGTTCTATTCTCCTTCTTTAAGAGTTTCCTTCAGTAAGCTTCTTGAACCTTCGTGAAAAACAGATCTGGAAGTGGGCTTCTGTTATTTGTCCACAGTGTTTCAGAGGTACCTGGACATGCCTGAATTTTCCTGGAAACACAACCTAAGCTGTCTTTGGGACCTCAGCCACAATGGAATTGGTTGGCAGAGAAACATTGCCCTAGGGAAGACAGGAAGGGAAGGCAATCTTTTACAGCCAAGTGTTTTACAGCAAGGAAATAGCAAGTTCCTATTGATTACGGGCCCATAGGGGCCAGTCCCCCCAACAGAATGAAGAAAATAAACTCTGGTGATGTGTGTATTGTTTAGCATTTCTATATTAGTAAAGCCTTTTCCTTAGGGAATAAGTTTGCTACATGAATCAATGCCAATCCAACCAGGAGAATGTGGAAGAAATAAAAGAATATATAATGCATTTTCTTCCACTGGAAATCCACTTTTGTTTTGCTCACAGGGTAGAGGTAGAATTTGCAATGCTTTGGGGTGAAAAGTAGGGGGTGAGGGGTGAGCTCATTTGTTGACAAGAAACAATTTGGAGAAAACATTGGGCCACCTGTGGGCAGAATGTATTTAAAAACCAAAGGTTGGCCCAGCAGTGGAGATCTCACTGCTGCTGCTCCAGGCGTGTGTGAGCTCTTAGTCAATTTACTAATAGCCTCCTCCGCCCAGTGCTGGGGAAGAAATGTCGTGTTCCATTTACTCCCGCTGTTTGTAGCATCTGGGATGCTGCGCCATCACCCTGCCAGTATAATTCTCCCTTCCTTTGTTGCTGTAGCAGGCCTTGCAAAAGATTTACTTTGCAGATAAAAAAAAAGAAGAAGAAGAAGCATTAAGTGGTCAAAAATCACTAAGTTGAAGGGTTATAAAGTGTTTTTGCTCCAACTGAGAGAGCAAATATAAAGAGAATTGTGCAAGAATATTTAAGAGGGCTGCTCAGGTATGGTGACGTCACATGAAATGTGATCGGGCCAACTCTTTGGTTTGGGTAACAAGAGAAGGCAAGATCATTCTGAGTCCTAGTAAATCCCCTTGAGAAGTGGCTGCCAATGTGTCCCAGGACTAAAAGAAATCCTATGACTGTTTGCGGAAGGAATTCTCGGGGTACAGGCCGCAGTCAGATTCTGTTTTCCTACCTTGATGATCTGGTGTGTGGTCAGTGGAAGGACTTGACATTGGTGGCTCTGTGTGCTAATGACTTGCACAGGGGAAAATGGACATCAGCTGGACTTTTCACGTGTCGCAGAGGAGAGCCTTCCTCCCTGGTTGCCTACACAAAAATTAATTTAAGCTGGAAATAAAGGCTTTAATTGTGTGCTTAGGCTTTACAACCAGATGTTATCAGGACACAGTGCATTAGCAAAAAAAAAAAAAATCACATTAAAATGTAAATGATTGACATGTACTTCTAAATTAAAAGGAGGCCATGGAAGCGGGGAGTAGCAAAGCAGAAATATAATCTATTGAGAGCTCTGGGTAGATGGGTGTAGGGCTGTTGGGGTGTGGGATGATTATTTCTGAATAGCATGAATGACAGGAGTTCTGGGTCAGCAGAGGGAGGGAGAGCAGAGCTTTTCAGGATATATTGGAAGTCTGTTGATTTTACCTGATTGCTGTTTCCCCTTTGTCTTATGATGGTATGTTCCTTTCCTTTGGGGCACTATGCTTCTCCTACTCCGTGTGGTCCTGGAAGGATTAAACTCTCCTCAGACCTTCCCCACCTCCCTTATGTGACCAGTCAGAGGTGTCAATCCTTCAGGGCACTGGTCTTCTCTGTGATGTGATGTGTAGACATCAAGAGAGAGAGGGAGGGAAGGAGGGGGTGGGGAGAGAGAGAGAAAGAGAAGGTTCTATTTTACTCTGAGGTTTCTAGTTGTAGGCATTGTGTGAGGCTGGAGCTGCCGGAGGCAATTTCCCACAGCAGTCTGGGAGAAAGTGCAGGTGAAAGAAAGCCATCACAGAGAAGAAAATAGAGCCAAGAGGTAGAGAGAGAAACAGTTCTGATGGCATCACTAAAGGTGCTAGATCCAACCATACCTGAAGGCAGACACTTCTAGTTACCCTTTTGGCTTGAGAAAGTTTGAGTTGGATTTTTGTCATTTGCAACCAAATACATAGGGAATTAGACACTAGGAGAGGCCAATGGATTTTAATAAGGGAGATACAAACTCTGGGTTTTGACTCAAGGTTCTCCCCTACAAAGAAAAAAATACAAAATCTTTTGTGTTTCTTTGAACATGACTTTGCTTTGGGATATATACATGTAGGTTTTGGCTATACCTGAGAGAAAGTTATTTAATCATTTTGTTTCCTCTTTTATAATGTAAGTAGTAATAATATATATAAATAGTAGTGCCCCCTCAGGTAGGGTAATACATGCAGAACCCTTAGGATGATGCCTGGCACATAGTAAGTGCTCAGTACATGTATACATACTTGCCTCTCATTCTCTCCTTGAACCTCCCTTCTCTCTTCCTGCCCCTCACTCCCCAACCTCAAGTCTCCATCAAAAGGTAGAAGTACTATTCTGGTAAAGGTGGATCTTAGAGGTTAGAAAGAATTGAGCTGATAAAGGCAGAAGCCTCTGTAGTGAATGCGGATAGAAGAGAGTCTGACGAGAGCACACATTCATTTAGAAAGTTTTCTGTCACACGTGGACTAAACACAAATGATTCTTTTCTTCTTCTTTTTTTTAATACTAGCCCTCTGTGTCTTCTTGGCCAGTGAAAATTCAATGCCTGGGTGTGTTTCCTGGTATAAAAAAATTTTTTAAGTTATTTATTTATTTTGAGAGGAGGGGAGGTGCAGGGTGAGGGGGGGGGGCGGCGAAGAAGAGAATCCCAAGCAGGATCTACCATCAGCACAGAACCTGATGTGGGGCTCGAACTCATGAACTGTGAAATCATGACCTGAGTTGAGATCATGAGTCAGAGGTTCCACCAACTGAGCCACCCAGGTGCTCCCGGTCATATAAAATTTTAAAGACAATTTGCAAGGCTGTAGAGAACTTACTCAACTGATTTTCCCGTGTTAATAACTTGGAATAGTGAACCAAATGATCTTAACATGATACACAGTATTAGGTAACACAAAGAAATCATAGGTATTTGGGTTGGTGATACATACCTGTTATACCAACTGCTTTATTATTCTTACACAAAATAATGCTATGGTCAAAGACAGAGGCAATTTACTATGAAATTAATGTAGCTTAAACCTCAAGGAACTTTTTGTGCATAGCCCCTCCCTAGGCCCTGGAGAAATGTAAACCACGTGTTCTCATATTCACATTTATTTTTAAGATTGGAAAAAGTAAAATATTTTTGCATTCTTTTTATTTTTTTTTTAAGTTTTTTTTTTCAACGTTTATTTATTTTTGAGACAGAGAGAGACAGAGCATGAACGGGGGAGGGGCAGAGAGAGAGGGAGACACAGAATCGGAAACAGGCTCCAGGCTCTGTCTGAGCCATCAGCCCCAGAGCCTGACGTGGGGCTCGAACTCACGGACTGCGGATCGTGACCTGGCTGAAGTTGGACGCTTAACCGACTGCGCCACCCAGGCGCCCCTGCATTCTTTTTAAAAAGAGAGACCCCAATATTACATAAGCTACCAGCCTCATAAAGCCTGTACCCATTCCTTGTCACTGCTTGACTCTTATAATAGATTTCCTAATGTGTTTTTTTTTTTAAAAAAAAACAATCAACCCAAACTTAGAAATAAGACCAAGAAAAATAACCAACCCAAACGTGGAAACAGCACCAATAAGTCTATGGTAGAAATAAGACCCACACAGCCTTTTGATGGCATACGGGGGCATTGCTTCACAAACCTACCAATGAGTATTTAATTGTCTAGAAAAATGTGTCTTCGTTTGACTCCTTTTGTCACTAATGTTTAATGGTCCCAAACTTTGTGAAATTACATGTTAACTTGTAGATTTTTTTTTTATTTTTTATTTTTTTTGTCTAGTAGAGATGCAAATGATTTCTGTCTGGCAGAAAAGATAACCTTAAAAATTATGGTTTTATAACCAGTTTTGTATCTAATCTAGCAACCTCTTTTTTTTTATTGCCTGTAAGTACCCAATTCCAATGCTCTCTGCACCAGCTTTACTGTCTTAGTAGTTTCCTCATTAATGATTTAAATAAAACATTTGACATTTGTTCACGCGATATTTGTACAACTTTTTGAAATTTATACTGTGACAGTACGTAAGTTCTCCAAAGAAGATTCTTCTGTCCATAATTCACTATGACATGTACAAGTACATGTCACACTCTGTATGTTCCCTTAGTTTGGGGTTAGCCTTCTAACTTGGCATTCACTCTCAGCACAAAATCTGAGAATCTCTTTCATTTTATGGCACAGAGATCCAACTTGAGGGCATGCATGTAACCTTTCTGAGCCTCAGTTTTCTCAGCTATAAAATGAGGATTGCTGTTGGGGCACCTGGCTGGCTCAGTCGGTAGAGCATGCGACTCTTTATCTCAGGGCTGTAAGTTCTAGCCTCACATTGGGTGTAGAGATTACTTAAAAATAAAATCGTAAAATGAAGGTTGCTGTTAAGATTACATAAGGTGAGCTCTCTATGGTCTGGCACATCACATTATGTAGTAATCCTCAGTAAATGTCAGTATCTTTCTTATCGTAGCCAGTACCGTTCTAGGTACCCAAGGCAGCCCCAGATCTCCCCGGAACCCAGAGTGAAAGTCAAAAACATTAGAAGTACAATGGTCCTTCCCTGGCAAGTAAACAGTTTTAGCAAAAAGCAATCAGAGCAGAGAGCCCTTCTCCTTCTCTGATTGTGGCTTATGTGGCTCTGTCAGCCCAAGAATCACCCAGAAGCAAAGGATAAGTTCCCTCCCAAGTGGTCCCATCCTGAACTTACATGGTTCCTCCACAGTGCCTTAGTCAGCTTGGGCTTCCATAACAAAATATCATAGACTCGGTGGCTTAAACAACAGAAAGTGATTCTCTCATAGTTCTGGAGGTAGGAAGTCCAAGACTGGAATGTCAGCATGCTTATGTTCTAGGGAGACCTCCCTTCCTGGCCTTCCAACAGCCACCACCTAACGATGTGTTCACATAGCCTTTCCTTAGTCCATCTCTCTCTTCTTCCTCATCTTATTGCATCTTATAAAGCC
This sequence comes from Herpailurus yagouaroundi, assembly GCF_014898765.1. Classification (NCBI taxonomy): domain Eukaryota; kingdom Metazoa; phylum Chordata; class Mammalia; order Carnivora; family Felidae; genus Herpailurus; species Herpailurus yagouaroundi. Next base: position 44,915,385 of record NW_024412400.1, read on the forward strand.
ACCAATCCTATTGGTTTAGGACTGCACCCTTACGACTTCATTTAATTTAATTACCTCCTAAAAGCTCTTTCTCCAAATATAGTCACAGTGGTGATTAGGGCTTCAACTATGAATCTAGGGAGGGAGCACACTTTAGTCCATAGCAGACAGGTTGAGACCTCATCCACCCATGCAACTTTTCACCAACTGATTAGGTCCATCTCAATAAAGTATTGCCTGTCTTTCTGTCTTCTCAGTTTTCAATCTTGGAAGCAAAAGAAGATGTTTTCAGTTTATTTCTCTAATTCTTTCAGAAAATCCCCACCCTACTTCCAGAACCTGGCAACATAGTAAAAATGACTTACATGCTGTATATTCTTGGACAAATTCCATGGAATGAAGGATGTATAGGTCAGGTGGGGGGGGGCATGAAGCTGTATAGCTGGAATGTCCAGAGTGGAATATTGTTTTAGTCATACCTGTGGCCTCTGGCAGAGGGATTCTCTGTCCAAGACACTAGGATCCTGGACCATCATTTACTCCATTACCTTTGTGATACTCCCCAACCTCCCCCCACTTATGAGTTAGCACCTTTAATTGTCAGACTCTATTACTATTTCTGGCTCTCTAAAGAACATGTTTTAGCTTCCTCTATCTTTAGAGACACCCACAGGTCTCATTCCTCCTTCATTTATTAACTCTTCTAAAAAGTGATTGCCAAGGAAGTCATTGAAATGTTTTCAGAAGAGGAGCAACAGGATTAGATTTGTCTTAAGAAGAGCACCCGAGGCTTTCAGGAATTTCGCTTTCGGTCAATATGGAGGAACCAGGACCAGATTTATCCTCCTGCCTTAAACCGCTAGAAAACCAAACAAAATACATGAAACAGCAGTTCTCAGATGTACAACAGGCAGTGCAGGATTGCAATCTGTAATAGAAGGGAAAGAGATGAGGTGATCCCTGTGGCAGTCCCAGCTCATTGTCTACAGGGTATTTCTAGGCTGCAACATAGGAAGGAGGAATCCAATACAGTTCAACAATCCCACTGAATTGAGGAGACAGAGATCAGAATTGGGGGCAAGTCAAGGCAGCTAGAATTTTCTGAGTGTTATACTAGAAAGGAGAGGGAGAGAGGGAGGGGAGAAGAGGGAAGGAGGGGGAGAGAGAAAGGAGAGAATGCTCTGGAGAGCATTTGAGGAATGCCCTCAAATGTTTGGCCGATTATATATCTACACATGTATCAGAGCTTCTGGAAACTAGTGGCAGAACAATTACTAGAGCTGGAATTGCTTATATTTCAGCAAGCCAGAGTAGAAAGACCTTCTAATACTGAGTATAATCCTCAGAATGGTATTATCTTAGTAGTAGAGCTAAATTAGCCATATGCTAAAGAATGCTAGGAACTCACTTCAACAGAGCAGGAGAGAAAAGTTCAAAAGATCCAAATGGTTCCTAGTACCTTATGTGTGCCCGAGAATAAAACCCAACACTATTCAAAGGAATATAACAAAATGCGGCACGTAATCTTCATGGTGTCTGGCATCCAGTTAAGACACGAAATATTATCAGGAGTAAAGAGGGACATTATATAACACTAAGCCAAGCTACAATAATCCTAAATGTGCAGAGGGCTTCAAAATGCATGAAATAAAACTGATGGAACTGAAATGAGAGACACAAATCCACAATTACAGCTGGAATCTTCAGCATCTCTCTCTCGGTAAATAACAGAACAAGTAATCAGAAAGAATATCAGAAAGAAAAAATATCATAAAACCTGTACATAAATATTTATAGTTACATGATGGTGGCAAAAAGTAGAACAACTCTGATATCCATCAGCTGATGACTGGGTTTTGCCACAAAATGCAATACTGTTGATAAAGTCACCATGAACGTTAAATTAGCCAACATTGAACCGTTACATCTAGAGGGAATACAGAGGTAGGTTCTCATGAGTCTCTGGTCACAGTATTTTTGCCAACTGATCAGTTCACAAATCTTCTTTTATGTTCGGTTCTGCTTAGAGACACCTTATTTTTTTAAAGACACCAGATTCGTTAACGTTGAACTCACCACCAGCAGCACCACAGCTCGTGTCTGAACAGAGCTAACCTAACAAATGCATTTTCTCTATCCTCTATCAAGCACATAGCCTTCTTGTGCTTAGGAATACTTCAGCATTTATCTTGGGGGACCATTTTCAACAGCAAAATCATCCAAAAAGAATGAAATCTTGCCATTTGCGACAACGTGAATGAAACCAGAGTTTATTATGCTGAGCGAAATAAGTCAGCCAAAGAAAGACAAATACCATATGATTTTATTCATATGGGGAATTTAAGAAACAAAACAGAGGAACATGGGGGGATGGGAAGAAAAAATAAGATAAAAACAGGGAGGCAAACTGTAAGAGACTCTTAACTGTAGAGAACAAACTAAGGGTTGTTGGAGGGAAGGTGGGTGTAGGGATGGGCTAGATGGGTGATGGGCATTAAGGAGGGCACTTGGGATGAGCACTGGGTGTTATATGTAAGTGATGAATCACTAAATTCTACTCCTGAAACCAATACTACATTGTATGCTAACTAACTTGAATTTAAATAAATCTTGGAAGAAAAAAAAGCAAAATCATCAACAAAAAGCACACACACAAAAAAAAACCCCAAAACATGGCACTAAATAGACTCAAAAAAGAACACTTGTTGGTACTAAGAGAACTGAATCAAGAAGCCTGAGCATCATCTTGTTTGACTGCAGCTGGAAACATGTGCATAGGGTGACTCCAATGTTTTGCTACTCTTTGCATGTGACAAATGACCACAAAAATGCTGTGAATTATGGTTTTGGGGTTACAAATAAATTTTTGTGGGTAGGCGAATTAGCAAATGTGGAATCTGAGGTGTGCCTGTGTGGCTCAGTTGGTTAAGCCTCCAACTCTTGATTTTGGCTCTAGTCATGATCTCAGGGTTATGGGATCGAGTCGCACATCAGGCTCCACACTGAGTGTGGAAACAGCTTGGGATTCTCTCTCTCTCCCTCTCTCTCTCTGCCCCTCTGCAGTTCTCTCTCTCTCAAAAGAAATGAATAAACATTAAAAAATGTAGACTCCAGGGGCGCCTGGGTGGCGCAGTCGGTTAAGCGTCCGACTTCAGCCAGGTCACGATCTCGCGGTCCGTGAGTTCGAGCCCCGCGTCAGGCTCTGGGCTAATGGCTCAGAGCCTGGAGCCTGTTTCCGATTCTGAGTCTCCCTCTCTCTCTGACCCTCTCCCGTTCATGCTCTGTATCTCTCTGTCCCAAAAATAAATAAACGTTGAAAAAAAAAAAAACTTTAAAAAATAAAAAAAATAAAAATAAAAAATGTAGACTCTGAATAATTAGGATTGACTATATATCATACAGTGGAATATTATTGGGCTATCAAAAAATGAAGTTCCAATACCAAACATGAATGAAACCTGAAAACATTATGCTAAGTGAAAGAAACTGGACACAAAAGGCCACATATTGTATGATTTCACTTGTATAAATGTCCAGAATAGGCAAAATGATAGAGGCAGAAAGTAGATTAGTGGTTGCCAGGGGTTGGGAAATGGCAAATGGGAAGTGACACTATTTGGAGCATGGGGTCTCTTTTGGGGTGATTAAAATATTCTGGAATTAAATAGTTGTGATTTTGTATAGCTTTGTGAATATATTAATGGACACTGAATTATATACATGAAGAGAGTGAATTTTGCAGTATTAAATTATATTTCAATTAAAAAATAAAATAAATTAAAAAATACGTAGAAGGTCTGGAAACACTATCAACAAATTATACCTTATTAATTTATAAAGCATTTCACACAACAGCAGAATGTACTTTCTTATCAAGTATACATGGAATATTCACTAATATAAATAATATTCTGGGCCATAAAACAAACCTTAACAAAAGTATTGAAATCATACAAAGTATGTTCTCTGTCCATAACTGAATTAAACTAAAACCCAATACCAGAAAGATACCCTGAAAATCACTAAGTATTTCGAAATTAAACAGTACAGAGTGAAATACCTCACCAAAGAGAAAATCACGAGGTAAATTACAAAATAGTTTTAATCAAATGAAAACAAAGCATATCAGCTAAAGTGGTGCTTAGAGGAAATTTTATAGAATTAGACTGATATTAGGAAAGAAGTAATGTCTCTAAGCTTTCACTTTAAGAAATTTGGGGCATCTAGGTGGCCCAGTTGGTTAAGCAGCTGACTCTTGATTTTGGCTCAGGTCATGATCTCATGGTTCTTGGGTTTGAGCCCCATATCGGTTCTGCCCTCACAGTGCGGAGCCTGCTTTGGAGGCTCTGTCTCCCTCTCTCTGCCCCTCCTCTCCCAAAAATAAATAAATGTTAAAAAAATTTAAGAAAAAAAACTAGAAAAAGAAGAGTACATTAAACCCAAAGTAAGCAGAAAGAAGAAAATATTTTTAAGAAAAGCAGAAATTAATGAAATTTAAAATGGAAAATCAATAGAGAAAATCACTGAAACAACAAAAAAACCAGTTCTTTGAAAAAAATCAATAAAATTGACTAACTTCTAGCAAGATTGACATGAAAAAAAAAAAGAAACAAATTACAAATATCCAGAATGAAACAGAAGATATCATTACAGATTCTGCAGACAACAAAAGGATAATAAGGATAATATATTTATATAATAATATATATTATATATATTTATGTAATAATAATATATACTATATATATATATTTTTTTAAAGTATTTATTTTGAGAGAGAGAGAGAATGAGCAGGGGAGGGGCAAAGAGAGGGAGAGAGAGAATCCCAAGCAGGCTCTGCACCGTTAGCTCAGAGCCCAATGTGGGGTTGGAACACACAAGCTGTGAGATCATGACCTGAGCCGAAATCAAGAGTCAGATGCTTAACTGACTGAGCCACCCAGGCACCCTTCAATCTCATCACTTCTATTCAGTGTTGTACTAGAGGTCCTAGCTAGTGTCGTAAGGCAAGAAAAAGAAACAGCATGCATATATATTGGAAAGAAAAAAAAAACAAACATATTCTTAGGTATCATGATTATCCACATAAAAATATCAAAGAATCTATGAAAAAGCTGCTTGAACTGAAAAGTAATTTAGCGGCTTTGCAAGATACAATGTCAACATGAAAAAATAAATTCCATTTCCATATGCTATAAATAAGTAGAAATTGAAATAAAAATAACATTTGCCTTAGCATCAAAAATCATGAAACACTAGGTATAAATCTAACAAAATATTGGAAGATCTGTATAAAGGAATGAACAACTGATATACACAACAATATGGATGCATTTTAAGAGCATTATGCTAAGTGAAAAAAGCTGTAAGCAAAAGATTATATGCAATATGTTTCCATTTATATGAAATTCTAGAACTGTAGTAACAGAAAGCACATCAGTGGTTGCCAGGGTCCAAGTATAGAAGGAAGACATTACCTACAAAGAAGTACAAGGGAGCTTTTTGGTGTTATGGAAAAGTTCTATCTTGATTGTGGTGGTGGTTATATAACTGTATACGTTTATCAGAACACAGAAGCATACACATAAAATTGGTGAAGTATATGCAAAATGTACCTCAATAAAGTTGATTTTAAAATAGAAAGTCGTCAGATTGCCACAGAGGATGGATTGATGAGGGTAATCAAGACAAGAGGCATAGATGTTAATTATTCAGTCACAAAAGCTAGAATTTTGAAAAAGAAAGTTGATTGACAAATAAGGGGAAAGCACAAGAAGACCAAAAAAGGAAAATACAAAAGCACAGAAACAGATGAGCTTCCGGAACACAGATTTTGTGTGCTAAGATAATTTAAAGACGAGCCACAGATTGGCATGACAGACACAGCCACCTGGGTGCACTGGCTCTCGTTCCTTTCTCTGCCCCACTCTGGTCTCCCTTGAATGCTGTGAGAAGCTGCTCAGGCTAATTCCAAGGTAGGCTCATATTAGTACCATTGTTTCAGTTTGCCGGTTGCATTTTTAGGACTCCTAAGGGGGAATTTGGTTCTGAGCTACTTTCTGAAGCTGGAAAGGCCAGGGGTCAAGTGGCCTCTGTGGCCGCTTGTTTACTCTTTTGGTTGATGAGCACTTATTATTTCCACTGAGCTCTTAGCTAGTAGCCACTTCCTGTCTTCACATGATCCCACCCCTGTAGGGGTGTCCTGTGCAATACTTGGGACTTATATGTACTATTTTTTTTTTTTAATTTAACTTCAGTTGGGTATCCTGTCCCCCTAGGATTCCACCTAGGATTACCCTTCCAGGTAATCCTGGCTTTTTTCCGGGTAATTACTGAGACTATGTTTTCCCTCAGTCTTATCCTTCAGGTTTACAGTGACAATATGTTTACACATCCAGGAACAAAAACAGACTCATGCCCAACAACCTGGAAGAGGAATATTGTCCTCTCAAGATTCAGGCTAGTCTGAAAAATGGGGTTATCTTTTCTCTATATAGCTATGACCTCCACACAGGTAATCAAAACCTGCCACAATGAGTCTCCTTACCTACTGGAGAAATATTTCTCTTTGCATGTTTAAGGAAAAATAAAAATTAAATTCTTGCCTTAGACTAGTAGCAAGAAGTTAAAGATGTGATCAATCCTGGGCTGCCTGGGTGGCTCAGTCGGTTGAGTGTCTGATTTCAGCTCAAGTCATGATCTCACGGTTTGTGAGTTCAAGCCCTGTGTTGGGCTCTGTGCTGACAGCTCAGAGCCTGGAGCCTGCTTCAGATTCTGTGTCTCCCTCACTCTCTGCCCCTCCCCTGCTCACCTTTTGTCTCTCTCCCTCTCTGTCTCGAAAATAAACATTAAAAAAAATTTTTTTTAGAAATGTGATCAATCCAATCAAAGACTGATTTGCTTCTTCTTCAACAATTCCTTGTACATATAATTTGCATACAAAGATCTTACTTGATCTGACTTTTTCCTAAGCGTGTCTGAGTCTAGCTTGAAGGCAATCTCATACCAAGAAAAACATACTGAATTGTAGCATCTGGTACAAGGACTAGGGATTCTTTATTGTCTGATCAGTGCCCTAAAATGTCTTCATGAATCAGATAATATTTTAAACCTCAAGTACCATCAACTTCATTATTTGAAATCTGTGATCTTATATTTGCCATGTATTTTAAACTCTTATTAATGATGAAAATGAGGCTGTCAATTAAGCTAAATGACATGACTGGGGTTACAGTAAGTCAGCTGTTACAGAGTGCTGGAGTCAGGAGTTCTTGCTTCAGTGGGTGATGAGAAATCTATGTCTCTCTCTCTTCTTTTCTGGTTCCCCATTTCTCTCAACATCCCCAAAACCCTAAATTAGAGACATAAATTGAACATATTTATGACTTAAATATTTAGTAATTGGCTATACTATTTATTCATAGGTTAAATTTTCACAAAAACTATAATCCATGGACCAAAAACACATGGGTGAATCTTGCCTATAAGTATCATTCTTGTGCATTAAATATATACATGTTGATTCATAGAGTAGGCATATATTAGTCCTAAATGAGTACATGTGACTGATGAAGAGACCAATGTCTCTCACATTCTATGTCCCTTTGCCCCATTGCATCAGTGAGGCACAGAACCTCTTTGCCTCAACTAATTATAGCAGAGAAAAGGCTTTTGGTTTTCAAAAGTGCAAGGGCTCAGGGCATAGAGAAAACCTAATGCGGGGTGCTAGGGTGGCTCAGGTCATGATCTCAAGGCTCATGAGTTTGAGCCCCACATTGGGCTCTCTGTTGTCAGTGCAGAGCCTGCTTCGGATCCTCTGCCCTCTCTCTGCCCCCTGCCCCCGACTCATGCTCTCTTTCTCTCAAAAATAATTAAACATTAAAAAAAACTAATGAGAAAGAACGAGACTTCCTATCAACTCATCATTCCCCCAAAGATCCACAGGTGAGGGGAGAAGGAAAAGAAGAGAATTGGAGGGGAGGCAAAGGGAAGTTAACTGAACTCTGGTGTGGCCTGAGAGGGGGTTTCCATGCACCGCTTCCTCCTCCATGCTGAGGCCCTGAGCGGAAGGTGAGGAGAAGTGTAAAAAAAACAAAAAAACAAAAAACACAAAACAAAACAAAACCAAATAAGATCCTAGAATCTGGTGAGCATCTATATACTCTCTTACACAATCCCTCCTCCCTGCAACCCATCCAAAGGCGAGGGAGGCAGCCAGAGCCAGGGTCCCCTGGAATACCTGAGTATATGATAGAGTTCTGGGTTCATGGTCCCAGGAGCCTCACAGACTTATCTGTGCTCTGGGCTACAAGGGGGGGGGGGGGGCCTGGAATGACCTCTGAGAGAGTTCAACCTTGGCAGTCTTGAAGCCTCCCTGCATTGACAATGGACGACCAGACAGGAATGAGGATGCCTCATTCATTGGATGGGTATCCATTATTGGGTGGACAATGACCCAGATCAGATGCCTACTCTCACTCAGACAAGCACTCAGTTCTTCCCCAGCAACTTAGGCAGATGGAAGGAAAAAACCCTTCTTGATTGAGATTGTTTCCATTTAAGGCATACTAACATTGGTTATTAGGAGACTAAATGAAGTTATATATTTTAGAGCACTAAATTTATGGTCTGAAATACATGTCTATTACAGATAGAAGATAGATAGATGACAGATAGATAAATAGATAAATGATAGATATAGAGTATAATATTTTATATATTTAAATTATGTGCATTCTCTCTATATATAGCTTAGAAATTTGCTGGGGAAGTAGATAATTAGGGGAGTGGGCTTTTCTTTTCCATCTATGATGAAGGCTCAAGAGGGTGAGCAGGAAATTATCACATTGGTTCCAATAAAGAAAATGAAAAGAAAATGCACACGTGAGTGTGCGTGCATTTATGCATGTGTGTGTGTGCACATGTGTGTGTGTACAGAGTAGAATAGTGTAGTGTAGGATGGATAGATGGATAGATAGACAGACATCTTGAGCTACCACCTCTCTGCCTAGAACAGTTCTTATAATGATGGAAAAAAGCCAGAGTACTCCTAAAGCTTCCATATGAACCTAAACAATACATCTCCTAGGCTCTCCAATCTACTTTGCCAGCCTTAACTGCGCAGTTTATCTTGTGGCCTCTGGCTGTCATAGTGGATGGTCAGAATTCCTGCTGTAACTCCAGGACGAGACCACGCTTTCTGAAACAATTAGATGGTGAGTAGGAAACACCAGTTGAGTTTGGCTCAGCAAGTCTTTTTCTCCCTTAATGACAAAGCATGAATAAATCAAAGACCATTTCTGAAAGTTTGTAGACAAAGCACAGACCTTGGGCTTTCATTTTGAGGATGAAGACAATGTAATACATTTATTTATTAAATAGCGAGAGGGAAAAAATGTTTCTGGTTCTCTTGGGAACCACTTAAACCAAGAAACAGGTAGATCTGTGCATAGCAACCTGACTAGATATTTTAATTATGAGAGACAAAATGGTGATGTGGCTGAAAGTGTGAACCTTGGAGTCGGGTGGCCTGGGTTTGAATCCCAGCTCTGCCTCAGGTGGCTTTTGTATCTCAGTTTTCCTATTTGGAAAAGGGGGTTTACAATAGTAGCTCCCTCATGGGATTGCAGTGAAGATTAAATGAGTAATATGTAAAGAATCTAGATTAGTAAGCACTATGTTATTGTACTGTTATTTGTTTTAAAATATTACTGTGTGGAGAGAGACCACCTGCTTACTCTGTACCACTTAGGCAGAATTGGGAATAGTTCAAAAAGCGATATAAGAGCTTCAGATGAGGAATAACGAAGAATTTGGGGAGTTTTTGTTGTTGTTTTTTAAGTTCTGGAATAGTTCGCCAAAGAAGTTACAAGGGCTTGAAAAACAGATGCCCTTAAAAGCAGGATAATAGGGGGTGCATGGATGGCTCAGTTGGTTAAGCATCCAACTCTTGATTTTAGCTCAGGTCATGATCTCACGGTTCATGAGATTGAGCACTATGAGTATAGAGCTTGCTTGGAATTCTCTCTCTCCCTCTCTGCCCCTCTCCCTGCTGTGCCCCTCTGCCTCTCTCTCAAAATAAATAAATAAATTTTCAAAAGAGCAGGAGAGTTACTCATTGGACCAGAATAGTTTTAGTGTAAATCTGTTGTACTAGGATGACCTCATGATGAGCGCTAAACTTCTTGATCTGGATGGCTTGGAATTTCATTTAGTTGTAAGTTTCTTCGGACCCCAAATCAGCTATGTCTCTGGTGATGATGGTGGATGGTTTGTCATTTCTTAAATGTACTTTAACCCTGGTGGCGGACCAACTGCATATTAAACACCTAGAGAAGAGACTGGAACTAGAATACAGTCAGAGTTGTTTTAATATTCCAGAGGATGAAGATTTACAAAGAGCATTTTGACTATTCAGGATGGTTTTCCATGTGAGTTAATGCTATTGAACAGAAGAGTACGTTTTTGGGGCGCCTGGGTGGCTCAGTTGGTTAAGCATCTGACTTCGGCTCAGGTCATGATCTCACTTCTCATGGGTTCAGCCCTGTGTCAGGCTCTGTGCTGGTGGCTCAGAGCCTGGGGCCTGCTTCGGATTCTGTCTCCATCTCTCTACCCCTCCCCTGCTTGCACTGTGTCGCTGTCTCTGTCTCTGTCTCTCTCTCTCTCAAATATAAAATAAAACATTAAAAAAAATTTTTTTGTAATAAAAAAGAATAGAGAGTTTTCCTAAACCCCGTTATGTGACTTGATACATGCTCCTCAGTTGTTTGAGAAAAAGGTCAAGAAGACACAGGACAGAAAAATTAAAATGAAAATTTTAAACTAGGTTCCTGGGTGGCTCAGTCGGTTGAGCGTCTGACTTCAGCTCATGATCTCTCAGTTTGTAGCCTCCAGCCTCACATCAGGCTCTCTGCTGTCAGCAGAGCCCACTTGAAATCCTCTGTCCCCCTCTCTCTCTGCCCCTCCCCTGCTCATGCACGCATCACGACCAGTCTGTGGTCAGCTAATCTTTTGGCCACAACTAATTCAAAGGATGATCCTAGGTAAGTGTTCTATTTCGTGGGACCTGGTATGTTTTATAGGTAACTCTTTCCTGAAGATCAATACACTTACAATCAAACCAGGCAATCTGTAAGAATTCTATTTGACTCCAATGTTGTCATCATAGGAAGAGTAATATGGCGTTCGATCTATATTCTGTTCAAATCATAGAGTTGACTCATGTCAACATCAAGGTCAGTCCCTTCCCCCATGTTATAGACAGCCAAACTGAGGCTAGAAGCACTCACGAGATTTATCCAAAGTGAAACTGGTGGCAGAGTTGAGGTAGGAACCCAGAACCCTTGCATTGCCACCCCCCCCCCCGCGCCCCACCTCATCTCACACCTCTCTCCTTCTTCCTCATGACACTCCGGGAACAGCAGTCTTCATTCTGTCCTCCTAACAGGGCCTTGGTATACTTGGATTTCCTCTACCTTTCTCCTCATGTGTTCCTGCGATTCCTCCTTCTGTCAGGTGTCACTTCAGTTTCCATCTTTTTAGAGAGGCCTTCCCTAAAAATCCACCAGTTACTGTCTATCAAATCACCTTGCTTACTTCTCTTCCCAGCACTTGACTATTGAAATTATCTTCTTTATTATTTCTTTTTCTATTGTTGTCTCCCTGCCATTCACAGGTAACCACCAAGAAGAGCTGGGGCCATACCTGTCTTGTTCCTCGCTGTATTTCCTGCTTCTAGGATGGTGTCGGGGACAGCGTAGGGGCTCCACGAACACTGCTGACTGCAAAAAGGAAGAAAAAACTTTTAAAAGAGCCATTCTGTTTATCTGGATTTTTTGATTACACTGTGTTGCAACTTTTAATTAATGTAGCATAATAATATTTATTGAGGACATGCTATATTTTCCAAAAGCTCTGTTAGGCCTTTTTGAAACCTTTGCAATAACCCTGGGTGGTAGGTATAATTATCCTTGTTTTATTGATGCAAAAGCTGAAACTCAGAATTTAAGTGACTCAACAAGTTGCAAAGCCCCATTCAAACCCATGCTGGTCTGATGTGAAAGTAATCATACCTAAGACTTGCAACATGCTTTATTTATTATATCTGTTCCCTAGTATTCAATATCAGGGCCGTATCAGTAAATAACGATTACAGAACACTTCCCAGATTGTGAGAGCTCAGAGCAGGGTTTAATTTCACATTAATAATGGAGTAGTCAAAAGTACAAAGATGCTTATAATTACATTGATCTTTGAATGTTCAAGTAAGCTTTGGCTTCCTCATTTGTTCAGGTTTTGATTTGTTTGTTGTGTCTGCTAGGGCTCAGGAGAGGAAAGGAGAAATAGCGTCAGTGAGGAGAGAGATTTTGCTCGGGCCTGGGAGACCAGGAGGAGCTAATGAGAAGTTTTGTTCCCTGTTCTGACTGCTAATTACTGAGCCCTCACCTCCCCTACCTGTAATGTGGAGATTTGTGGAAAGGTTGCCTAACAGGTTGGGAGAGAATTGAATGTTGCTTTGGGCTGGCAGAATTTTTTTTTTTTTTTTTTTTTTTTTGACTCTTCTCAAGGCCAACATAACTTTCTGCCTTGATTCTTACATCCTGGCCATTATTAGAGAAGGGAGGTGGTAAAGAGGAAGGTCAAACAGTTGTTCTCTTCGGTTCAAGGATGTTTCTAGTCCCCCCAAAGGGCACCAGGTGGAGAAGATTCAGGAATTTTATCAGTGTTCCAGTCAGCTGCCTCTAATCCTGGCCATGGTCACAGGCATCAGGTGGCAACTGTCAGGCCCACAGGTGACCTCTGGTGGGTAGGCAACATCCCCCACATGCCTTCTCCCTCCTGCCACTCTCTCCACCCTTCTGCCCCACCTCCTCAGTCCTTTACAATATGTTACCACCATTCTCTTCCTGCTAGCCTACGTCCGTCCAGAAGGGCATATGCTAAGAATCTCCTCCCCAGCCTAGAGTTTTATTGCAAGAGCGTGCTTGCATGACTGGAGCTTCAGAAAGTGTCGTGTCCACCCATTTGTTTTGATCCAAATATCCCCTTTGGAAAAACCCAGAATTGATGTTCACCTATAGTAACACAGGTGTGTAAAAAAGATACCCAAGGACTCAATGCAAAGGAAGGAAAATTCAGTTTTAGGCCCCTCTAAAGTCTAGACGATCCTTTGTGCTACGTAGAAGGACGGAGGGGAACAGATGGTGAGCCGGTCTTCTACTCTGTGAACTTCTGGGACGCACCCAGAGCAATGAGTTGCAGTGAGGAAGACAAAGCTGAATTTTTGAAATATGTTAATGATGAGAGGAAAGAGGACTACCTGTGCATCAAATGTTAAATGAGAGGGGTGAAATACTTTTCTTTACCAGGTTACCTAGCAAGCTTAGGGTGGAAACATGGGAGAAGAAAGTAGAGTGTGAAAAAGCAGTTAAACATGGCTTTTAGGAGGAAAAACAAGGGAAGAAGCTAGGAAGGAAAGCAGGATCGGAGTTCACCTGAGAGGAGCAAGGTAGGATTAGAATAGATAGGAGGTGGGTTTAGGGAATTTCTGCTGTCAGAATCCTGGGGTGCCACTGTGCCTGGGGAGGCTGCATTTGTTTCCAAAGTCAAGGGATGGACACAGGGTCATCCAGGAAAGAACTCATATATGCTAACTGATGTTTTCCAGAGATCAGGGCCGGGGAGGATAGGCAGATTTCCAGGTAGGTACACAGGGCACCTGCGTGTTGGATGACAGAGCCGTCTTGCAGCTCACAGAAGCAGCACAGGTGCAGTGAGCTGTTCCCAGGATTGGCTGGGTCATTACCAAGGTCAAAGGAAGACTTAGCTGTGGGTGTGTGGGGCTGAGCTCTGATGTGGCTGAGGTGTGAAGTCTGGGTGCAGTGGTGTGCAGAAAGCTAGGGTGCACCACACTGGCATGGGCAGGGGGCCCCGAGGGGCCAGCAAAGGTTCATGAGTCCAGATGCCTGAAAGGAAGAATGTCCACATGAGACCCCAGGAGAGCTTGAATAGGAAGGCAGATCTTTGCCAACGAGTTTCAGGGGCTCGTTCCTGTCCTAACTTGGTTGCGGCTAGTATCTGAATGGGTTGCCTAGAGAGAAATGCAAACAGCTGACTTTACGGAGAAGCCCTTAGTGGAAATGCAGAGATCATGTTTATCATTAGTGTTGCCCTTGGTCAAGGGTTAGAGCTACAAGCAAGGCAGCTAACCGGAAGGGACCAAAGGAAGGATGGTTGGAACAGACTGGGATGGTTACGTTTAGGCCAACTTATCAAAGTAACTGAGGCTGGGGACCCATCACTCACCTGACTATTCTCTTTCACCGTACTAAAATGGCTGGCTCTGACACCATGTTTAAGGGGAAAGCTCTTTAGGAGAAAAGGAGAGACTTAGACAGATGTTCCCATCAAAACTAAGTTCCATTCCAGTGGGGTAGGCAGTTGAGGCACTGGTCTGGGATCAGTAACCCACACTGCATCCAGAAGAGACAGAAATTTAGAAGCCAAAGTGTCTGTCAGGAGGGCCAAAGGAGGGGTTCCACCTTGAAGGTCATGGCAAGGCAAAGGTCAAGAGCTCAGATGTTTAGTCAGAATAACACTCCTGATCAGCCTTGTTGTATTTAACAAGGAGGTGGTCTCAAGGTGGGGAAGGAATTGGGTCTACCTATGGTTTGGGTGGAGTTTACTCTTTCCCCACAATAGGGGTTGGTCCTGGCTGACTTAATCCAGTGATTGGTTCTGGGGCGCATAACCCAGTCTGAGACAATAAGAAATAAGATGTTTGCTAAGCTTTCTATGAAAGAAATCTTTTCCTTTCCTGTTTAATAAGACTTTTTTTTACCCCAGGCAGTAGAGTGTGAATTGAATATGTGAAATGTATAGGTGTTGTAGCCATGGGGTGGAAGGTGTGGGGCCAGGTGGGCTATAGGCCTGTCATGTGGAGCCTGAGGATGGCCCCCATATTGTGGCAAAACGGAGGTGAGGACTTTAGTAGCCTTGTCTGAATGACTGTATCAAAACTGACCTGAAACATCAATTGCCACTGGATCTCAGATACATGAATGAATACATTTACTATTTGAGCCAATTTGAATGGGATTTTGCCTTTATTTTTTCAACTTAGTCTTAACTGATGCATTAAGGAAGGGTGAGGGAGCAAAGCCTAAAGGAGTAGTTATGATGGCTTACAAAGTCCTCTCATTCAGGAATCAAGCCTTCTGGAAAATAAATCCTCCTGGCGCCTCTTGGGATGGTGATTTGGAGTATTACTTGAAAGCAGTCCTGTGGGCGGGGGCTTCCCTTTGGAAGCAGCAGCCCCTACCACAAACTGAACAAAGGTGCACAAGGCCAGCAATGATGTTCAGGAGGTGAATAGTGAAAATGTCATCCCTTTGTGTTTGATTTGCTTGTTGGGCTTTCCTAAAAGGGTGGGAGGGAGGTCAGAATTTCTTGCACTCTGCTAAATATTTTGCTGAATTCATCTGTGAGGCTGAAGAAACAAAATTGGCCCTTTCAGATCGTTCTCTAACTTTCAAGAAAGCAACACAGCCCCAAATACCACAAGCTGGCCCAGTGTGGGCGGTGCCAGGAGAAGGCGCAGAAGTGTTCCCGGTTAAAGCCCTCCCCGAACCCCTCCCTCATGTGATCTTTCCAGAAGGAATGTGTTCCTGCGACCAGGTTCCACCCTGCAGCCTCAGCCTCCTGGACCACATCCTGAGACTCTACTCCGAAGCACTCTTTGGTTGGGGCTCAAGAAGCACTGGTCCCAGTAAAAAGTCACCTGCAAAGGAAACTCGCACGAATAGTCAGTCACTTTCAGTGGCCTGATGCCAGAGAGCAGGAGAGCTCCCCAGCACTGCCATTCCTTTCCCGCTGACTTGTATTTTCTCCAGTGTTCCGAAGCAAATGCTGAGTCATGTGTGAGCATGAACCCTGAATTATCAGCCATCCCTCAGTATGAACTAAGCCATCTGACCCTGTCCTGAGAGCAAGTTTGGGCTTCTGGAGAAGGGAGAGAGCAGTTATCCACGTGGCTTCAGAAGGAGCCCTGGAGGAGAGAACAGACGGAGGAGAGAACTGACAGAAGACAGAACTGATGGTTCTGGAGTGGAAGCCTCATGCTGGGCCTCTTAATGGCTCTTCATCCAAGTCGCCCTAATTGACTGTTTTTCAGAGAATGCCAGAAAGCTAGTCCTGCCAGAGACAGGTCTCTAAACTTTTTTGCTCTCCTACTTCCTAAGAGAATTCTGAAACATCAAGATTTTCCATCGTCAATATAGAGGCTTTTTTAAATTAACGGTAGAAAATATAAAACACTTGGATTCAGGTGAGGATCAATCACAATGGACATAAATATTTTATAATATGACTTGCTAAAACAAATTTTAACTGCTTATTGAATAAAGAGAATCAAATCTACGGGCGTCTGGGTGGCTCAATCGGTTAAGCGTCCGACTCTTGATTTCAGCTCAGGTCATGATTCCAGGATCATGGAATCGAACCCTGCATCGGGCTCCATGCTGAGAGTGGAGCCTACTTAAGACTCTCTCTCTCTCTCTCTCTCTCTCTCTCTCTCTCTCTTTCTCTCTCTCTCTCTCTCTCTGTATCCCCCTCTGCCCCACTTGCGCACACGTGTTCTCTAAAAAAAAAGAAAAAAGAGAGAGAATCAAATCTGAAAGAAAAAAATGTAAAATTTTTCCCATGAGTTTTCTTTGATATATCTCAAAACATTTGGTGGTCTCAGAAAAACATTCCAGTTATAGACTAAAGAACATACGTTACAAATCGGTATCATTTCAGTTACTCTGAATTCCGAGCAGCTCAGCATGTCCGAAATACTGCATTCATGCACAGCTTCAGGCTTAACAAAACTCTGGGTAAAATGGGATCCTAAGTGTTTCATGATTTAACATTCAAGGAGCAGGCAACCCAGAATACTTGCATCCCAGTGTAGGTCCTCATGGTAAGATTTGGGGTGAGTGAGAGGCCAGCCTCTCTTTTACCAAGGGGAACAGCCCACAGCATTGGGAAGGCAGTCTTATTCTCAGGTGGATCAGTTCTATGAAAGGAAACATACGGAATTAAGATCTGGAAATTGACTCCTTTTAAATTACCTGTATCCCTTGAGAAGTCTTCCTATGCCCTCAGGTACATGCATCCCAGAATCGGGTACACTCCATGACAACAGGGTTCCAGGGAAATGCAGCTGGATTTCCTTACTGGCTTCTTAAAGGCTCTGAGAGGGCCTGCAGTAAAGAAACACGTCCTTGTTAAACCCAGAGTTTTCTAAAAGTACTTTTTCATTTGTTTTTAACGCTTGTTACCATTACCATAAAAACTTTTGGACTAGTGTTATTTTTGGCATTCATTGGCATAACAAATTTGAAGTTGAGTCACTTGCTCTAGGCCAGGGGTCCACAAACTCTGTAAAGTCAGATGACAAAGGTTTTCATCTCTGAAAGCCATTTGGTCTCTGTTGTAGGTACTCACCTCTGCTATTGTAATGCAAAAGCACCATAGACAATTCATCAATGAATTAGGGCAGCTGCAGGTTCTAAAAAAAGCCTGTATTTACAAAATCAGGCAGTGGGTTGGATTTGGCCTGCAGGCCTTGTGTACTTTGATCACCTCTGCACCAGGCTGTATATCTAAAGGGATTTGAAGCCAGGTCTGGTGACTTCACAATGTGGACCCTGTCCCCATGTCACTCTGAGGAGGTGTCACGGAGAACCCCATAAAAGGAGGCTGCAGCACAGGAGACAAACCTCATCCCCTTGGGCATTTGGCCAAGGGCTGGCCCCTTCCAGCTTAGCTGATTCTGGGGCCGACGTGGGCCTCTTCCTCAGTGTTCGAGTGCCTGCCATCACCTCCACTCATCTTTAAGGAGAAATCAATACGGACCTTGTGGCCCAAAGAGAAAGTAGCCCCCATAGGCCTCAGTTGCCAAGTATAAAGCAAAGCACACAAGAAATCTTTTAGAGCAAACCAACACCTCTACTGTTCTGGGCTCAATCAGGTCCACCTGGAGTTCTTTCTCTTATTGTTGAATAAGCTTGACCTTGAGTCAAGGGCTTCTGAATATGCAAGTAATTGGATTGGTTGTTTCAATTTTAGTTCTTCAAGGCTTTCTGAATCCTGGACAGTACTCATAAAACTGCCTGCTGCCAAGGTAAAGGCATTTACCTGGGAAAGGAAGGCCCTGCGTGACCTGCCCTGATTTGAAGCCATACTCCCTTGTAGGACAACCTTCGGGAAGAGCCTAACGGGGTTCGTTTTGGGATGGAATCAAATGATGGCCATGATTTCTTGGGCGGAGATAGCTCCCTGAAAGTCATCTGGGCAGCTGCAAAATGCTGAGGCGTGGCCACCAAGCCCTAATCACGGAGGCCCTTTGCAAAGGCCTCCATTACATTGTTAACCTCCCCAACAATAGAAGGAACTATTTTCATTTTTCTAAGAATGGTAGGCAGGGGTCACATCATGAAAGCCTAGGGATGGCATGCTAAGGAAGTCAGATTAGATACTGCTGGGAACTGTTAACGAAGGAGAGTGGCTTGCCCCAGTGTATCTATTAGAAGAGCCCCTCTGGGCAATAGGATGAGGAAGACTGGAGGGTTTCAGAAGGGCCCAGGAGAGAGATGAGGGGGCCTGATTTTAGGCTGTGACTCAGGGCAGCGGTGGGGGGGACAGGGAGGGATGGAAAAGAGAGGGTGGCTTTAAATGAGAGGCTTCAGAGATAACTCACATGGCTATTTAAGTTGTAGGCTGAAGTAAACATATTGAAAATCAGCAAAGTGGATACGATAGGAAAATGCTAAAAGCGAACAAGACTTTCCTTGGGAGGAGTGGAAAAGGATTGTGGATCATGACGAAATGCAGGCTTAAGCTAAGGAGCGAAGGCTCGGAGCGAGGAGGATGGGGACTATGGTCAGGAGGCTTTAGGCCCCACTCGCTCTTTGACATGGACAACTGAGGTCTGCTCAGTATTATGAAAGGTGCTGGGCAAATGCGACTCCAGCCTCCTCCTCTCTCTCCACGCATGTCATCACCCCGAGCCCTTCCTGTATAGAAATTCTAGAGCCATCCTTGCACTAACCATCCTATAAAATTCATGGTTTTTGCAACAAGCATGGTAGTCTTCCAAAGGAAGATCAGTGAGTCTGACCTCTTGCTTAAATATAAATGAAATAACCCTGCTTTATAATCATTACCACAACATGGAATAATATTTAGACGGGTCACCTCTTGAAACAGAGAAAAAAAAAACAAAAAACAAGTGTCTTTTACAACGAAGAACGGTAACTACAAAGGAACAACACTACAGAGAAGCACTCCTAGCTTAGTTGTGACTGTTTCCAAAATAGCAGCTGAGGCAACCACCTTAAATATGGAAATCCCTGTGCAAAGGCAGGTGTCTGTTCTGCCGTCTCAGAGCCTGCCAGGACTTAGAGACCGTGTCATTGATCAGTGCCACCCACAATCAGGGGGCTGAGAACTTGGGGTAATTGGTGAAACTTTAGCGATTGTCTCCAAGGCGTATCAGACGCTGGCGGAGAGCAGCAGGCACTACTCGCTGCTTTCTTTGAACTCTCTCCCCTTACGCTCTGGCCAGTTCATTAGCTGCCAACAGGCTGCAGCCTCCTCTCCCCACTGCGGCCACCTGACACCGCTTTGGGCTTTGTTCCTGCACCACTGGAACTCCGTGGCAAAATCAGATCCAAGTCCGCGTTATCACGGGTACAGCAGAGCAGTCTGTTCTCGGGTTTTAGATGTCCTTTCGCATTTGGCTTTTCTTTCTGCTGCCGCCCTTCTAGCTATCTTTCTGACCTGCTCTCCTGGGCCGTGACTTCTAACCTATCCATTGAATGCCTACCACACACTAGACTCTCTGTGGGGACTCTAAGATGCACAGGGCATGGGCCCTGCCCTCGGGGACCAGACAGATCAGCTGGAGAGAGAGGAATGTACACAAAGAGCAGCCTCTCTTAGCAGTGTGCAACTCCACCTTCTCCAGTCTCTAGAGAGGCCCTCTCCATGTGTGCCAAATCAGAGGTACAATGTGAGAAAATAAAATATTTCTTCTTGGGGGTCATAAAGAGTCATCAGTCGCATTTATGGGCAAAGTGTAGACAGATGTGGATAATATATACACGGCTGGGTGTACAGGGAATAGGAAATTGTCATATACTGGGACGATATACCTTTCACTAAGGTCATTAGATTTGTTTTGATTCCATATATATCCTAGCTGTGGTTTTTCATTAAAATTAAAAAAAAAAAAATTTCTTTGGTACCTAGTCCCTGGGATCATAATAGGAATCTCTAGGAAACTCGGTAAACACAGGTGAGGGACGGAACAAATGTCTTATTTCAATGTAAACCTGAACAGTATGGTCCCAATGAGTCCCATCTATTTTTAGTTTCTTGTCCCTCCTTTGCGAGGTAACACAGGAGTGACACCGACCGAAAAGATGAACAGAACTCCCAAGGGGAGTTTCCAGCTTTTTTGTGTTTCTTCATCCACTGATCTCTCCACGTTAAAGAAACTGTATTTAAGACCCTGATGAAACTTGGCCACAAAGCGTTCCGTTCAGACTTTTGTTCTGTAAGGGAGCAAAAAAAAGCAGTTCCAAAGAACTGATCTTACTTTTTTTTGTTGGAGGCTTCCGAGTTCTGTCTGTTGAAAGAACATTCTGCTAATTAGTCAGACAGCCGGTGAGTTGGGGCTGCTTGGTTTTTAAGGGAATAGGCACCAAGTGTAAGTATCCCTGACAGTTGGGATTTCTGCTCTCAGTTTGCTAACACTGAGTTCCCCTCTGTTGTGATCAAAAAAGTCCAGCCCTTCTGTGGTTCCAAGAAGCACTGAATATTTGAACACAATCCTGTGTGTGGGATGGAACAGGAAGTTTGCTAGGAGATCAGGTTTGGGGTAAACTGCAGGACTGAGTAGGGGGAGAATGGATTTTATCCCTATAGATACCAAAGAGTGGATCAGAATTTCTTGGCTCATTCACCCTAGTCTTTTGGGCTGGGTTGGCTCATGGCCCTTGGCAGTCTTTAACTTTTTCTTCTGTTCTTGTGTGACTTGTCTCATACCAGGAACTGTAACATAGGGGTTTAGAATCAAACAGACATGAGTTCCAAACCTGCTTACTTTGGTCAAGATTCCCAAGCTCTTAAGTCTCAGTTTCTTCATCTGTAAAATGGGGATAATAATAGCATTTAGGGTTACTGTGAGGGTTTTACCACCATAAAGTATAATATGTATCTGGCTTGTTGCTCAATCCGTAGTGGGTGCTCAGGAATTTATTTTCCTTCCTGGTATTAACTTTGCCTCTTAACAGCTGTGAAACTTTTAACAAGTCAATTCAATATTTCTGGTCTCTGTTTCCCTTATCTTTTAATTGGGTAGGAGGAGGACACAAGGATAACACCTGCTCACTGCGATGTTCTGAGATGTTTCTGGATGATTGTGCCTGCAGCTATGGGACACTACAGGAGACCTGCCTGGTGGCTCGGTGGTTGACTTCACAGTCATTATCCTTGTGGGATGGAAGAGTGTCAGGCTTGTGTCTGAGATGTCAGGGGTGTGTCTTCTGGAAGGTGGGAAAAACCTGTGGGCATGCTCGTTGCAGGTGGACATCCTGAAAGCAAATAGTATTTTTTTTTTCCTTTGGAAAGTGTGATGGCTAATTATTATGTATCATCTTAACTGGGCCATAGGGTGCCCAGACATCTGGCCAAACATTATTCTAGGTATGTCTGTGACAGTGTTTCTGGATGAGATTAACATTTGAATCAGTAGACTGAGCAAAGCATATTGCCCTGTCAAATATGGTGAAGGCCCAAATAGTAAAAAGCCTAACCGTCCAGGAGTAAGAGGGAACCCCTCCTGCCTGACTGCCTTCCCACAGGGACTTCGGTCTTCTCCTGCTTTTGGACTTGAACTAAAACTTGATTCTTCCTGTACCTTGATCCTACTCACCTTCAGACGGGAATTTACCCCCTGAGCTCTCCTGGGTCTCCAGCCTGCAGATCTTGGGCCTTGTCAGCTTCCATATCCACATGAACCAATTCCTTATGATAAATCTCTTTGCATATTTATTCTATTGGTTCTATTTCTCTAATACAGAAGGTCTCTCATGTGTCACTCTTTCCTCTCTCACTGCTTCTGTCCTAAAGCAGAATCTTCTCATCCCAGATATGAACAATAGCTGTAAAACTGATCTTTTTGTTTCAGCCCTCAGATGAGTCTTTCTAAAATTATCTTTGGTCTTTTTGCTACTCGAAAACCCAATGGTCCGATCACCTAGATGAGGCGGGGACCCCTCGGTCTGATATTCAAGGCCCTCTGCTCTGACCTACTTTATTGCAGTTCCCACCATTCTCCCCATAAAATGTCCACTTACCTGCTAGTAACCATCACTATTTTCCAAGGAATGTACATTTTCTCAACTCCCAACTGTTGTCTACGTGATTCCTCCTGCCAGGCATGCCTTTCCCTGCAGCCTATCCTAAACATAATCTCATTTTTGCCATGAGACCATTACAGCCATTGCAACCCATTGGTTTGGGAAACAACCTCCTGAGTTTCTGAGCTCAAGAATGGTCACAATAAGTGAAGCTGGGGGAGAAACAGGTTTGATGGGGAAATGATTTGGTAAATATGGTAGCGTTTTGTTGTTGTTGTTGGTTTGTTTCCAAATCACATTGGATTACAATGAAAGAAATGTTATTTAGGGGAAATGTTCTTTAAACATTTTTTATCTGATGGTCATCTGATAATCTTCTTGGAATCTAATTTAAAAAGTAGAAATAGGGGCACCTGGGTGGCTCAGTCAGTTGAGCGTCCAACTCTTGATTTCAGCTCAGGTCATGATCCCAGGGTTATGGGATCAAGCCCCACATCAGACCCCATGCTGCTCGCGGAGCCTGCTTAAGATTTTCTCTCTCCCCCCTCTCCCTTGCTTGTGCTCTCTCTCTCTCTCTCTCTCTCTCTGTCTCTCAAAAAAAATTTTTTTTTAAAAAGTAGAAATAATTTAATTTTTTTCTAGTTAGAAAAGAATAAAAGGATAAAATGCTTAAAAAGAAGAAGACTAGAGGGGTGCCTAGGTGGCTCAGTCGGTTAAGCATCCAACTTTGGCTCAGGTCATGGTCTCACAGTTCATGGGTTAGAGTCCCACATGGGGCTCTGTACTGACAGCTCAGAGCCTGGAGCCTGCTTTGGATTCTGTGTCTCCCTCTCTCTCTGCCCCTCCCCCACTCACGCTCTGTCTCTCCCCCTCTTTCTCTCTCAAGAATAAACGAAATATTAAAAACATTTCAAAAAAAATAAAAGGAAGAAGACTAGAAAGAAAGATTTAGAGAAGTAACAATTACCCGTATTTCCCCTCTGGCTTTAAAAAGGGCATTTTACAAATTAAAAAAAAAAATTTTTTTTCAACGTTTATATTTATTTTTGGGACAGAGAGAGACAGAGCATGAACGGGCGAGGGGTAGAGAGAGAGGGAGACACAGAATCGGAAACAGGCTCCAGGCTCTGAGCCATCAGCCCAGAGCCCGACGCGGGGCTCGCACTCACGGACCGCGAGATCGTGACCTGGCTGAAGTCGGACGCTTAACCAACTGCACCACCCAGGCGCCCCAGCATTTTACAAATTTTTAAAAAGGAATTATGTCATATATGCCCTTTATACATTTTTATACATCACATTCAACAATATCTTATGAATGTCTCTCATATCAATAATTGTAGATCTCTATAGTAATTTTTAATGACCATTTAGGGGTAGAGTAAAATGTATTTAATTGATCCATATTGATAAATACTTAGCTTATTTAAATGTTGCAGTTTTGCAAACAAGCCCATCATGTATCTCTAATTATTTTCTTGAAAGAAATCTTCAAAGTGTGACATTATAATATGTATAGCTGGGTTTGGAAAATTATATTGATTTTTAGAGACAAAATTTGCAGGTGTTCATTGTAAACAGAAGAAAATAGAGAGATAAATAAAAAGAAGGTAAAATAACTCATAATTCCATCTCCCAGTGATAAACTATACCTCAGTTTTGAAAGTATTGTATCCTGGAGCTGGCAGAACATTTCCTGCAGTATTCTGATCATTTCCTTCTATTTTTCTATTTGCCAAGTCATCAAAATTTTATCAGGATACTTATGTTATAAAACCCATTGATGTTTTCACATTTTACACATTATTACTATGTTTTCTTAGAGCTTATAATTAGGTATTTCAGTGAAATCAAGGTTAATTCTGACATGATACATTGCAATGTCAAGGCAGAAAATCATGCCTCTACTGATCTATGTCTGAGCATCCATATATTTAAAAAAAAATTTTTTTTTTTTTTTTTTTTTTTTTTTTTAGCTTCAGGCTCCTGACTTGGAAAATGATACGATGCCACAATGCTGTGTCACCTTCCTCCAGAAAGAGAGTTCACATGCTGGGATCATGTGTTAGGAAGTTCCCATCCACCCACATCATCGCTTTTTGAGGAAACAGTACTTCTGTCTGGATTATTCCATCTTTTTATCACCTTCCTTTATTGCCTCTGCATTACTCAGGCCATGCCTGGTGAGCACCCCGAATTTGAGCAGCCCCTCTTATTCTTTTTTAGATTTCCCTCTAGCATAGTATCTGGCTTATAGTTGCCACTTACATAATCAAGTTTGGAATCCAATTATCTATCAGAATAACAAGAATAGGACAATGAGAGAAACAGACACATTTTGACTTTCATGGGCCTTGGGCGCTTGTGCCTGGCAGGGGCCTTTCCTCCACTTTAAAAAACAAAGAGTTAAAATCATACTGTGTAATTGCATTGGTATAAAGGCAAATATAATCCAGGCTGGATTTGTTATTACATATTCATTATTATTTTATTCCTTTTTTTCTGATTTTAAAAGAAATAAAACCTGTTCCTAGGCACTGTGTCTAATATGGGTAAGGTGTCCATCTGTGTTTTGAAAGACAAAGACAAAGAAATGCAGTTCTAGAGGGAAATTATTCTGGGAATAGAGGGAAATTATTCAGGGCTTTTTACTTTCGCACTATTCTGTGACAGCTTGCTCTAGTTCACGCAGTCTGCTTGTATGTCCTATTCT
This sequence comes from Herpailurus yagouaroundi, assembly GCF_014898765.1. Classification (NCBI taxonomy): domain Eukaryota; kingdom Metazoa; phylum Chordata; class Mammalia; order Carnivora; family Felidae; genus Herpailurus; species Herpailurus yagouaroundi. The sequence goes on from NW_024412400.1 coordinate 44,940,486, forward strand.
CGTGTAATCATCACATTAGCCCTTGTGTTAATTACTATTACTTTTCTCATTTTACAGAAAAAGTAACCCAAGGCATACAGGTATGAAATTAAAGCTCAAAGCATACAGTTAGTAAACCGTGGGATTGGGCTCTCGCTCATTGCACAAATATTTCTTGGGCATCTGCCGTGTGCCAGGCACTGTCCTGGGCACTGGGAAACAGCAGCGAACACACCCAAGTCCCTGCTCTTGTGAAGTTTCATCCTCTGATTCCACAAGCAGCTCTGTGTCTTGTGCATGGAGAGGCAAGGATATCTCACTCCAGAGGGAGGGCGCCTGGTCCCTGAAGACAGATGGGTGAAGCCAGAGGCTTCCTGTGGGATGTAGAGCGAGCCTAGAGAACAGACAGAGGGAGGAGGTGGAGCGGGGAAGCAGAGGGAGCCCTGTGTGGGCCGCTCAGGAGGGGAGACCCTGTCTCTGAGGCAGCAAGTTCAGTTTGGCTCAGGCAAGAGACAAGAAGACAGGGCCCTGATGCTCGAGGGCTAAGGGCCCAGGAGTATTAATTTATCCTGAGCTTGTAAGTAGACAGCAAAGGGTTGTCAGCAGAGAGAATGAGAACGATGGCAAAGCTGGTGTAGTAACTGAGGTAAGAAGTCACGAGGGTGGTGGAGATGTAGAGAAGTGGGCAGGTTGGAGAGAGAGGGTGACGAAGTAGAATGTGCCGGGCATGATGTCCAGATGGATGCTGGGGGGAAGGAGGAGAGTCAGATATCATGCCCTGGCTTCTGGAACACACAGCGATCTCTCTTCGAAGCCTCCGTGTCTTTGCACAGGCTGCTTGTTGCTTCCGACTGGACCCTTTCCCCCACTTTTCACCCAAGTAACTCTATTTGCCATTCTGCACTCAGCTCAGGAATCATCTCTCTCTGGGGACCTTCCATAGCTGTCAGGATCCAGCAGGAAGGAGATGGACGGCACATTATTAGTGAGGAATTGGGGAGAATTAGTAAAGGGATTAGTTATGAAGGCGTTGGCAGATTTAAGGAAACCAAAACATGGTTTCAGGTTTAAAAAAAAGACACCGCTTGCATCGCAGAGGCTAGACAGGGCTGGCGGGGAGAAGGTTACAAGTCCTCAGAGGAAAGAGTTGTATGTCGCAGGCCACCTGACAGGAGCTGCATCCTTCACGAGGGGATGCAGCCGTTCTGCAATGATCCTGGAGGAATCTCAGAGAATTAGCACCCCAGCCTTACCCTCTTCCCTCCCAGTTATCTTTAGCTAGGGCTTCTCATTGACCAGATCCAACCAGGAGCAGCGGGCACTGAAGCCCATGATGCAGTGCCTCCCAGCCAGCCCCACAGCCCCAAAGCAGGCTGGAGACTGGAGAGAGGACCCACGAGGAGAATGGAAGACATCCACAACACTTTCCCAGCACCCCCATGCGGTCAGCAGTCTCTCCTGGTAGGTCCCCTGTGATTGTCACCATCCCAGCCTTGCTCTGTCTCCCACATTCACCCCCACACACTAGACTGCAAGCTCCTCCAAAGGGTATCTGCTGTCTTATCCATTTTTGTATCTTCCACGCAGAGCACAGAGCCTGGCACACAGTGAGGGCTCCATAAATGTTGAATAAAGAAAGGTCTCACTTATCGAATGCAAATTTTGTATAGAAAATACATTTCTTAATCTGTTATCAGCTGGTGTCTCAGGGTGTTAATGGCAAGAAAGAACACGTTCCAGCATTATAAGTTTGAAGTTGATGTCCCCTGAGGACACGTACTTCCTGGTTTTATTCTTTTTTTGGTGGATCAGTGTGTCATCAGTCAACAAACATGCAGTGGCTTTCCCTGTGGGGAAGCAGAATTCCTACCAGAAATTAACAAGTGTCTGCCATTCCTTTCTCTTTTGCAACAAAGCTAATGCATAGCAACTGAGAGCAATGACCACATTATGTCATGCAACTTACATAGGATGGGTCAAACAGAAAAGTGTGTTGGAGAATTACATTTGCCGGGTCGATGCAACAACACAGAACTCACGGCTGTTTGCAGCTCTGCTATGCTTACGGGAGGACACAGTGCAGCCATCAGGCGCAGAGAGGATGACGGAGTTGCAGACCCCAGCACTCTGTCCTGTCTGTCCCTGCTTCTCCATTTTCACAGCCATCCCAGGTCACTTCCTCTCTCAACCTGTCCTAGGCTGAGGAAATGGGGAACATTTGTTCCGGCAGCAGGTTTCATCACATTATAATTATTCTCCAGCCTAATGTTCAAACCCTTTGACAAGTATCTCCCCAGTCCGCCCTTAGTGATGGAACATGTCTCGTCATAATTGGTTCTCAATCCTGCATCTACAGCTCCTCTATTGTCAAAGGCAGAACTTCTCTCTTCACTTTGCTGTGAATTCTCACTACTTCCCATACCTAGTAGGCCCTCAAGGGGCGTTTCTGATTAATAATCCACTTCAATATACCTGCTCCATACCTGTCTCCATAGTAACTGTACACCTTGCTAAGAGTTGACGGCAGCAGTACGTGGTGACTTGGCTTCTTCCCACCCAGCCACTAATCCTATAGATGGATGATTTTATTGCTACCCCCACAAAGCCTAGGGAGCTCTGCCCTCCGTGAAAAATCAGCAGCATCGCCAGCTTGCTACCTGATTCCTCTCTGCCTCCAAATACAATGCAAAACAAGCTCCTGTTTCCACGCTGCACATAAATAGAGATTGTTCTTCAACTTCAGAAATGTCCTTGGCACGGAATGTATCAGCCTACCAGGCACAGGATTTCTGAGTCCTCATGTGACAGGGCATGGAGGAGATCTTGGTGCCCGCATGCAGGAGCCCCACCATGAGGTGAATCTTTATCTGTCCTGATTGTCCTGTGTTAAGGAGGGCGTAAATGTTTCTCCATCAATCCCCAGAACCTGGAGCCAAACCCACAGGGATCTGTGGCTTCATTCCATGCGTCCTTCTCTGAGGTCCTATTGCCAGGCCGACCTGCCATGTCACACAGCTCTAGGTAGACGGCGCTCCCTGGGGCTGTGAAATGTGGTGAGCCGGGTGCCAAGCATTGCCTTGAGCACAGCGACTCCATTCGCTGTGCTGTCTGCGTGTGTTTGCTCCTCTGGATGTGTTATTTAGTCTTTTCCACTCTGCTCTGTGTGTGTCCCAGGAGTGCAACTCCTCTGCCCTCCAACTCCCTATTGGATAATGGGAAGCACCGGCAGGAGATTGGAAGGTAGGGATGGAGGAGAGTGACTAGGGAACCTACTGGCCTGCCAGGCTGCTGTGGGTTTGCAGCTGAAGGCCACAGCCCCTGTCAGGCAGCCCTGCCCATTGGGCACCTTTCTCAGAGTTCTGGCAAATTCTGAGGGCCCTGGTGTCACTGGCCCCAGGGTATTGTGCTCTCCTTTGCTGCCCTCATCTTTCTAAGTGCCCTCATCTTGCCCTCATCTTGCAACGGAGGGGCAGAGAGAAAGGGAGACACAGAAGCCAAAGCAGGCTCCAGGCTCTGAGCTGTAAGCGCAGAGCTCAATGCGGGGCTCAAACTCATGAACCACGAGAGCCTGACCTGAGCCGAAGTTGGATGCTTAACTGACTGAGCCACCCAGGCACCCCCGCAATTCATATAATTTTAAAAAGTGACAAGGGCTTTAAAAATTGTAAATAGGGCAATAAGATGGTAAAGAACTGGGGGGGGGGGGTGGTGAGCTACTTACGCAGAGTGACCTGGAAAGGGCTTTCTAAAGAGGTGACATCCAACCTAACACCATAATGATGAGAATAAGGCAGCTGACCCAACATACGGGGAATGAACATTCCTGACTGAGAACAGCAGATGCAAAGGGCCCCGAATGGGAAACAGTTTGAAGACTGGAAGTTAGGGAACCAGAGGAGAGTAGCAGGAGAGGCCAGGGTGGCGGGGCATTAAGAAGTTGGATTTTACCCTGAGGGCCCTGGGGCAGGGGGGTTGGGATGGTCACTGTCCTAATAGAGATCAGATACAACAATAAAAAGGTGGGGAAGCAGAAACTAGTGACAGAGGGAAGCTCTTGTCACTCCTGCACCTGGAGGGGACAAGAAGAGGGAGCTGTCACCAGCATCTGGGAAGAGAAGGAGCCATGCAGGAGGGGCCCCCAACAGGAGCTGTGTCAGACAGTGGCTTGCAGAGGCCCTTTCCGAGGGTTTGGAGGGCGGAGACAGCAGCGTTGGGTGACAGCAAGCCCTGGGCTGCCTGTGGTTAAAGATCCCCAGTGCAGATGGGCGATGCAGGAGGTCAAGACCTCCAAGAACGACTGAGCACATCTGATACGAAGCAGAGACGCTGGAAAGAAGGAGTTTTGTTTTCCAATGTCTGCCCTTCGTTCCAGTATTTGTCAGCAGACCCTAACCGTTTTCATAAGTATTAATACCTTCAGGGCTCAGCCAGGAGACAGAGGCTCAGGGGGAGACAGGAACAAGCGATGGGGACAGTGGTAAAAGGCAAGTGCTTGCCCCCACAGACGGGTCTTCCAATGGAAGTGTCTCAGAAGCCGAGTTCAGGAGAGCTGTCTGCTGCCTGAGCCAAACCACAACTTCAGGGGCAATGCATTCAGTCAGCTTCCTGAGGTTGGCAAAACTTTCCAAAGTCCTTTTACTGCGGTGCTCCCGTGGCTGGGCTGAGGGCTGTCCATCAGCAGGCCCAACCAGACTGGCAAAGACAGATGGCTCCCAAACCTTTGCTCCTAAATTTAGAGAGCAGAGTTCTTATTAAGACGAAATTCTAGGGAAAGAAAACCCTGTGGGGGTTATTCAGGGAAAGTAAATATATAGTCTTTTTTTTTTTTTTTCCCTTTCTAGTTTCTGTCTCCTCGTGAGGTACATCTGGGGGAAAAACAAAACCGAAAAGTAAGCATTCTCTTCAGAAACCTCGGCTGCCCCCCACTGGCATTAGTCTTATTCAGTGGTTTCCAAATATTTTTAGCCGCAGAACTCTTTCAAAAGCAAAATCTGTCGCAGAATCTTCATGTATAACACAGGCAAAAACCCCAGGGGCCATTTTCTGGACACATCCACAGACCCTGATTCTAACCAGTTCTAGTGGCTCATTTTCTGAGCACATGTATGTGTAAGGGGGGGTGCTTACTGAGATGTAGTTTGCATATGATAAAATGTACCCTTCGGGCGCCTGGGTGGTTCAGTCAGTTAAGCGTCAGAATCTTAATTTCGGCTCAGGTCCTGATCTCACAGTTCATAAGTTCAAGCCCGTGTCCGCTCTGGGCTGGCAGCATGGAGCCTGCTGGGGATTCTTTGTCTCTTTCCCTCTCTCTCTGCCCCTCCCCTGTGACACATATTCTCTCTCAAAATAAATAAACATTCAAAAAAATTTTTTTTTAAATTTACCCTTTTTAGGCATACAGCTAGATGAGTGTTGGCACAGTCTTGTAATAATACCACAATCCAGACACAGAACAGGCCCATCAGCCTCCAGATTCCCTCATGCCCCTTTTGTAGCTCACCACTCCCACCATTCCCTGCAGCCATTTATCTGATTTCTGCCCCTGAAGTTTTGCTTTTCCAGAATGTCATGTATATCAATGGAACCATGCAGTACTGCACCTTGTGTGCTTGGCTTCTTCCACGGAGCCTAATGCTTTGAGAGTCACCCACGACTGGGAAGTCTGTTGTTCTTGTGTGGCTTTCAAAGTTCTCCTTCAGCTTCTGATTCTTTTCTGCATAGAATAGAAAGTCTTCTGTTCAAATAGTATTGTTCATTTTAAAAATGCTGGTATTTTAAAATCAGTATTGTAAGCGCCCAACTTCGGCTCGGGTCATGATCTCACGGCTCCTGAGTTCGAGACCCACATCCCTGGTAGCATCACTGAAGGAGCACATGTGGGGGTGAGCTTGTTTGACCCCAGAAGTGTCCTCACTGTGCCACACTGCTATGTCAGAGCTGTCCCTCACAGAGCTGGCTTCCCTAGCTTCCAAAGTACCTCTTTCTCTTCCCAGGGCTGGAATCCCTTGGATGGTTCTAATCAAAGCAAGATGGTACTGCTTGCTTGTTTTCTTCTTTTTAAAATTACAATTAACAGACAATTCTTAAGCTGGGGAAAGAATACAAGGGAATGCATTTGCTCAAAAGTAAACCTGAGTTGCTAAAGTTCTTCCGAGGACAAAGATATGTGGCTCAAACACAAATTCCATACAAAAACTTCAGCTTTTGCCATTGCTCGTTTGACCACACAGTTGCAAGAATCTCTTGGATTCTCAGGTCTGCCAAAAGCTTTTGTTCCCCTCTCAAAGGCCACACCACCTGCCTGCCATCTTACTAAGTTGGAGCCTGCGTGTGGAGAATGTGGTGGGAGAAGAGGTGAGGTCGGACGGTAAGGAGACTTGGGTGGTCTGCTCCAGAGTTTGGACCTTATACTATAACCAACGGGACTGAACATGGGCTTCAGGAGGAGGACAGTCCGCGTGCATTCTGAAGATCCCTCTAGTATCTGAGGTAGGGAGACCTGTTGGAGGCTTCTCTCATGGTTCAGGTCAGAGACGATGCATCAGCGAGACAATGGAGAGAAGAGAATCCATCTTGGACACAAATGGGATGCGGAACTGATACAGTGTGAAAGAAAGGTGAGAGGAAGGAAGGGGCAAGCAACCTTATTTAGCTACCCCGATAATCCTGCCATGTAGGTGTCATTACGTCCATCTCACAGATACCAGCTCAGCGAGTTGAAACGACTTACATGAGTTTACACAACTAATAAGATAAAAACTATATCACAGTATTGAGGCACAGCACTCAGGGAGTACTCTGAGATAGTGAGATAGTGAGAAACACATTTAATGAATTATGGGAAACTACCTAAAAACCCCACAAAACCATGCCTCGGAAAGAGTAGCCCTGAGTCCTTGGAGACCAGCGTTCGGGGCAATGCACTACCCGTGACCCAAGTGAAAGGAGCAGATTGTAGGAGGGTTTGCCCTGTTTTCACTCTCCTCACTCATCCTCTTTCACTTTGTCTTTCCTCCTGCATCTGGGGAAGAGAGACTTGTAAAATAACGTGTTAGCATTTGAGAGCATTTCAGCAAAGCCTGCTGCCAGCTGCCTTTCCTGACACAGACATACCCCCACCATCAATTTATTCCTTTTGGGTAAGTGGCCTCCTCCACATTTCCCAACTGCTTTGCAGATAAAAGAAGACAGTGAGGGATTTATCCTTTTCCCCATAATATTGTGGCTGTAATTTAAAGCTGCCATAACTCATGTATAGAACTGTGACCATAATACCATGGAAAAAGCCATCATTCAACCCCCAGAGGAAGAAATGTGGAATCTTGTTTCTTCCAGCTGCAAATTGCCTCAAAACCAGAAGACAGCTGTTGGCATAACCAGACAATGGAAACTAAGGTTTGGAAAGTTACTCATGATGGATTTTTTCTTTTCTCCCTTTATCCACATCTTCATGAGAGTCCAAAGATTTTTCTGTTTTGGAAAGTGACCAGGACCAGATAATTGATCCTTATTGGGCCAGTACATTACTCTCCAATTTTGGGGGATGGCCTAAGATATTCTTAGAGCTGGATTAAATTTGCATGGATTAAATAGGTCTGGTCAAATTGGGTTGGGTTAGTTGGACTAGTTCTGTGAGGATACCAGTCATGAGTCTTGCAGGGACCGTGGTGTCTATTTTTCTCTTGTTTGTAGGGTGGGGTGTTCTAAACCAGTAATTTCTCCCACCCTGTTCTGGTCCATGCTTCCCAGCTGTGGGCAGGCATAACAGTTTATGCTATGGTTAAAATTCACTGCCCTAATCATTTTCCAGTGAGGTCATGTAGGAGATCATGAATCCCCACAAATCTGCTTCCCACATGTCCTACTACATTCGACTCAGGTCAATATGCAAACTTACACATGGACATGAGCATTAGAACATCCAGACACTTCATACTCACTATAGTATCTCGTTTTATCCTCACCACAGCCTTACAAGCTAGATATCATCATCATTCATTCCCATTTTATAATTGAGGAAATTAAGTCAATGAGTGACTCAATAAATAAGAAAAAAATTCGAACCCAGGTCAGTGGAACCTATCAAGCTAGTGCTCTTGCTTTTCTTGGTTCACAATTCTTTTAGGAGGTAACATGTATATGACCTCTGTTGGAAAGAGGAGGATAAAATCCTTATAAATGCTTTTGAATGTATAAACTTTTAAATCAAATATTACCTATATATTTCTGAGATGTTACTTACTTTTAGAAGCTGATAATTTTCTATTCCTATGCTTGTGCCTTCAGACTTGCAAGTTCAGGCTCTAGGGTTAGACAGCTTGAATTCATTCCCACCTCTGTTACTTCTTACCAGTGTGATTGGGGGCAACAAAGTCCATAACCTCTCTGTGCCTTGGTTTTCTCATCTTAGAAAGAAAATTGTAAGTAGTATCCACTTTGCAAGGTTGTTTTAACTTTTAAAGAGGATAAACTTATGTAAAATGTCTGGGACAGGTGCGACGTATGGGTTGTAGAGTTGACCGTTACACTCCTGGCCCCAAATGAACCAGGCCTCCCAGGATTTAAGCCCTTGTGTAGTCCCTCCCACACTGACTGTGGGCGTGGTTGGATAATTTACTTTGGCCAATGAGATACTTGAAAGTTCTATAGAAGCAGAGTCTTAATAGCGGTTTGTCCCATTGGGACACTTGCTCTTGGAGCCCTGAGCCATCATATGAAGAAGTTAGCCTATTCAGTTAGAGAGACTTCCGAGAGGGAGAGAGAGAGAGAGAGAGAGAGAGAGACCCAGTCAAACTCTAGCTGTTCTAACTGTGGCTCCAGACAGCCATCTTGGACATTCCAGCCCCAGCAAATACCATGTGGAACAGAAGAACCACCAACTGAACCCAATCAGTTCATAAAACCCTAAGAAACAATAAAATATTCTTTTAAGCCACGACATTTTGTAGTGGTTTGCTATACAGCAATAGATAATTGAGGTACAATGCATTCAATAAATGTCATCTACTTTTTAAAGTTTTTATCATTATTGATTAACTTTATTTCCTCCAAACTAATTAATATTAAGACAGGGAAAGCCATGTTCATCAATAACTCATTCACTCAACAAAAATAATCTGTGTTCCTACTATGGTCAGAGCAACAACAATTTGCCTCCCATTGGAAAAAAAAAAATGGTATCCTGCCCCCGCACTCCTCAAGCATTCCTTCATAGGTATTTTAACTCTTAGGCAAAGTGAAAACATTTAAATTTCTTATCTTTAATTTTTTTTTAACATGTATTCATCTTTGAGTGACAGAGACAGATAGAGTGCTAGTTGGGGAGGGGCAGAGAGAGAGGGATACACAGAATCCGAAGCAGGCTCCAGGCTCTGAGCTGTCAGCACTGAGTCCGACGCGGGGCTCGAACCCACGAGCCGCGAGATCGTGACCTGAGCTGAAGTCGGGTGCTAAACCGACTGAACAACCCAGGCGCCCCTAAATTTCTCATCTTATTAGAATTATTATTTATTGCATGACTACAATGTTTATCCACTTTTTAACCTTTTAAAAATGCATGAGGGAATTAGTGCAGAACCAGACCTTATTTTTCATACACTCACTGACTCTTCTTGAGACGAAGTTGAAAAATACTCAGCACTACATCAAAACCATAGACTCTCAAGGATAAAAGGGCCTCCGAAAGGTCAGCCAGTCTGCTCTACTCCAGGTAGGCTTTCATCTCAGCTTCCCGGAGAGCTGCCAAGGCTCCTGTTTTTAAAGTTCTGCAAGCTACATTCCCTGGGTAGCAGCCACAAAGCGCTTCATGCACAGCGTTGGTGTTTCCAAGGGAAATCATGCTGCAGTATTAACTTTGCGACCCTCATCAGGCTCTTGCATTATGGGCGCTGCTGTGATTTAGAGTCACCCTTAGAGCCATGACGTGTCATTCGGTTGAAAATCATCCATTCCTTCCTGGTCTTGCCCACAACTTCTACTGGACACACAAACCAAATGAGGTAAAACAAAATTGTGCAGGACAGGAAGCTGCCTCCGCTGCCCCTTCTGCCCCCCAACTTCTTTGGCCAGGACCCGCAAGCCTTCATCTCCTAAACACTGGTCTGACTTCAGTTGTTTCCAGGACAAAGAAGCGTTTGTCTGGTGTTATTTCTCCTCCTCCATTTGCATCTCAAACAATATATGTATATGTATATATCTGATATATGTAAACATGTATAAATCACCCAATTATAGAATCAAAGGCCTAGTACTCTATTAATCTAATTGTGAAGTCAGAGACACAGGAAGTGGAGTTTATTCCAGCTTCCCACTGGAAGTTATTTGCTCTGGTCATCTGAAGATATGAATGTGGGAGGGAATGGGGGTTAGCAAAGGACAGGGAAAGTATTTGGCATAGGGACACACATTCACAAAGGATCTCAAATTCATAATTTTGACATTGTTTGCAAAGAGGTCTTATATATAGTCATAGATACAAATGTTTCTCATTCAATTCTAAACTCAAGTCCTATGATTGGACCATAATACCTCTTGGGTGCTATGAATTAATTAAAAAACAAACAAACAAACAAACACACTCTTGTAATTACCTGTGAATAGCAGTTATATGCCATTGTGTTTTGAATTAGAATTTGGTAATGTAAACATGAAAATATGCCACAATTTTGGGATCCTGTTTTAACAATTCTTTCAAATAATAACAACGAAGCATTTGTGGAGTCCTGATCACATGCTGCGCATTTAGCAGGAAACTTTACCACAATCTGTTGAAGGAGGAACTACTACCACCCCGTTTTACATGTGAGGAAACTGAGGCACAAGCACATTAAGAAATCTGCCCAGGTGCATCAATGATTATGAACAGATCTGGCCCTTGAGCCCAAGCAGCGTGACTTCAGAGCTAATGTCTTCAATTCCCCGGTTTGCTGTCTTAGTTTCAAAAGTCTCCAGATGTGGGGAGGACGCCTGTGTCTCCAAGGGGTGCTGGACATACAGAGATGGGAAAAGAAGGGAGGAGGACAGGCACGAACAATGCTAGAAAGGATGAAGCAGGGTGACCTGTGCGGTTGCTGGAATGCACACTGTAGCCCCGGCAAGAACAGAGGTGGGCGAGGCTGCCCTTGTGGGCTGTGCACTGGTGCAGGCCTGTCTTCCCAGATGCTTCCCGCTAGCTCCTTCCCCTCCACTTTCTCCCTTCTGTTCCCAACTTCATTCCCATCTCTTTGCCCCAGTATTCCTGAATGTGGTAGTCGTGAACCCTTTCTAAGACGTTCTCTTTCTGGCCTACACTCCACCCTCAGCCCCAGACTCTGGCATCAGGATCCTCAGGAGAGGGCATGCCATGGCCCTGGGGCAGCCATGAGAAATTCAGGGCCCAGAATTTCTGCTGCCTCAAGCTCTGACTTGACTTTTCTAGACCCAAGGCCCAGGGCATGGAGGAGTGTGGAGTGGAAAGGAACCTGCAAATAAGAGGAAGGCAGGCAGTGCAGGAAGTCCTGTCCGCACTCTCGGGGCTTAACTCCTTTATCTAGTGGCTCAGGGTTCCCAGAGCAGGAGGGAGTGTGGGGGAGACGTGGGTTTACACCATGGGCCATGTTGGGAAACCTTCAGTAGGTGACAGCACTCCTGTGTGCACACGCAGTGACATGGAGACCGTGTCACTCACTAGAATTTGGCAAGCCTGGACCACCTGGACAGGCCTGATCATGGCTGTTTGCATCATGAAGCTCCACAGGCACGGAGAATGCGAGCTTTGCAATGGCCCACAAAATGTTAGAGGCCTGAAACAAAATTGATCAGGCAACGGAAAAGTAAACCGTAAAATAAAACCAAGCATGTAATTAAACGCGTGCAAACTGCAACAGCCTATCACATGGCCAGCCACAAGGTAACTCGCATGTAAATAATATTTAACGTGAAAGGTGGGTGGGTTTCCATGTGATTTAATATGTCTGCAACGATCTTCAACTGGCACCGATGCCCAGGCGCTGGCTCCCTCCGAGGAAGTTGGCAGTGGGGACAGGACTGCATGTGTTGGAGGAACCGTCACATGGGCACCATGGACCCTTAGAAGGGCAGTGAGACAGAGGAGGCCCTATCACAGATGCCTGCATGCTCCCCAAAGTGAGCCCTTCTCTCTGGCCCCACAAACTTAAGTAATGTTCCAAAACTCAGAATCTTGGTGCAACTGAATTTCTTGCAGAAGCCAGTGAGGGGAGTGGGCGGGGCACTGAGGCTGGAGGCTGGCTTCTCTCTCAGCCTCACCAAAACTGAGCCTGCCTCCACCTACTCTTACCTGCGTGGCTAACACCCCATCACAGGTCTGGTGACCTGGACAACTGTAAGAGCTTCCGAAATGGTCTCCTGCTCCTGTGCAATCTTCCCGCCATAAAACAGCGACAGTGGTTAATCATGAAGCAAATCTCTTGACACTTCTCTTTTCTCTTTTGGTTTTTACAAAGCCCTCGTGATCTGGCCCCTGCTCCTCCCTCATTGCAGCCCCTCTGTCCCGAGCACAGCTGACCTTGCTGCACTGGCTTCCCTGTGTCTTCCGCACCATGCCCAGCTCAGCTCAGCCTCACAGCGGTGGTCCTGGTAGCTCCCTTGGCCCAGAACCCGTCCCTCAGATCTGCAGGCCCCCAACTGGCCATTCAGGTTCCAGTCATTGGTCAGCTTTCAGGGAGGCCTTTGCTGGGGAAATCAATTACCACCCCTACCCCCACATCATAGGACCTCACGCTACCCTGTTTCATTTTCTTCATCAAACTTTTTGCTGTCTGAAACCATGTTTTCACACACATTATGATGCTCTTCTTTGCTTGTTTGTCTGCCTCCCGACTGCTGGAAAGGAAGATCCACCAGGACAAGGACTTGCTGTCCTTTGGTTTCCACCATTGTGTTGCTAGTGCCTATAATAATGCCTAGGATGTAGTAGATGGTCAATAAACACTTGTTGAAAGCATGAGCAAAAAACAAACAAACAAAAAACCACAAAAACAAAAAAACAAAAAAATGAATAGATGGGTCTGAACTGACAATGCCCACAGAAGTGTCAAAATCATGGGGATACTTTGAGGTTCTTGGATTGGGGGGGTGAGCCAATTTTAACTAAATCTCCAAGGGGTCTTCAAGCAACATCTGGCTTATGTATGTATTTAATTGTACCTTACCTCATTGCAAAAGAATCTGCAGTCATTTTCAAAGATACATATAGTGCAATAAACGTTTTAAAAAGGAAATCGTGGATATGGAGAGGAAATAAGCATGGAAAAAAATAAGATAAAATGGGAGCAAGATTAGCAATTAAAATACATACCACGCAGCTCTGTCTTCCTTGCCAGAAGTGGACTGCAAATTTGACTTTGAACTTTTAATAGCGAGTGACAGCTCATCTCCACTAAAGTCCTTAAAAAAAGAGAAGAGAGAACGTGTAAAACTTGACTTTTACTTTGGTTTTTATGTGTTAGCCATGAATCATACCAACCACGCTAACATTAAATGTGTTTCCAATTAATTTTACTAATCTTCATTATAGCACTAAATATGAGTTGTTATCAATCAATATTTATTGAGCATCTGCACTCGAAGGCCTCCTGCATTCCAGCAGACTCACACGTCTTTCTCACACTGCCCTAGTAACCTGGCGGGATCTTGACGAGCCGAAACGTTTATGAGGAACACAGCCTGCGTGAAGGATGGTTGACAAGCCCCTGGGTGATACAGCTCTGACACGGCTGACTTCTAATCAGTAGAAAATTCTTACTTAAGTTTAATTTATAGGCTCCTTAATAATATTGAGGATCGTTTTCTTTATACTGCCTCCTCAACCCACTTCTCTGGAATAAAGTCCCTCAACTGGTTTAAATTTTTTTCTAAAATTTACACATTTCCCCAATTTTTGCTCCTCTCTGTCTCTGTGTTTAGAAACTTTCTATGTTCTCCCTTCCCCTTTTCCCCTCCGTCTCCCCTCTTTCTCCCCTACAAACATTTTTGAAAGGCAGTATAGAAAGGGTCAAAAGCCACTGGAAATTCTATGGGCCATGCGATACTGGCCAAGTTGCCTTATATTTTTGTACTTCCGTTGCCTGCTTGCAAAATGAGGGATGATAATCGCACCTACCTCCCAGGGTGGTTATGAGGATTAAATGTGTTTGTGTATGTGACGTCCTTAGAACAGAGCCTGGCACATGGCAACTTCTATGAGAGCATTAGCTCTCATTATGATTACCTGCCATTCCCTTTGACAATGAGGGTTGTTTGTTTTTTTTTTTTCCTGCGTCCCTCAGCAGAAACTGTATCTATTCCTATTGTCTTGTATCTCCATGTCTCTGAATGTTACTGGAATTCCCCTCCCCTCTTCTTTGCTTGGAGAACTCTTATGCATCCTTCGAAGCTAATCTTAGGTGTTTCCTTCTGCAGAAAATCTTTCTTAATGGACATACCCCACTCCACCTTGGGGCTTCCCTGGAAGGCTGTGCATACCTCTTTATCACAGCATTTAAAACACTCTGGGTACTATCTGCTTGCTTGTCTGTCTCCATAAGGACTGCCAGGGTGAGGACTGGAACTTGACCCTTTATGTCTTCAATGTCCAGCACAGTGCCTGCTACATAGTGGTTGTTCGGTTCCAGATTTTTGTTGAACCAAAATGATCCCATGGGGAGAAATTAACCTATAAAATGGCAGCATCGTATTTCTTACATATTTCATACGTAAGCAATCCGGTATCATGCTTGCTTTCCTGGGTGAGACTAAAAGAAACTTATTTTTACTATTTACCATTTACTATTGACCACCATCATAGGAGACAAGATGTATTTTTTCCCTCGCAAAACGTATTTCAGGCAAGTAGCATAAAGTACTGGGCACTGGATTTGAACCCCACTTCTGTGCCTCCTGGTTATGAGATTTGGGGCAAATTAGTTCCTCTTCCTGCATCAGTGGTCTGGCATCTATAAAATGGGCATTGTGATGCTTGCCTTGTCTCCCTTTCTCATTTCTTGTGAAGATCAGATGTGATAGTATCTGTGAATGCACTTTTAGAATAGCATATTCTCTCTCTGTGGATATGAGATAATATGTTATTTGGGGAGAAATCTGGTGTCTAGATATAGGCACCTATCCCACTAAGGGGTGGGAAACCATTCCGGCTGCGGGGTCAACTGGAGACACTATTCCTTTTGAGTCAAGATTCAGCTGTAAGGTAATTTGCACATTTATATTTTTGGTTACACCGTTTCATTAGCTATTAAGAGATTTTACGTAAATGGCGCCGCTTAGGGAGGCAGGGTGTTAGTGTATCCCAAACCCACAGTCTCTGCAGGGCGTGTTGAGTGTTCCCGGGGCAGAGGAGGACTATGTAATTTCACCAGAGAAGGGGGTTGGTGGGGGGAGGGCTGGACAGTCCTGGCAAAGCCAGAGTACGCACTCCAAACACAGGGCTGTGTGAATTACGATTATTTTTACGTGGCAATTGAACCATGATACCTTACACACATAATGATTTGTTGGCTAGAAGATGTCTACATGCCAGTCCTTTAATTTTTCTTTGCTGCTTTCTAATTTTACTGTGATGATAACAAACGGAACCACAGCGCTTCCATCAGAAACCAGAGCATGTCCATGAATAACTAACAGACTGCATACAGTTTTCCCAGTGAATTTTCAAAGCCAAACGTGGGTTGGCTTTTGTATATAAATTGCGAGTGCGCCTTTTCCATTCCGGTGGGAGCTCTCTGAAGGGAACATTACAGCTGTGATGAATAACAGTCCCTCTAAAGAAGCTGGCATGAGGCACACATTTCATCCCACTGAGTGGAACACTGTGCCTGTCGCCAAATGTGCCGGGTCTCCCACCATTAAATAAATATATACATATGTCACTTGGCTTTGTTCCCGAGTCCCAGGCTCTACAGAAACCAAGCGCTCTATTACTATTAATAATGCTATGGTTCTAATAGATGCAAAGCCAAGGAATGGTGCTTTGTCCATAGCATCTTTGATTACATTTCCCAATGTCCATTACTTAATTACCACTTACAACATCCTTTAACTCCTCGTTTGCCACTCCAATTAACTAGCAGTATTCTTTTCAATATAAACTAGCTCTATGTGGCCAATATTTTAATGAATGAATCTATGCAAATAATAGCATCTGCCTCCCAGACCAGGTGTTTTTCTAATTACTATTATCCCTATTTTACAGATGAGGAAACGGAGCTTTAGAGAGGCTCGGTGACGTCTCTCACATGGCATTGCTAAAATCTGAACGCAGACCACTATGTTCTAATGCTTCTCTATGGGAACGTGTAAAAGCACTGTTCAATGAATCTTTTTTTTTTCCCCAAAGAAGTAACAGAATCATAACTATTCTTGTGTATAGAGACATTTTTTTAGAGAGAACACTCATCAGTGATCTCTCAATAATTATTGTCAAGATTCTTTATTTCTTTTTGAAATGGCATTAAAAAAAAACTCATGTTAATAGAATCAGACAAGAGACCATGGAGGCAAATATCCAATTTTCTGTTTCTTTAAAAGATTGTATTAGCTGTAAATTTTTATTTTAAGATAGCATCACCTGGCTCTTGGATTATCCCTATAAATTTAAATCGGACTCCACTATCCCCACCCCACCACTAATCTGAAGAAGTTTAATGAAACTGCAATTTGATGGTCTGGCTCCCAAATGCACACCCGTCCCATCTCCTTACCCCCGTCTCCTTACAGTGGACCTATTGTCTATGGAATCAAATCCAAAATCCTTATGTCAAAACCCTCATCAATGTGATTTCCTCCTAATGACCCATTCTTTTTTCTTTTTTTTAAAGTTTGAGAGAGAGAGACAGAGAGACAGAGACAGAGAGAGAGGGAGAGAGGGAGAGAGAAAGCAAGCAGCGGAGATGCAGAGATTGAGGGAAAGAGAGGATCTCAAGCAGGCTCCACGCTGCCAGTGCAGAGCCAGATGGGGCTTTGGGGGTCCATCTCACCAACTGTGAGATCATGACCTAAGCTGAGGCCAAGGGTCAGAGGCTTAACCGACTGAGCCATCCAGGCACCTCCCTAATGATCCATTCTTATATCCTACAACTAATCAACATTTACCCTTACTTTCAATCTAGAGTGACCCCTCTGTTTCAGACACACACTGCTTGTTCCTGATTCCACACCTTTGATTAGGTAGTCCCTGCACTGTGGAATGCTCACCCCCAACACATGAAGAACATTCAAGACCTACTTCTTCCCCGAAGCCGACTATACTAGCCTATCCTCGTGTTGCTTCCCCCCAACTTTCTTCCTATTCCATATATAGTTATTAGCACTTGAGCTATAAATTATTCCTTAATTGCTAATCAGGTGAAGCGTGTGGCCACCAAATAAGTTGTCAGCTCCTTTTCTTTTGTATCTTCCAGAATAATGCTGAAGAAACATTAGGTGCTCCATATATACTCAATGAGTAGGGAAGATTGGACTCAGTAAAATTTGCATTTAAAATCTTGAGTTTCTAATTTGTAATGCACTTGTTAACTTTATAATTCTAAATAATGTTATCAATCAATCTAAATATACAAGAGTAAATGTTGAGTTCCATAAAGAATGATATATCCATACAATAGAATACTATGCAGCCATTTAATTAATTAATTAATTAATTAATGTTTATTTATTTTGAGAGAGAGAGACAGGGAGAGACAGAGAGGGGTAGAGAGAGAGGGAGAGAAAATCCCAAGCAGGGTCTGTGCACTGTCAGCACAGAGCCCAATATAGGCCTCCAGCTCACGAACTGTGAGACCATGACCTGAGCTGCAAATCAAGAGTCAGAAGCTTAACTGACTGAGCCATCCAGGTGCCCTACTATGCAGTCATTTTAAATAATGCCGTGGAAGAAATACTATGATGTTAAATGCTTTGTAATATATTGGTAAATTTTAAAAATGCTATAAAAAGTATATACAGAATAATCCCAGTTTGGGATGAAAACTCCAAAATTAACAGGATATTGAAATGTACTAAGCCTAAAGGAAAAGACTGATAAATTGCACCTTATAAACAGGTTCTATTCATCAAAAGATACCTTTAACCAAATATTAAGGCAAACATGAAGTCCTACAAATTAATAATAAAAAAAGAAGACAGACCATTTAAAAGGTAGGCAAAAGGCTTGAACAGGCAAAAAGAAGCTATATAAATGGCTGATAAACAAATGAAAAGGTGAAATGCAAATAAAAGCCATAACGAGATACCAATATACATCCACTAGTTGGCTAAAATAAAACAAACACACAAACAAAAAAAAAAAAAAACCCTGATAACATCAAGTGTTAGCAAGGATATGGGACAACTGGAACTCTCAATCATTGCTAAGAGGAATGTCAATTGAAATCAGTTTGGAAATCAGTTTTTATGGTTTTTATTTGTTTGGTTGTGAAGAATTTCCAGAGATCTCTGACCACTCCAATCTGGCCACAGATGTTGGTCTTGGACCCCTTTCTCCCTCTTTCTGGGACTTCCCATCACCATTCTCTTATGGTCTGGCTTCTTTGATTCAGTGACTTATTTCTTAGTTCATTTCCTATTTCTGCTGGTGTATGTAGTTTTTGATACTTTCCTGAGAAAGTATCCAAGTTTTTGAGTCTTCTTAGAATTTTGATGGCATTTCTCCATTGTCTTCCAGTATCTAGCATTGCTGTTGATAAACCTGGAGCCATTTTCTTTCCTGTTCCACCGAATGTGAACTTGAAAGAAATAATCACCAGAAACTTTAAGATCTCTTTTTATTCCTGGTGTTCTAGAATTTTTAAATGATTTGCCTTGGTGTGTCCCCCACCCCCCTCACTATGAATGACTTCCTGGGGTCCACCCCTTTTCATGGAAAACTCACATCCATCAGTTCTGAATAATTTCTGTATAATTTCCTCTCTTTCCCCACCATGCACCCCTTGTTTTCCCTTTCTGGATTAGAAGTGGCTGTTGGACCTCCAAGGTCATTCCTTATCTTTTTTCTCTTTTATTTGTTTCTTTTTATTCTAATTATAGTAGGTTTCTGTGACTGTATCATCCCATCCCTCACTGAAATCTTCATTTGGGCTATTTTTATTTCTATGAGCTCTTCCTTGTTACTTATTGTATCCCTTTCCACAGGTTTGATTTGTTTCCACAGATGCAATAGCTTTTTTTTTTTTCCTCCTGGGGGATATGAATTCTAATTGTTCCATTTTTTTTTTTTTTCGGCTCTCTTCATTGTCTTTCATTGATCTGCATTCCTTTACTCTGTACATTTGGTTTGGCGTCACCTTCTTTCATATTGGAAGTTTTCTCAATTTTGGTGATTGTTGGCTTCTGTTCATATTTTAGAGAGAGGAATTAAAATGTGTGAAAAGTCTGGGTGTGTGAACAGTGCGTGTCACCCAGTCGGCTCCCCTGTAAAAGAAAATTTTGATAAAAATATATCCCCAAATGATTTCCAAGGAAAAAAGTCACCTGTTCAATATCAAAAATTCATTGCAATGAAAATTTTGCTTATGAAAGAGTGATTGGATAGATGCAGAAGGAAATGATTAAATTCTAGAATCTGGTTCCACTGGACATTGTTGAGAGAAAGTTGAAGTAATAGATGCTCAGTAAAGCAGCTCCACAGTTTTTAACAAAGTCCAACAGCTCTCTTGGTTCTGAACAGGTATACAGAGCTCCTTCTAAAGCAATTGTTAAGAAAATGAATCTGACAGGTATTTAAAAACGTACCGGTGCCTGGTGGAAAATTTTGAAAAACATAAGTTAGAGACAATCCCATTAATATAGTGTATATACGTCCTCAGGGTTTCCTATTTCTTCGTTGTTTTAACTATCTTAAAAATTTACATTAAAAACATCTTGGCTGCTTAAGAGTTCTGTGGGTTGTTGGGTTTTTTCCCTTTTCACCTCATGGTTTTATTTCACCTGTAATTAAAAAGTAAGCCAGATGGGGCGCCTGGGTGGCGCAGTCGGTTAAGCGTCCGACTTCAACCAGGTCACGATCTCAGGGTCTGTGAGTTCGAGCCCCGCGTCGGGCTCTGGGCTGATGGCTCAGAGCCTGGAGCCTGTTTCCGATTCTGTGTCTCCCTCTCTCTGCCCCTCGCCCGTTCATGCTCTGTCTCTCTCTGTCCCAAAAATAAATAAACGTTGAAAAAAAAAAATTTAAAAAGTAAGCCAGAGAGGGGTGAATGAGAAAAATACTCCTCAAGGCTGTTTTTCCTGTCTGGTTAGCGGAAAGTCTTCAAAATAGAATATCTTTAAAAGTTTTCCAGGGGATAGTGGATTCACAGAAATACTCAAGGGAAATGAAACGCGCAAATGCCATCAAAGCCTCATTAATTCAC
Source organism: Herpailurus yagouaroundi (assembly GCF_014898765.1). Classification (NCBI taxonomy): domain Eukaryota; kingdom Metazoa; phylum Chordata; class Mammalia; order Carnivora; family Felidae; genus Herpailurus; species Herpailurus yagouaroundi. Next base: position 44,960,819 of record NW_024412400.1, read on the forward strand.
TTTCACGTATTTGCCATTAAATCGTTTTGTCGTAAGAGTCTCATTAATTCATCGTGCCTGTTTTTTCCCCTTTCCCTATTCTTTTATCATTACTTACTGGTGACCCCAATACGGAAAAAGCACCTGTAGTCTTTGTTGTCTGCTAGCTCCCCCGTCTGATTGATTTGGGGGAAGGGAATAGAATGTCATCAATGGTGACTGCCTGGCTTCACGCAGGTGCTTGGAGGACGGCTCATTGATTAACGAGAGTCTCATTTTGAAGGGAATGACTTGGCTGGTGTTTTCCAACTTGACTTTCTGCCCAATGAGGTAATGGCAGAAAGTTTTCACTTGCATAAAGACGATTCCTGGTATGTTGTGGCAGAAGGGAGCTGAGGGTTGCAATGTAACTTGTAAGACATAATTTGAAATATGGAGAAAGTGCAGCCAGAAGGCAAATGGAGTGGCGTGGGGAATTAAATACAGCTGAGGGAAAAGTCAGTTTTGGTTCATACAGTGCTGTGGTGCTTGCTCTTAGCTGCACATTAGAATCACTGGGGGGTGGGGCGCCTGGGTGGCGCAGTCGGTTGGGCGTCCGACTTCACCCAGGTCACGATCTCGCGGTCCGTGGGTTCGAGCCCCGCGTCAGGCTCTGGGCTGATGGCTCAGAGCCTGGAGCCTGTTTCCGATTCTGTGTCTCCCTCTCTCTCTGCCCCTCCCCCGTTCATGCTCTGTCTCTCTCTGTCCCAAAAATAAATAAACGTTGAAAAAAAATTTTTTTTAAAGAATCACTGGGGGAGCTTTTAAATAGATACCCCAAAGCAGACTTAGGTCTGTCCCCTTTCCCAGTTCTTGGAACCAATTGAAACTGTCTCTGGGGGTGGGCCCTGAGAAGTCGCCCATTTAAAAATATTTGAAAGCTCTCCAGGTGATTCCAATGCACTGTGAAGGTTGAGGGATGCTAATGTAGTTGGACAAGATGCGTGAAACAGTGCATGGGAATAATCAAGCTCCCTCTGTCTTCCCAACTTTGGGTCAGCCACACCCTGGGAGAAGGTGCAAAGACAGAGGACGTGGGTGTCAGGAGATTTTCCAATCTATTTGAGAGACAAGCTAAGCACAAGTGAAGATCACTGAGAGCAGCATAAGGCATATTATAATCAGGTGGATGTCATACCTACAGGGGTTCTCAGAAGGGAAGACCATTGTGAGTGGAGACAGTAAAGAGTCTTTCCAGGGGATTGTTGAGTTAGAGCTTTGTGGGGAGCAGGGGAGGACATTCACTACAGGTGAGACACAAAACAAGGGAAAGAGTGTGCTCAGGGGTGTGGGAGATAGTGAGCAGACTGTCCCAGAGCTGTGGCGGAGGGGTGGCCTGCTCTGTGGCCGTCGCCACCCTCTGGCAGGCTCTCCACCTCAATTTTTACTGTAACTTTTCAGTGAAGTAGCATTGCAAAATGGAGAAACTGGGCCTCAGGGATTTGAGGAGGCTGCTCGGTGTCTAGTCCCCTATTCTGTTGGAAAATTCAAGCTAGGCATCCAGGTGACTTAAGGAGGACCAAGGGGAGAGGTGGAAACACCTGTTATCTCTGACATAAGACGGGGAGAATTTGCAGGGTCAAGGTGGAGAGGCAGGAGCAAACTACCCTTGGCAGAAGCCCAGGTGAGGGTGGAGGGATCAGACACCGGAAGTGTCCTCAGAGGCAGGGCAGGAGGTCAAAAGTTGACCGGACCCAACACCCTGGAGACAGGGGCCTGGCCTACAGCTGGGCTTCTCCATGCTCCTAGGGGCGGGCTTGTGTATGAAACAAGAAGTTCTGAAAGTTCCGACAGGGCCCTCTGAATGCCACAAATTATTTTGTGACCTTTAAAAAAAAACCATTCGCATTCAGGTTTTGTCTTACGATGCGGTAAAAATATTATACAATATTGTCTTTAAGCAACATGCACCTCAGCCTCTCCACCCTGTGCCTGACCCCCAGAGCTGAAAGGAGACATTTCGGCACCTGGGGCAAACAGCAGGAGATGTTCTCTTCCAAATCAATTTTATAATTCATGATATGGCTCACAGATGGGCATTATTAACCGTGCACACCATCTGGCGGCTTCCCACTTTAAACCATTACTCTTGCTAAATAGAGGGTAAGCTTTCAAAATCATTATTTACAGTTTTTGTGCCTCTAAATCTTGGAGCCTTAGGTCCACGCCCTTTCCCATGCTTGGCCCCTAGGCCGTCTCTCCTCCAGGTAGGGAAGGGGTGCGGGGCACAGGCGTGGGGTGAGGGTATGTTGTGCGCATATTGGAATGAAAACAGCTAAGAGTTTAATGGCTTCCTTCTTAGGCTCATGAGAGAACATAAAGGTATTAATGTCCATGGCATCCAAGAGGCCCTGTCCAAACAGTAGAAACCCATTGTGTGATGTGATGGGTCCCTTAAGGGGGCAGGAGGGACAGGAGATTCGTGGAATCAAAGAAAGCAAGTGGGATAGACGTGGCTCGAATGTAATGTGTGTGGCTCTATGACTCCAAAGCTGAGAAGTTCTTCCCGTCATATCATACACTGGCAACTCAGACACCACGTGTGCTGCAAAGAGGAACCAGCTCTGTCCTAGTTCTCCAAGGGCGATCACCTGAGCTGCACTCACAGGGCTGGCGTAGAAGATAAATAATAAATCTTTGCTAGCATGAGATTAAAGCCAAATAAGCTGAAGGGACACCAGGTGCTGAAGAAGACTCATTCTCCAGTAATTCTCTTTGGAACTTATTGTTCCAGATTATTTCAGATGGAATTTCTCCTTCTGTAATTCACTTTTTAATATTTGCGTTTTTGAACAGGTATTCCAGGCATGTGGCAAAATATTTAAAGGATGCACAAGGATACACGGTGAATAGTAAGTTTCCTACCTTTCCCAGTGAGGATCCTGGCAGAAAACAAAATTCACCTCCAGAAGGTTCAAATTCTGGCAGTTTAAGGAAGGGACCACTTACAGAGGTGAGGGCAGGGTCAAAGGGATAAACAGGTTGGAGGCCCAGGGAACTCGAAACAGCTGAAGAAGAAAATGGTGTAATTGGAGCCCAGGGAGAGCTGGGGCTAGTTGTGGACACAGCAGCTGCTCCACAGGCCTCACCAACCTGCGGAGGGAGCACGGAAGAAAGCTGTCTCTCTCTTTTCCCAGCGTTAGGTATCCTGTTTGTGCCTCCCACTGGCCTAACCCAGGAGGAAGTCAACCATCAAGGGAAATTGGGTGAGGGAGGCCACGGAGGACAGACTCTCTGAAGCGAAGCAGAAGAGAAGGGCAAACGATCTGGGGTGGTGTTGGAGTTGGGGAGAGACCCAGAGAACAATCATCATAGCACCCTTGACCCTCAGTCCCCCGAGGCAACAATTATTAGCATTGTTTTGGTAACCATCCAGAAACAGTCTATGCACATACAAGCTGCAAGTGTATATGTCAACCCATTTTCTGTGCAAATAGTAGTAAGCTCTTCTCCTGCTCCCCCCACATCCTCCCCTTGCTTTTTTTTTTTTTTTTTTTAATGTTTATTTTTGAGAGAGAGACAGAGCATGAGTAGGGAAGGGGCAGAGAGAGAGGGAGACCCAGAATCCGAAGCAGGCTCCAGGCTCTGAGCCGTCAGCACAGAGCCCAACGGGGGGCTCAAACTCACGAACCGCGAGATCATTATCTGAGCTGATGTTGGACGTTCAACCGACTGAGCCACCCAGGCGCCCCAACTACCCTTGCTTTTTAGACACTTACCAGCATATCTTGGATTTGGCCCCTTCTAGCGTTTATGGAGCTACCTTGTTATTGGAGACCAGGGGTTTTAGAAGCGTGATCCCCAGACAGGTAGCACCTGTATCGCCTGAGAATTTGTTAGAAATGTAAGTAAGTTAGAAACCCTGGGAATGAGGCCCAGCAATTTGTATCTTAGCAAGCTCTCTGGGTCATTTGATGCCCACACCAAAGTTCAAGAAGCAGAGATCCGGAATAAGGCTGGAGCCCCACCGGATCAAGGCTGCCGGCTGCTCACGTGTCAGTGTACCTCAGGGCTTGGTGAACAGAGAACATGGTCAGACTTTCATGTCCGTGTCTGTCCACTGTACCTACCAGCACGAAAAACAAAAAGCGATACGTATTAATTCGGCATCTGGTATTAGCTGTCAGTGCGAATCGGAATCTCGAAAGAGCAAAGAAAGGAGAGGCTCACTCTCTTCCTCCCGACACACCCCTCTTTCTGTCTTTTTGTGTATATTTAGTTCTTTGGACACAGACACTGTGTTTTCATGTTTGGTTGAGTATGTGATGCAATGCAAGCTAAATATAATCGTGAAGACTCAGTCACCATGTGCTTAGGGTTGGCATCTGCCGGAACCCACACCCATGAGCCCCGCTACTGCCCTGGTCCCTGAGGGCACTGACTCCCTCAGGAGGGCCCTGTCAGGCATTGCTCAGCCATTGTTTAATGTGGCTCAAATACCTACTGCCTGCATATAAGGCCCCAGAAGCTGGGCACCTTGTCCTTTGGAAGCTTACCAAAAAACAACCTGAGGCTTGGGAGGCACTAATCAGCTTCGTGACCTGCGGACCCTCTACGCGCCTTGGTTCCCCTACCCATAAAATGACCGCAATAGAAATGGCAGTACTGTTGACTTGCACAATTCTGGGAAACAGCCTTCAGGCAGAAGACCATGTGAGTAGCGCCCCCTTTAGGCTGAGGGTTGAATAAATGATTAAGAAGAAATGCCCTTCTCCTGGTGCCTAGTTCTGGGCCCAACAGTTCTGCTGTGTGGCAATGAGCTGTGGTAGAAAGTGCCCTTGGAGTCAGGCAGTCTGGGATTGAATCCAGGCTCCCTTTTTACTTAAAATTCTGTGACTTGGGGAAGTCATTCTCCTAGAGCGGTGGCTGGCATATTACCGGCATGCAATAAATATTTGTTGAAAGAATGAATGCACATTTATGAGTCTCAGTTTCTTACTCTGGGAAATGGGAGCAAGAACATAATTTATTTCATAGGGATACATTAAGATTAACTGAGAAAACATATTTCGAAAGTTCTGACACAATGGAAGGATCTCAATATGTGGCAGTTACAGTAAACATGTACCAGGGCAAAACTTGAATACACTGCAGAGTTTTTGGAACTGGGGTAGCATGTCCTGAGTCAGACTCCAGGCACCGAGTCAGTTGAGGAACAGAACTCAGTCCCTATAAAGATTGGCAAAAGCAAGGGAGAGAGAAGAAACATTTATGCTAAACATTTATGGTAGTCGGTGCATGACCCTGGTTGTAGTTTAGATTTATACGGGAGCTTTTAAAAATTTACAATTATGTCAAATCCCTGGGTCATAGGTCTTGAGCATGGGTACTTTTTTTTTTTATGTTTATTTATGTATTTTGAGAGAGAGAGAGGAGAGAGAGAAAGATAGAGAGGGAGGGGCAGAGAAAGAGACAGAGAGAGGGAATCCCAAGCAGGCTCCATGCTGTCAGCATAGAGCCCGATGTGGGGTTCTATCTCACAAACCATGAGATCGTAACCTGAGCAGAAATCAAGAGCCAGAGGCTTGAGCCACCCAGGTGCCCCGAGCATGGGTATTTTTTAAAAGGACCCCAAGTGTTTCTAAGGAAAAACCAATAGTGAGAACTCTGATTTAGGGGACCTGCTACATGCCAAGTGTTGTTAAACGTTAGACGAATATTATTTCCTTTACTCCTCCCAACAACTCGACAAATTAGATATTTTATCCCCATTTCACAGGTGAGGAAATCAGGCATTAGAGGCTAAAGAAATACCTCCAAGGTCACAAACCAGTGTGATGGATCCAGGCATGGAAACCTAGCCTAGGGCTATTTGACTTTGAAGTCAGTGCCCTTTTCGCTGCTTTGAACCACAGCCCGGAAGGATCCTCAAAGAAAGGAGTCCAGCGTGCCCGATAGGATTTCTGACTTGTCTCCCACAGGGCTGAGGCTGGTCCTATGATGGGTTCTGTGGCTTCCAGCGTGCTGGCCGGGCCCGGCAGGGTTATATAGTGTATGCCTGTTTCCCTCATGTGGCAAGGGGTCATTTACAGCAAGAGAGTATGAGTGTTGTTTTCCTTTCAGAATAACCGATATTTCAGGGAGTCTGGGTGGCTCAGTCGGTTAAGCGTCCGACTTCGGCTCAGGCTCAGGTCATGGTCTCACCGTTCGGAGTTCAAGCCCAGCGATGGGCTCTGTGCTGACAGCTCAGAGCCTGGCGCTTGCTTCAGATTCTGTGTCTCCCTCTCTCTCTGCCCCTCCTCTGCTCATGCTCTCTCCCCTCGCAAAACTAAATAAACATAAAAAAAAAAGAAGAAGTGATATTTCTTGGTAAAGTGGCAAGGAAATTCCTGAAAGTGTCAGAAATGGAGTCGCTAAGCCTATTTCTAAACAGAAAAATTGGTTTTGTGGTAGTAATTGACGGCTTCCAAAGTGAACCAAATCCAAAATGCAGACAAAATGTCAGAGATTGCATCTAGGCAAATTGGCCCTCTCGCACATCTGTAATTGTGACATGGTCTGGATTCTCTGAGTCTAGAGATAGAATTTCTCATTTGTGAATACCCCTGTCCCATAACTAACTATGAAAGATAAAACCCAGAACTCGTATGGAGACAAACCTAATATTTTTGTTGTTGTATGAAAGAATTATATCCTTTCGCCCTTAAAACTGCCTTCAGAGGCCACTGGAGGTAAAATAGCACTTCCTTTGGTTATAAATTCAGTCAGGCCCAAGCTATGTATCTGAGTTGGTTGGCCAGGGTATATTTTAACAACTGGATGACCAAGTAGCAAGATCTCTGGGAATAAAACTTTTGCACGGTTAACTGAGTAATCGTATAAGCAGTTTGGACTACCCAGAATTTTTACAAATTGTCAATAAATTATTGGGAAGTGATTTAATCCCTCTGAGAGCTTTCGCCATCCATAAATGAGAGGGGATGAGGTCTGGACTGGATGATCCAGAGCAATTTCTAGCCCAGATACGTTGTGCTTCTCTGAAATTCTATTGAATTGACCCTTTAGGTCAAAATTTAAAATAATGTTCCCCAAGGTGCCTGGGTGGCTCAGTTGGTTAGGTGTCCAACTCTTGATCCCAGCTCAGGTCTTGATCTCAGGGTCGTGAGTTCCAGCCCTGCTTTGGGCTCCATGCTGCATGTGCAGCCTACTTAAAAAGAAATAAGTAAACAAAATAATGTTTCTTAAATTAAGGACTGGGCTCCAAAGAGGGGCTCAAGATGTAATACTGTGTGTTAGAAACAAAAGACTCCAGAGCCAGCCAGACATGCGTTCAAATCCTAAGATGCTCTGCACTTCCCATCTGAGCCATCTCTTTGAGCCTCAGGTTTCTCTGCAATCAAATGAAAATAATTGCAATCCTAATCATGGGAAATGCATTGGAAATAATAGGAAATGAAAATCCTAATAATTGCAATAGTTCTGTCATAGAATTATCATGAAGATTAAAGGAGAGCTACATAAACAGTATGGTAGGCCATATAGTACATGTCATTATCGTTTTTATGATTAATCAGATGGTCTGACTTCCTCAACCACATAGGTTCACCCTCATCTATGCAGCACTTGGAGTGTGAAGATACACAATTCTGTTGAGAAAGAGAGACCGGAATTAGGATGTCCAGGGGTTTCTCATATAGGTGGTGGCAGGGGGAAGCAACAGCTGGGAAAATGTTGACTGATCCTGAGAAATTAATTTAGAATTACTTATATCCAGGTTCAGCGTGTGCCTCTTGCTCGGGGTTAGCAGGCTAATAGCATCTCTTCCTTCCTTCTCCAAACGTGGAGCCAATTAAGAGGTTGACACAAAGTCACACAAATGGAGATCAAAGTGCTGCTTTGCTACTGATAAAGCTGGCTTGGAGGACGTGGCTGAAGCACGTGGCACATGGATCCCAACACTCACCCAATTTCAGACTGTGCACAGCTTCTTTGGAAGGAGGGCCACTGCTGGCCCTCCCCAAGGGGACCCGCTTCCCTATGGTCACGTGGGAAATTGCAGAATCAGCTTCCACCTGCAGTGGGGAGGGAATGGGGACGGAGCACTGAATTTGCCTGGGTGCCTTCAGTTCCTTCTCCCAAATGCTCTATTGCATTGAGGGGATAAAAAGAAGTCCCTGAAAGGGAAACTCTCTTCTGTTTTTCTCTCTCCTCTTGGGAAACGGAGTGGTTAATTCTTTCCTTCTATGGGGAGGTGGAGAGGAAGGGTCCGCTTTGGTAACACCTGTTATCTTGGATCTGCATGCTTTATGCTTGTTGGAAACTGTTGGAATGCTTTATCAAAGGAGAGTGAAAGAGAATTGCATTTTCTTCATTGCTTTCAACCGATTTTAGATATGGGAATTTGATTGGGAAGGACTATACACACATACACACGGAAATATTTGGCTACTATCGTGGATATTCTAGTTATCTGTTGATGCATAACAAATTACCCCAAAGTGGTGACTGGAGACACGAAATATTTATTATCTCACATAGTATCTGCCGGTCAAGATTTCAGCAATGGCTTAGCTGGGTGGCTCTGGCTCAGAATCCCTTCAGAGGTTGGAGTTAAAATGCTGCCTGGGGCTGCAGGGTGTAGTCATCTGAAGCTTGAAGGTGGAGGGAAGGTCCACATCCAAGATGACTCACTCAGGTGACTGTAGGGAGGAGGACTTATTTCCCTGCCCTGTGGATCTCTCCTTTGCTCTGCTTGAGTGTTCTCATGACCTGGCAGGTGGCTTCTCAGAGACTGAATGATCCAAGAGAAAGCAAAGCAGAAGCTGCAGCGTCTTTTATGACCTACCCTTGTGTCACTTTGGAGTCACACTCTGCACTTTTCCTGCATTATCTGGATTTTTTTCCTGTTTTTATTTATTTTTGAGAGAGAGAGAGAGAGAGAGACAGCACGCGAGCAGGGGAGGGGCAGAGAGAGAGGGAGACACAGACTCTGAAGCAGGGTCCAGGCTCTGAAGCTGTCAGCAAGGGTCCGACGCGGGGCTCGAACTCGTGAACTGAGAGATCATGACCTGAGCCTTAGACGCTTAACCAACTAAGCCACCAAAGCCTTTCAAGAATATAGGCTGGGAAAAGAAGATGCCAGGCAGATGGGGACACCATTTAACACAAAGATGTGGCCATGCTAGCTTTGCATGTGTGAGGATAGCACATTACTCTTAGACATTATTTTCTGAGCACTTACTTTGCACTAGGTATTACGGATTCGCACACAGGAGCACATTTCCTCCTTGCAACAGCCTGTGAGGTGGAACCTCGTTTTGTTTCCATTTTACAGATGCAGAAACTCAGGCCCAGAGAAATGAAATAACTTGCCTGTAAATGGTGGGGCTGGGATTTTGATCTCAGATCAGTTAAACTTTAGATCAGTGCTTCTCAAACCAAGGCACAACCAAATCACCGGCGGGAATCCAGTTTAAATGCAGATTCTGTTTCAGGAGGTTCCGGACAGAGCTGGGGTTCAATACCACTGCTGCTGATGCAGGGCCTCTTTGAGCAGGGAGGCTTTAGAAGCCCCTGCGGGCCGCTCGAGTACAGAGTGCAGTGTGGGGCATCCAAGCTCAGCACTGGGCACAATTAGATGTCAAACAAACAGGCAGAACTTCTCTGCAGAGAGGAGCTGAAGCCCAGGACCCATCTGCCCCGTCAGCACCTTACGCTTGTGAAGGGGGAGGCAGAGAGGCACTCAGCAGGGGTGGGGGTGGGGCTTCCCTCCTTCACCTAGAAAAAGGGTGAGGATCGGTCTGAGGGACTCCAGTGGGGGCCAGGAGTCCAAACCATGCCCTTTCTGAGTCCTCTTCCTTTGCCTGGGGCCACACTGTCCCGTTGAGCCATCACCCAGAAGTCCCTGATGGCTCTCTGCTTTGGGGGTTGATTTTGGGACCAGGCAGGAAGCTATGTTTCCCTACGTCACCACATACAGCGTTCTCAGTGAAGGCTTCCAAGTGGGAGGAGGGAGTCGGGGTGCTGACATCTGTGTGTGGGTGTGTGAGCGCGGAAGAGGCACCTCCAGCTGGGCCGGGGAGCTCTGGTTCCCCCCTGCTTGTTTGTCCCCTACAACTGTGCAGGAGCACAAAGCCCCTAAGTGTATGTAGAATCTGCCTGAGAGACAGCGTAATGAGTATTTTTCTTAGCTCATCCATAATGTTAACATATAATAGATTCTTAATTGCATTTAGGAGCATTTATTCAACTGAGTGTAACTAGTAATTTCAGAGAATGCCCAATAATACTAATGTTATAGCGCACTTGGAGTGCTTGGCTTAAAAAGCCCCGAGAGGTCCCTCAAGTTTGGCTTTGGAGATGATGCCCGCACTTTGCTCTGGCAGCCAATCTCAATTCACGCGGACTCTGTGTCCAGCCTTTACTGCTCTTTCGTTTTCTAAGGCTGGAACCTGATGGTTTACTTTCTCTCATCTTCAGATCTCTCAGCCACCCACCAAGGTGACTTCTGAAAGCCCTGAGTAGGAAATTGATTATTATGTGTGAATCACTCTCCATTTCATGGCTTACCTCCCCCACTTCACTCTCACAAGGCCCAGAGCCAGGCACAAAAGCCAATGAGAACATGGACTTTACCTTCCTCATGACTTTGCAACAAGCAAGGAGAAGGAAAACAATGTTGCCCGCAAGCATGTCCTCATCTCCCCAGAGATGAAAATGTTGCATCCCTCACACTTCAAGCAAAAGGTGTGAGGCTCTCAGTGTTCATGGCTGGACACCAAAACCTGAAACGTTTTGAGGAAACAAGCTGAGTAAGACTGGAGAAGTGAGTCAGAACTGCCCAGCAGCAAATATGAAAATGCACGTGAACCATGGTCTCCATGAACGGAAAGGCTTTGCCTGTGACAGGAATGATAAAGAACGAGAGCTTAAGTCACGCCCGGTCAGAGTTCCACTCTTTCTCTGCACCCCAGTGCCTCCTCTTTGGTTGTGTCTGGGAGAGCCCACCGCCCTTGGGAGACGCCTGTTTGGAATTAAGGCTGGTCAGACAGAGCCCTGCCTGGGCTTTGCCACGGTATTGGCCATACAACCTAGGGAAATTATGGAAGTTTCTACACCTTAGGTTGTTCATCTGTAAAATGTAGGGATGATAGTTCCTACTCTGCAAGGTGGTTGTGAGGGTTCAATAAGACATGGCGAGGAGAGCATTTAGCACAGGCCTGACCCAGGGGACATGTTCAGTACTTGTCACTATGATTGTCCAGTGACTTGAGGCTCCCAGGTCACAAAAATGATCAAACCTTTGGAAGTGAGGCAAGAGGAAGGGTGACTGTGTGTCTTTCAATGTCACCTTGGAGAACTATCTATCCAACACACCCCCTTAAGGATCATATGGCTCCCCTGTAAGGAAGGAGCTCTGGCCCACAGCGGGCTATTGATTAGAGCCCAGTTTCCTAAAAATTTATGTTAACTAATTAAGTTGCATATGATTTTTGTCTAATAGAAGTGCAAATCATTTTTGTTCAGTGGAATGGATATCCACAGAGGCTATGGTTGTATTGCTTTGTTTTTTTTTTTTTTCTTTTGGCATTTAATTTAGCAATTTGATTCTAGCGTCCTGTCTTTTACTGATCATGTATACATCAATCTCCTGCACCTGCCCTTCGAACCTGCTTTACCATCCTGCTGGTTCCCTCATTAATTAGTTAAATAAATCTCTGACACAGATACACTATATCATTGTGTAGGAGACTCATGTTTTAGCTTTTTGAAAATTATATTTGACAACAATTAATTCATCTTTCTACTTTAGTTGCCAGAACTGGGTTCTTTTGACGGCCACCAAAATAATATTAACTAAAAGCACTATATTGCATTATAGTATCTCTTTTATTTCAACTTACCCATGAAGATCTTAGGTACCAGGTGCCTCAACCTACCCTAAAATATTCTCAAGAAAAAAAAAATTCCCAAATTTACTTGAATACTAAATTCTTACCTTCCTTTTTAAGGCAGTTAGCATTGTATTTTCATTCTATTTAATTCACAGAATGGTTACTAAGAAAACCAAATTAACATGTAATATCTTTTAAGCGGCAGGAACCTGGCAGTTTTTTTCTCCCTGTTTCCTGCTTTGCTATCGTCAAGATTCTTTCTATCAGTGATTTGACATACTCATCATGGAAAGATTTTCAAACACTTAAAGAGAGTGTGCACCTGCTATGTGCATGGCATGGGGTAGAACTCAGCAGGAACATGGTGTTCTGCAATTCTCTGCTCCTGCCTTTGACAGAACAAAGGTGGAAGCAGAACTATGAAACAGGACCCAGTGCAAGTGCAGACTGAGAAAGAACATATAGTGCCCATGGGGAGAAATCTGGGGAGGGGGTGGTAGGGAAAGATTCCTGTTGGAGAACTAGCGTTTGATAACCCCATTAATGGACAATACCTAGTATGTAATGTACATTTGTTACATGCCAAGCATCCATGCATCTTATTTAACTCTTCGTCTTTTAAGACTGTGTTAAACAATTAAGATTTACCACCTTAGCCATTTTAAGTGTTCAGCTGAGTGGTGTTAAGTATATTCATTGTTGTGAAACAGATATATATATTTTATTGTTATGAAACGGATCTCCAGAACTTTTGCATCTTGCAAGCCTGAAACTCTATACCATTAAATAACTCTTCCTTTCCCACTTCCCCCGGGTCCTCGTAACCACCATTCTGCTTTGTTTCTATGAGTTCGACTACTGTAGATACCTCAATAAGGGGAATTATACAGCATTTGTGTTTTTATGACGGGTCTAGTTCACTTAGCATAGTGTCCTTAAGGTTGATCCATGTTGTAGCATGTGACAGGATTTCCTTCCCTTAAGGCAGAATGATATTCCATTGTAGGTATATACCACATTTTGTTTATGCATTTATTTGTTGATGGATTTTCGGGTTGCTTCTCTACCTCTTGTCTATTATAAATAAGACTGCTATGAACATGGGTGTGCAAATATCTCTGGTTTCAATTCTTTTGGATATACACCCAGAAGTAGGAGTACTATTTTTAAATAATCCCCGTGGAATCAAAAAGAAATTTATCTTTTCCTCAGTATGGTTCAGAGTTCTCCCCAGTACAGTTTTTGGTGGAGGGCTTAAGCCAAAGAAATAATAAAGCCCTGGGAGAACCACGTTCATTTATGCTGGAAGACAAAAATTTCTACTATTTTCTGAGATCTTCTCTTAGTTCCTTATTTCCTCTTTGAAGGAGTTGATCTTTTAGAATCATTAATCTTTCAAATGATACTCTCTTATTTATCTGCAAACCCGCCTCACCAATTGCTGGTATTAAAAAAAACCCACGTCTTAAATATTTCATAATGATAATAATGCCAGGCACAGCGTATTATCCAATACAGTCACCTCAACCATGTATTGATCAGTAATGTCATACAGCACCATATGTTGTCATTATTTACAGATGAGGAGACTGAGGCTTAGGGAAGTTCCATACCTCACCCAAAGTCATAGAGCTTGAGAGCGATGGCACCAGAACCCAGGCAGCCCACGCCTTGAGCACCTGCTCCACAACACGGCCCCATATCTAGCCTCAGCTGTGCGTCTATGTTGTAAGTGATCCTAAAAATGAATTCTCAGGAGACATATCATCGGGATGGGGAGGTGGATGTTTTAAGTTGCTGGGATTTCCTTCTGTCTGGTTCTTCAGAGAGGCACGTTCAGATGTCTGGAAGTCAAATGGTTTTGAAACAAGAACAAGCCCCTTGATATCCATATGGAGATTTGCTTCTGCCTACGCTTTAAATTAACCTTATTGATGGATTTCCTGCCAAGCTTAGTTTCATTTATTATGCATGTTCCTTTTGGTAGGTGGAAGAAAAAAAAATATGTGAGACTTATTCTCTAAATAAAGCAATATAGAAGCCAGGCTCATAAATTTTCTAAAGTTTATTTTTGTTTGCCAAGCTCTTCTGTACTTTTTTGGGGATAAATGTGTTTATTTAATACAAAGAAAAGCAATATCTTAAAATAAGGATATTTTAGTAGTAAACAACCAGGAGTGGATCTTTTTTTCTCTTTCATTTGTCATTGTCAGCTGAAGACATTCTCAGCCAGCAGCCAGGGGCGAAATTTACGGCATCAAGATAGGTAAGTCAATTCACTGTTTCTTCCTCATCTTAAAGAAGTTTCAGCCCCAACTCCTACCCTTTCTGGAATTTAAAATGTGGCATCAGAAGAACGTATTACAATAGTTGGGCCTAAGACTTACTTCAGGGCTACAAGTCAGGCTCAGGATTCCCCGGAGGTGATGTAGAGAGTGAACACCCTTTGTGCTGTTCTCATCTTGGGATGAAAAAATATAGATCAACAAAAGGGAAAATAAGAAAACATGCCTCCATTTAGTCTTTTTTGACATTACCTATGATGGCCAGACAATGCAGTTTGTCTGACATACTCCTGGCTTTTGATGATCTGGGGAAGATAGTGAAAAAAGGAATATGCATCAGTGGTACACATAAATGGCTACTCTGTAACAGTACTATCTAAATCAAGTTTGAGGGGTGCCTGGATGGCTTAGTTGGTTGAGCTTCGGACTCTTGATCTTGGCTCAGGTCATGATGTCACAGGTTCATGGGTTGGAGCCCCGCATAGGGCTATGAGCTGTAAGTGCGAACCCTGCTTGGGATTCTTTCTTTCCCTCTCTGTGCCTCCCCTACTCATGCTCCCTCTCTCCCTACCCCTCCCCCACTCGCGCTCCCTCGCTCTCTCTCAGAATAAATAAATAAACTTAAAAAGAATTTTAAAAAATCAAATTTGAGTTGAGGGTAAGGAGAATGGCTCCCCAAACAATTCAAAGCTCACTGGTTGCTCTACATACGTTGGAACTCTAGAAATTTCTGTCTGATTGGGAAAAATAATGACCCAGTTGATCAGTTATATATGTGGGCTTGTTCAGAAAATTTCTGACGGAGTCTGTAATTCCAACACTTTCAGATCCCATGCTTCCTTTTATAACAAATTTTTGAACACCCTTTCTACTATTCTGAAATGAAATTTGTTTATGACACATTAAAAAAAGCAAATATAATATCCTGTTATAAAAGGAGAATTAAAAGGTAATTTTCAATGAGGTATGTACCTCAATTTGCAGATGCTCAGACACAACTACTGTTAAAAGACAACTTAAAAAAAAACAAACAAGTACAATCCTGACTCTCATCCAGAGAGAAAAATGAGCATATGCATATATTTTAGTTAACTCATAATGAGGAACCGGGCAAATATTATACCTTGTTCAACAGAGAAACCAAAGAATGAACAGAACACATTTGTAAGTCAGAAATATTGAATGTATAAATGGAGGCAAGACTCATTTCTTCAATAGTAGAAGAGAGGCCAATTGTACCTTTATTAGACAGGACAGAATTTGCATGTCTGTAGACAAAAATTATTTTGCATTGCTATCAGTTATCTATCCTTTACATGAGTGGTTTCATGCTCCCATGAAATCAGAATCAGATAACCTAGAAGGGTGTGCAATAGTGCACAGTTTTCCAAAGAAGTACAAATTTTTCCCTACACATCCTAAATGAATTAATCAGACATTTACCACTATAGGTAAAAACACCCTGAATGAGACATCTACACAGGCAGCATGACTCGGTTGAATTGTCACCCAAGAACATCAAACTGGGATACCTTCAGGTAGTTTCTGAAATGGTAAATTTCTGAACAAAGGAGGTATACCCTTCCCTCAATCTACACAGCATCTGAATTCCTAAATCAGTGCTCATTGAAACCGTTTGATAATATTTTCTCTGTATAATGGAGTTGGGTTCTGGATGCAGGTTATTATAAACATGTTTTTCAACCTCTGGGACGCAAAAAAGGCAGTCATAAGAGGGAAGTATATAGCAATCCAGGCCTTCCTAAAGAAGGAAGAAAGATCTCAGATACACGACCTAACCTTACGCCTTAAGGAGCTGGAAAAAGAACAGCAAATGAAACCCAAAACTAGCAGAAGATAGGAAATAACAAAGATTAGAGCAGAAATTAATGCTATCAAAACCAAGAAAACAGTAGAACAGATCAATGAAACCAGAATCTGGTTCTTTGAAAGAATTAACAAAATTGATAAACCACTAGCCAGTTTGATCAAAAAGAAAAAGGAAAGGACCCAAATAAATGAAACCAAGAACGAAAGAGGAGAGATCACAACCAACACAGCAGAAATAAAAACAATAATAAGAGAACAGTATGAGCAATTATATGCCAAAAAAATGGGCAATCTGGAAGAAATGGAAAAATTCCTAGAAACATATACACTACCAAAACTGAAACAGGAAGAAACAGAAAATTTGAACAGATCCATAACCAGTAAGGAAATCAAATTAGTAATCAAAAATCTGCCAAAAAACAAGAGTCCAGGGCCAGATGGCTTTCCAGAGGAATTCTACCAAACATTTGAGGAAGAGTTAACACCTCTTGAAGGTGTTCCAAAAAATAGAAATGGAAGGAAAACTTCCAAACTCTTTCTATGAAGCCAGCATTATCTTGATTCCAAAACCAGACACAGACCCCACTAAAAAGGAGAACTATAGACCAATTTCCCTGATGAACATGGATGCAAAAATCCTCAACAAGATATTAGCCAACCAGCTCCAACAATACATTAAAAAATTATTCACCACAACCAAGTGGGATTTATACCTGAGATGCAGGGCCGGTTCAATATCCACAAAACAATTAACGTGATTCATCACATCAATAAAAGAAAGGACAAGAACCATATGATCCTCTCAATAGATGCAGAGAAAGCATTTAACAAAATACAGCATCCTTTCTTGATAAAAACCCTCAAGAAAGCAGGGATAGAAGGAGTATACCTCGAGATCATAAAAGCCATATATGAACGACCCAACGCTAATATCGTCCTCAATGGAGAAAGACTGAGAGCTTTCCCCCTAAGGTCAGGAACAAGATGGGGATGTCCACTTTCACCACTGTTATTCAACATAGGATTGGAAGTCTTAGCCTCTGCAATCAGACAACACAAAGAAATAAAAGGCATCCAAATCAGCCAGGAGGAGGTCAAACTTTCACTCATCACAGATGACATAATACTCTATATGGAAAACCCAAAAGATTCCACCAAAAAACTGCTAGAATTGATTCATGAATTCAGCAAAGTTGCAGTATATAAAATCAATGCACAGAAATCGGTTGCATTCCTATACACCAACAATGAAGTGACAGAAAGAGAAATCAAGGAATCGATCCCATTTACAGTTGCACACACACACACACACACACACACAAAACCCCATAAAACCTAGGAATAAATCTAACCAAAGAGGTGAAAAATCTATACACTGAAAACTATAGAAAACTTATGAAAGAAATTGAAGAAGACACAAAAAAAAATGGAAAAAGATTCCATGCTCCTGGATAGGAAGAACAAATGTTGTTAAAATGTCAATACTACCCAAAGCAATCTACATATTCAATGCAATCCCTATCAAAATAACACCAGCATTCTTCACAGAGCTAGAACAAATAATCCTAAAATTTGTATGCAACCGGAAAAGACCCTGAATAGCCAAAGCAACCTTGAAAAAGAAAACCAAAGCAGGAGGCATCACAATCCCAGACTTCAAGCTATACTACAAAGCGGTAACCATCAAGACAATATGGTACTGGCACAAGAACAGACACTCAGATCAATGGAACAGAATAGAGAACCCAGAAATGGACCCACAAACCTGTGGCCAACTAATCTTTGACAAAGCAGGAAGGAATATCCAATGGAATAAAGACAGTCTCTTCAGGAAGTGGTGCTGGGAAAACTGGACAGCAACATGCAGAAGAATGTACCTGGACCACTTTCTTACACCAGACACAAAAATAAACTCAAGATGGATGAAAGACCTAAATGTAAGACAGGAAGCCATCAAAATCCTCAAGGAGAAAGCAGGCAAAAACCTCTTTGATCTTGGCCACAGCAACTTCTTACTCAACATATCTTCAGAGGCAAGGGAAACAAAAGCAAAAATGAACTACTGGGACCTCATCAAAATAAAAAGCTTCTGCACAGCAAAGGAAACAATCAGCAAAACTAAAAGGCAACCAGCAGAATGGGAGAAGATATCTGCAAATGACATATCATAAAGGATTAGTATCTAAAATCAATAAAGAACTTATCAAATTCAACACCCAAAAAACAAATAATACAGTGAAGATATGGGCAAAAGACATGAATAGACACTTCTCCAAAGAAGACATCCAGATGGCCAACCGACACATGAAAAAATGCTCCACATCACTCATCATCAGGGAAATACAAATCAAAACCACAATGAGATACCACCTCACACCTGTCAGAATGGCTAACACTAATAACTCAGGCAACAACAGATGTTGGTGAGGATGTGGAGAAAGAGGATCTCTTTTGCCCTGCTGGTCGGAATGCGAGCTGGTGCCACCACTCTGGAAAACAGTATGGAGACTCCTCAAAAAACTAAAAATAGAACTACCCTATGACCCAGCAATTGCACTACTAGGCATTTGTCCACAGGATACGGGTGTGCTGTTTCAAAGGGACACACGCACCCCCATGTTTATAACAGCACTATCAACAATAGCCAAAGTATGGAAAGAACCCAAATGTCCATTGATGGATGAATGGATAACGAAGATGTGGTATATATATATATACAATGGAGTATTACTCAGCAATCAAAAAGAATGAAATCTTGCCATTTGCAACTACGTGGATGGAACTGGAGGGTATTATGCTAAGTGAAATTAGTCAGTCACAGAAAGACAAAAATCATATGACTTCATTCATATGAGGACTTTAAGAGACAAAACAGATGAACATAAGGGAAGGGAAGTGAAAATAATATAAAAACAGGGAGGGGGACAAAACAGAAGAGACTCATAAATATGGAGAACAAACAGAGGGTTACTGGAGGTGTTGTGTGAGGGGGGATGGGCTAAATGGGTAAGGGGCATTAAGGAATCTACTCGTGAAATCATTGTTGCACTATATGCTGACTAATTTGGATGTAAATTTAAAAAAATTAAAAGTAAAAAAAACATATGGAAATCTTAGGTTCCTTGAAGAAAGTCTATTGTATTCATCCAGTATTAATGTTTGAAAATACGGTATAGAAATGAAGATTTCAGACTTGGTGGCACATTGCCTGAGTTCAAATCCTAACTCTGCCATGACTTTGAACAAGCCATTTAATTGCTTTCTGCCTCAAGGTATTTGTAAAAGGAATAGTAATGGTGCCTACATTATAGGTTGGTTATAAAGATTAAATAAATTAATCCATGTATGTGCTTTAAAAAAATACCTGGTACGTAGTATATTTTTTAATAAGTAAGCTATTACTATTGCTGTTGTTCCTATTCATCTGTTTTTTTTTCCTTTGCTAAAAGTATCAACAATAGTTTCAAGCTCATCATTAATAAATTATTTTTTCAGGAAAAAAAAATAAACATGTTTTTCACCTCTATGTATATCTGGCAGGACATTTGACAGTTGTGGGAGATAAGACAAATCCTTCCCTGTAGGGGATTTTCCTGCGTGTTGTAGGGGACCTACCTACCATCCTGGCCCTAGCCAGTAAATGCAATGGTGCCCTCCAATCCTTATGGCCACGGCAACAACAACAACAACAACAACAACAACAAGTCTCACAAGTTATCAACACACTCACCAAGTATGGAGCTGCCCTGATGGAGAAACACTGTCATAACTGAAACATGCCCTGGGACCCACTGATTCATCTCTACCTCCAGCAACACTATCTGCTTAGCCAGGAGATTGTGGAGAAGAGCTATGGGGCCTTCTTGAACAGGGTTAGGCCAAAACCAGTTTTTTAATTTAAAGATTTTAGTTTAATTCATCTCCTCTGAATCCCTCTCTTCCAAGTTTAACTACCCAGCAAGTTGAGAGACAATGGAGGTCTTTCACTGGAAGGGAACACCCACCTACCCACCCCAGTCTATTTAAACTGGAGTTTGCTTCTATTTCCCTGAAGAGCTCCTGCCACAAGACCTGCAGTAGAGGGTGCGGTGTGGTGGGAGTACCAATAGAAAGTGGCACAGTCAGGTGACCAAAGGGGCCAGGCTGATTCCAGGATAATGAAGTGGTCCAGGAAAGGCGGCATGGTGCGCACTTGCTATGACTCAAGGGGCAGCTGCCTCTCAGACTCAGCCCAATGTTTCCAGATCTGATTTTACTTTCAAAAGAAGCAGGGAATCTGAGGTTTGTATAGGCAATTTTTCAGTTCTTAAGTGTTGGCTCATATAAATGTATATGATATGTATAGATGGATAGATGCATACATACATACATACATCATTCATGCATATGAATGAAAGTGACTACACCTTGGGTACTGAATAGGTCCATTCCTTAAATTAAAATGAAAACTGGGTATTATTACCTCCACTGCAGATTGAGGGTAAGAGGACTTGGAGAAGTTAAGTGATTTGCCTAGAGTCACGTGGTTAGCAGGGATTTGAATCAGGACTGTTCCAAGTTGCTACCTGATACCAAGTTGCTACCCAGTTTATGAAGAGACCACAAGATGCTGTTCTTTTCATGTTTTGTTTTAGTGAATTCACTATTTTTAAAAAATTTTTTAATGTTTATTATTTTTTTTAATTTTATTTAGTTTTGAGACAGAGAGAGACAGAGCATGAACGGGGGAGGGTCAGAGAGAGAGAGGGAGACATAGAATCGGAAGCAGGCTTCAGGCTCTGAGCCATCAGCCCAGAGCCCGACTTGGGGCTCGAACTCACGGACCGCAAGATCATGACCTGAGCTGAAGTAGGACGCTTAACCGACTGAGCCACCCAGGCGCCCCTAATGTTTATTTTTGAGATAGAGAGAGAGCGAGGGAGGGGCAGAGAGAGAGGGAAACACAGAATCTGAAGCAGGTTCTAGATTCTGAGCTGTTAGTCCAAAGCCCAACATGGGGCTTGAACTCACAAACCACAAGATCATGACCTGAGCCAAAGTCAGACGCTCAGCTGACTGAGCCACCCAGGCGCCCCATGACAAGTATACTCCTTAATGCCCATCATCTATTTCACTCATCCACCCACCCGCCTCCTCTCTGACAACCATCAGTTCTTTATAGTTAAGAATCTGTTTCTTGGTTTGTCTGTTTTCCCCCTTTTGTCGATTTGTTTTGTTTCTTAAAATCCACATGAGTGAAATTATATAGTATTTGTCTTTCTCTGACTCATTTCACTCAGCATTATACTTTCTAGTTCTATCCATGTCATTGCAAATGGCAAGATTTCATTCTGTCTTATGGTTGAATACTGTTCCATTGTATATACATACAACCTCTTTATCCATTCAGCAGTTGATAGATACTTGAGTTGCTTCCATATCTTGGCTCTTGTAGATAATGCTGCTGTAAATGTAGGGGTGCATGTATCCCTTTGAATTAGTGTTTCTGTATTTTTTGGGTACATACCCAGTAGTGTGATTGCTGGATGATGGCATAGTTTTATTTTTAATTTTTTGAGGAACATCCATACTGTTTTCCACAGTGGCGGCACCAGTTTGCATTCCCACCCACAGGGCTGGAGGGTTCCTTTCTCGCCACACCCTCATCAACACCTGTTGTTTCCTGTCTTGTTGATTTTAGCCATTCTGACAGGTGTGAGGTGATAACTGATTGTAGTTTTGATTTGTGTTTCCCTTGTGATGAGTGATGTTGAACATCTGTTCATGTGCATGTTGGCCATCTGGATGTCTTCTTTGTAGAAATGGCTGTTCATGTCTTCTGCCCATTTTTAAATTGGGTTATTTGGTTTTTGGCTGTTGATGTGTATAAGTTCTTTATATATTTTGGGCATTAACCATTTATTAGATATGTCATTTGCAAATATCTTCTCCCATTCCCTAGGTAGGTTGCCTTTTAGTTTTGTTGATTATATGTTCTCTTCATCTTTTACGATTCAAAGACAAAACAAGAAATGGGAATCACTTCTGCTGAAAACAGTGTTTATGCATCTATTTAAGTAAAATCAACATTTCTTAAAGCTTCTAATAATCTACGTTTCTGTCAGCAGCACAGGGAGCTTTCTGGAGAAGGAAGGGTACCTGAGTTTTGATAATGTTTGCAGTGAGCTGGGTGAGTCATTTGCTGTGTTAGCCTGCCATCCATCAAAATTGGTGATAAGAATGACTGAATCCCTGGGGGTTGCTTGTAAACAATGCTAAAGCTTTAATTGAAAAGATCTTAAGCACAGGCCACAAATAACTCCCGCATTGTGAATTGCAGTCTTGACCCCAGATGCCCTGGGGCCTCGCTAAATGTTAGGGTCAGGTCTGATATACTTAAGCCATAAGCCTTTGGCAGGGCCTTTGATGATGCTGGAGTCCTGCACAGCCCCCAGTGGAGAGGAGCATCCTTGGAGCAAGGTCCTCTGTCAAAGTCTAACCTCCCTTCTGTGAATGTCTGCAAATTAAGCCTGCCTTATGGAAAGTGGGGATTTTTAATATTTTAAATGTCCTGATTGGAATGTTCATAATAAAACAGATGGATTTGGCCACCTAACAGGGGCATTTGGTGCAACAATGTAGCAGGTATTCCATCAGAAACTTTTCAGGAGCTTCCTGAAAATCCTTTGTCAGTTTCTTTTTCTTTCTTTGTGTATTCATTCATCCATTCATTGCCCTAACTCAGATCAGGGTGTGACTCCAGGCTCACATTCTATTCAAATCAACAAACATTTTTTCTCCTAGAGCAGATTTAAGTCTAGAAGGTGTCTTCGCCTGGCTTCCCCCGATTGCCAAAGGTTATCATAGACAAAAGTGGTTGAGAATTCCTGAGTGAAATCTCTTACACCGAAGCTTTTCAAACAAACAAACAAACATCCTGCCCCTTTAAAAAGATTTGTATTGGGACACCTGGGTCGCTTAGTCGGTTAAGTGTCTGACTCTTGATCTCAGCTCAGGCGGTGATCTCATGGTTCATGAGATCGAGCCCCATGTAGGGCTCCGCACTGACAGCACAGAGCCTGCTTGGGATTCTCTCTCTCTCCTCTCTCTGCCCCTCCCCTGCTCATGTTCTTTCTGTCTCTCTCAAAATAAGTACATAAACTTAAAGAAAAGCTTTTTATTATATCCATAATGCATGTTCATTAAACACAAAATTGGGAGGAAAAACAGATAACCCAAAGCCAAAACAAAAGTCTTGGTTATCTAACTGGAAAAAAAAAAGTGCATGTTATTCAGGATAAGTTGCAGAAGAAGGCATCAGTATCAATGAAACATTTTCTGAATGGAAGAAGTTAGGTGAGAGCTGGCCTCCAAATTGCTTCATTCTCACCTTGTTACAGAGTCTGGCACCCCAGGATCATTCAGTTGCCTAATCTCCCTGTGGATAAAATTTCTTTTGTTGTCAGATAAGACTGGTAAAACAGTTATTATCTGTACTTAGAGTAATAATAAAGAGTTTAACCCATCAATATGTGCTGTGAGCTGAAAATCCAAAGCAATTTAGGATTGTTCTTCATCTGTATGTTGCAAATCATGAACTCTTATGTGGAGCCCTTAGTATGCTTAGCAAGGGAGGCAGAGAATACAAATGCAGGAATGAAATGCAGGGAAGCACAAATTGTGTAAATGAAATCTAGACTGTTTCTGGGAACATAATTTCATGAATAAAGATGATCCAGCATCTCTGAACTATGTATTTTAAGATTAATATTTCTCAATAGTACTTGTCAAAGTGAGTGGCAGTAGAATCCATAATAAGTACTTTATTGAATTATATTTAGGCTAAATATAAATGTAAAAAGGCACCATGAATTCTCATGTCAAATTATGTCACCCAAAAGCTAATTAATTGTACCGTGATTCCAAAAAAGAATTTTTTTAATTCGTCAAATATCGGTTTGTGTTTCTAACAATTCAATCATTTTTTAATTGATAAACTTTGTTTTTTAGAGCAGTTTTAGATTCCCAGCAAAACTGAACAGAAGGTACAGAGAGTTCCCATATCCTCCCTGCCCCCACACACCCACAGCCTCCCCTGCTATCAACACCCCACACCACCGTGCTACAATTGTTACAACCGGTGAACCTATACTGACACATCATTATCATCCAAAGTCCATAGTTAACATCAGGGTTCACTCTTCCTGTTGTACACCCTATGGGTTTTGATGACTAAATAATGACATATACATCTTTCCACTGTTGCAGTATCTAACAGAACAGTTTCACTGTTCTAAAAATACTGTGCACCACCTATTCATCCCTCCCCTCCCCCACACCCTCTGGTAACCATTGTTGTTTTTTTTTAACCATCTGCGTAGTCTTACCTTTACCAGAACATCATATACAGTTGGAATCATACAGCATGCAGCCTTTTCAGTTCAGCATCTTTCCCTTAGTAATATGCATTTAAGATTCCTGCGTGTTGTTTCATGGCTTGATAGGATAGCGCATTTCATTGTCGTGCAGAATCCTATCCCATCACCTGGGTGTACCACAGTTCACTTATCCATTCACCTGAAGGACATTTTGGTTGCCTCCGAGCTTTGGCAATTACGAATAAAGCCGCGATAAGCATCTGTGTGCAGGTGTTTGTGTGACCTAAGTTTTCAATTCATTTAGGCGAATACCAAGCTCCTCACATACTGGGTCAGAAACTGGAACTCCTCAAAGGATAATTTTTGAGAGTTCTAGAAAACTAAAGCGCTATGGTCAACCATTCTGTTGGTTATGTTGCTCAGCCTCTTCATCTCAAATTGAAATCAGTACAGACACGCCCACTTTGGGGGAACATTTTTTTCTCTTTTCTTTTCTGAGCTTCTTTTTAGCACTCACAAGAAAATACACTTTCCCCTCCGCTTTCTTGAATCAAGAATCTACTTCGCTATTTTAACAGCTCATTTTTTTTTTCAAGTAAAAAATGGAAAGGAATCAGCAAGTTGTATTTCTACATTTCCTTATCATTTCCTTTTAGGTCTATTTCAAATCCAGGCCCACCAACCCAGAATATGAAATCAGACCAAAAATTTTTCATCAGTCATTCTCTGTCCCTCATCTTTATTGGGGGAAATAAACTCCCCCTTCTTAGAAGATAAAAATCTAATCTGCTGACAATCAGGTGATAGGTTTTGTACCAGTGGGTGATGAGCATATTGATTATGTTAGTCAATGTACTCATCTCCCACATTGTAATTATTTGTTATTGCCCGTCTTCTCTTTGAGATGGTCAGCTCCCTGAAGGTACTGACAAGGCTTAATTGATTATTCTGTGGCACATAGTCGGTATTTCAATATGTATTTGTTGAATGTATTATTGGTTCATCAGATATAATGAATGTTAATCAACCTTGTTTGTTTAACGATGATTAAGCACTTGCTAGGCACAAAGCTGCATGTTGATTATTTGGGGTGTATGAATATGAGTAAAATTCATTCTTTGCCTTCAAAGAGCTTACACAATTGTCAATCCTTGCAGCACGCGGTGCTTGTGAAGCCCATATCCCTTCAACCCGCCCCTCCATCTACTCTGGATAGGTCCCCTAGAGGCTACGGTCTCCCGCATCTCTTCACATGGAGGCATTCTTGGGCCCTGGAGCAGCTCAGCATCTTGGAGGCAGTCTGGAAGTGTCAGAGAACTATCTCCAGAACAACTCACAACCAATGAGGGTGGTGGTTCTTTGCCCTTCAGAAGGACACTTCTGAGAATGTGCCACCCAAACTCTCAGTAGATCTCTAATGGATTGAGCCCCACTGGCTCACAGTGGGAACATGCTCATTAAAACACCTTTGTTGGCTTTTCTTCTTTCTTGGTCTCACTTCCTACTCCCTCACAGCACTTCCTGGGATCTCTTCCCAAATAAATTCTTATACTTAAATCCCTCATTTAGGGTCTGATTTTAGGAGAAGTATGGGCACTAGAGTGGTAAGCAAGAGAGACATGGCCAGAGTGCTATGGGAATGCAGAGAAGGAAGGATTTATTCTAGCTGGGAGAAGACTTGGCATCTTTTGAATGGAATCTCGGTAGGGGCAGTGAATGCACCTGTAGGAGGAGATGCTTCAGGCAGAGAAAATAAAGGCACAGAGGTGCTAAAGAATAGAGGGTGCTCAAGGAACCGTAGGCGATTGAGTATGGTGGGAATGTGGGTTAGAGAAGCATCTTAGACTTTCCTAGAAAGTACTCCAGAGCCCCTCACATCCCAGCAAGGAAGCAGGTCTTTCCTGTACCTTTCATCCTACCCTTCGGCTCCAGCTACTCAGCCTTCTTATATTGGTACCTTGAAATGTTCAGGCATTCTCCTTTTGATAAAAATATCCAAATGCAGTAACAAACATGGCCACACACGATCTGTAAAAGCAGCTGTATGGTAACCACTGAGTAACCCACTGTCTTTTTCAAGTATGGATCTTTCTTTACGCCTGTTGATTTTATTTCAATTTTTAAAGCTTGTGTATTTATTTTTTTGAGAGAGACAGAGTGTGAGCAGAGGAGGGGCAGAGAAAGAGGGAGAATCTCATGCAGGCTCTGTGCTGTCAGTGCAGAGCCTGATGCGGGGCTCAAGCTCACGAACTGTGAGATCATGACCTGAGCCAAAATCAAGAGTCGGAGGCTTAACAAACTGAGCCACCCAGGTGCCCCTGCCTGTCGATTTAAACTCCTATTTTCTGAATTCCCATGACATTAATATTTCGCTCTTTCGGAGAGCTTGTAGTCTACACACAGTGTTTGTGCTTCAACCCAAATAGGGAAATTTCCTGCCTTCTGTTAGAGGCTAATCTTAAACTTAAAAAAAAAAAGGGTGGTGGTGGGGGGAATGGCATGCCATGGAGTCAAAGAAAATGACCCGACCTAACTCTAGTTTGGAATCCACGCTGTTAGTTGCCAAGCAAATACAATGTGTGTGTACGGTCCTGTTCATTCTCTCTCCACGTGCCCTGGAAATGGTTTCCTTCTAATAAAATGTTCTGACAAGTCATTCCATCTTCCAGTACTGACTCAATTATAGCTTCTCGCCATGATCAACAACTGCTAAATTGGTTATAAACCCAGAATAGGAGCTGAAGACCAAAAAATAGAGGTGTGGCAGGAGGACGGCAGCAGAATAATTTGGTCATTTTCCCAGCAGAGGAAAGCCAGTTTAAGAAAGACGAAATGAGTGCTTCTGGAAAAGGTATACAAGATTAGAAAATAACAGAGAAATTAAAGAAGTTATTAAAGCTCGCAAGAGAATTTGGTGAGAGAACACTACTCATTTCAGCTCAGTAGGAGCCGGTTTGCATTATTATGTTTTGCTCTATACTTAGCTTTGAAGAAAGCCACAAATTACAACGGTTAAATAGAGCTTTTGAAAACAGAAAATAGCAACATTGCAAGCACAGAACGGCACTGGGGTAGAACACCCTCCATATCATCCCCAAACTGGGATGACTGTAGAGAACTTCTGAAATCCCTCCTTCCCTCTCCTACCCCTAGGAATTTCAGCCATGTCCTTCATGAATCCCCATTACTATAATATTATTTGTGTAATAAATACAGCTTTGTTTTGTTTTTAAACTGGGAGGTTCAACCAAAGGCTGGGATAGAAAGAAAGCTGCCAGGGTAATTTGACCCGGTTGAGTATTAGGGGTAGAGACTAAATTAAGACATATCTGGATTCAGGGTGGCTCAGCTGGTTGAGCGTCGGTCTTTGGCTCAGGTCATGATCTCAAAGGTTCGTGAATTTGAGTCCCGGGTCGGGCTCTGTGCTGACAGCTCAGAGCCTGGAGCCCGCTTCGGATTCTGTGTCTCCCTCTCTCTCTGCCCCTCCCCTGCTCACACCCTGTCTCTCTCTGTCTCTTTCTCTCAGATATAAATAAAACCACTTAAAAATTAAAAAAAAAAAAAAAAAAAAAGACGGGAATTCCCAGAAGGGAATGATGATAATCCCATTTGTTGAGCTCTTTGTATGCCCAAGGCACTTCTCTATAGACATAATGACATGTGTTAAGTAATTTATCCTCATAAAAACCTCATGAGATAGATAATATTGCTAACCCATTTTAGAGATAAGGACACTGGGACCCAGGAAGGCTAAGTAACTTGCCCAAGGTCACATGGCCGGTAGGTGGCAGAACCCGTCCTGGGTATGGCACCTGAGACTGTGTTCTTGATAACCACACTGCAATACCTCAGAGATCATGCTATGGAGTGAATGTTTGTATCCCCCCCCAAATTCATATGTTGAAGTCCTAACTCCCAGTGTTTGAAGGTGCACCCTTTCGGAGGTAATTAGTTTTGATGAGGTCATGTGGATAGAGCTCCATGATGGAACAACGACCGTTACAAAAAGAGGAGAAGACATTAAAGCTTTCTTTCCCTACCATGTGAGGATTCATTGAGAAGGCATTAGTCTGCAAGCCAGGAAGAATGCCATCACCAGGAACTGAATGTGTTGGCACCTTGGTTTTGGACTTCCCAGCCACCAGAACCACGAGAAAATAAATTTCTGTTGTTTAAAACAGACCGTCTGCGGTATTTTGTTATTTATAGCAGACCAAGAAGGCTCAGACAGGGGAGCCTGGGTGGCTCAGTTAAGGGTCACACTCTTGATGTAGGCTCAGGTCTTTTTTTTATTAAATTTTTTTTTTCAACATTTATTTATTTTTGGGACAGAGAGAGAGACAGAGCATGAACCGGGGAGGGGCAGAGAGAGAGGGAGACACAGAATCAGAAACAGGCTCCAGGCTCTGAGCTGTCAGCCCAGAGCCCGACGCGGGGCTCGAACTCACGGACCGCGAGATCGTGACCTGGCTGAAGTCGGACGCTTAACCGACTGCGCCACCCAGGCGCCCCAATGTAGGCTCAGGTCTTGATCTCAGGATGGTGAGTTCAGGCGCCACATTGGTCTCTGCGTTGGGCATGGAGCCTACTTGAAAGAAAGAAAGAAAGAAAGAAAGAAAGAAAGAAAGAAAGAAAGAAAGAAAGAAAGA
>NW_024412400.1:44989801-45088482 GCF_014898765.1 Herpailurus yagouaroundi
AGAAAGAAAGAAAGAAAGAAAGAAAGAAAGAAAGAAAGAAAGAAAGAGAGAAGAGAAAGAAAGAGACTGGGACAGACCACTAAGTTGTTACAACCAAGCTGTTACCCAGGGAGTCAGGAAATTGTAGGCAGAAGAGTTTCCACTCAGACCCAGGGATTTATTTCAGGTGTTTCTTTATAAGACTCTTGCTTACTGTAGAACCAGGTTGAGTTACAGAGCCTGCTTGGCCCAAAGGTGATCCAGGGAAGGATATAAGACCAGGAATCAGATTTCTGTAGGAAGCTAGGTAAACCAAAAGTTGGTACCTTCCCAGTTATCAGTGGTCACTTAATTTCTGAGTGAAGCAGCAGTTATGAGCTAAATATGTAGGGATTTGGATCTGGAAGGGGAAGAACGAGGCAGTTTTTCCCCGTATCATTCCCTGGGATATGGTATAAATCAAGATCTGTGTTAAATAGGAAGAGATTACTATTTGAGGCCCCAACATGTCCCTCCCAGACCGACTTTATTCGTAGAGACCCAGTCCCAAGTAGTTTGACTCTAAGTCCTTTTTATTGACTGCATATTTAATGGCATAGATGCGTACATCTCGATTAAATGAAATTCACTTTGTTACTAAATTTTTGCCACGGAGAATAGTGCTACATAATATTCCTAGGCATATATACTCATTGGTAGAGGTAATTTTATTTGTATGGAATAGATTGTGAGAAGTGAGTCTTTTTTTTTTTTAAAGAGTATTTTTTAATTTGAGAGGTATTATCAGGTTTGCTTTTTTTTTATTTAAAAATTTTTAATGTTTATTTATTTTTGAGAGAGAGAGAGAGAGAGAGAGCATGTGCATGTGCACACACATGAATGGGAGAGGGGCAGAGAGAGAGAGAGGGAGACACAGAATCTGAAGCAGGCTCCAGGCTCTGAGCTGTCAGCACAGAGCTCCAGGCAGGGCTTGAACCCACGAACCGTGAGATCATGACCTGAGCTGGAGTTGGATGCTTAATCAACTGAGCCATTCAGGCGCCCCAGGTTTGCTTTCTTTCTTTCTTTTTTTTTTTTTTTAATGTTTTTTATTTGTGAGACAGAGAGAGACAGAACATGAATGGGGGAGGGTTAGAGAGAGGGAGACACAGAATCTGAAGCAGGCTCCAGCCTCTGAGCTATCAGCACAGAGCCTGATGCGGGGCTCGAACTCTGGAACTCTCGGAGTGTGAGATCTGACCTGAGCCGGAAGTCAGATGCTTAACCGACGAGCCACCCAGGCGCCCCCCGAGGTTTGCTTTCTAAATAGGCTCTAACAAATAATTTTCCACTGGTACTGTAGGGCATATTAGGCTTTCTTTCTTAAACATCCTTCCTAAGTTCAGGGGGTTCTTCCCAGGGACAAGCCAGGTACTCACTTTCCCAGCATCCCTTGCAGTGTGAGTGCAAACAGGCTGGTCAGATACCACAAGGACTTCACACTGATGAGGCCAAGACACCGGCCCTGTACAGAATCCAATCTGGTGAAGTGTCTGCAGATACTTCCAGCTTCTAAACATAGCAGTGGCAGTCATACTTCGTTCTGGAAACCTTGCAGCTCTAAAACAGGGATATCTCGTCAACCCATCAGTAGCAGGAATTGATCTAATCTTAAATGCACTCACTTCAGTCTATCCCATTGCCTCTACTCCAGCTGAAGCCACAGTGACCTCCTTCTGGGTCAGCAGCAACAAACACCCACCTGATCTCCCAGTCCCTAGAGCGATCAGAATCCACTTTCTACCCCCGTGGATCTTTCTAGAGCTCAAATCTGATCATGTCATCCCTGTGCTCTTAAAACCTTTCATTTTCTCCTCTCTGCTGCAGGCTAAAGTTTCTATTCTTTAGCGTGGGCCATAACACCCTCTAAGAGCGGACCTCCGCTCCCCTCCCCAGGCACACCTCTTCCCTCCCTTCTCACCATACACTCCAGGCATGCCACACGTTTCTCAGGTCCCTGATTGTCCCACGCTGTTTTCTTACTTCTGGGCTGTACTTCTACAGGTGCACTGTACCCTCTAGTCTCTCTCCTTCCCTGCCTGTCTAACTCATTGTTCTGCAGTTGTCAGCTTAGACGGTGCCTCTCCAACTGCCCAGGACTAGATTAGGTGCCCCTTCTCTAGGTTTCCACAGCAGGTAGTTCTGCTTATTTTTATCTTTTTCTCCTCTAGGCTACTTGAAGACAGGGGTGATGCCTTTTCTGTTTTCTGTTGTATAATCAATGTCTACGACAGTGCTTGTGTTTAGTAGATGATGAATACAAATTTGATGAATTAATAAATAAATAGATAAGACAAATACTAAGATCACTCACTGACGCATGAGATAACCAAGGTTTTGAGAGTCTATTTTCATAAAGCTAAGAGGCTAGTTAACGGCGGACCTGGGACCGAAACACAGGTCTTCTGACTCTTGACATATTTTCAACTATCCCTCATTGCCCCCTTTGGTGCAGTTTATCACTCTTCTTGGCTTAATAAACACCATTATGATGTGCAAACACTGTAAGGCAGGTTTTTCAACTTCAGCACTATTGACATTTGGGGCTGGATGATTCTTTGTTGTGGGGCTGTTCTGTGCATTGAAAGATGTCTAGCAGTAGCCCTGGCCTCACTACCCACTAGATTTTAGTAATATCCTCCTCCTTCCAGTTGTCTCCAGACATAGTCAAATGTCCCCTGGGGGACAAAACAGCGTTCCAGTAAGAATCAGTGCTCTAAGGATACCAGGCACCTTTTGTTGACTCTCTACAGCTTTGGGATGAGAGGATAAGTCTCAGCACAGGTATACCCCAGGTGGAAAGATGGAAGGCAAGAGCAGACTTATGTCTAAATATTGACCTTGCATCTTTTAAGCCACAGGTCTAAACCTCACTGAGCCTCAGTATTCTCATCTGCAAAATAGGGATGATAATGCTGAAAACTATAGGCAGGATTAGAGGGAATGTTCGTAAATAACCCCATAAACTACATTAATTTAATGAAACGACTGCTTTCTTTGGAACAAAAACTAGTGGATTAAATCACCAAAGCATGCATAAAGAAACACAGGACTAAGGAGAGGAGCTAGAAAGTCAGGGTGAAATGGGATGGGTTTGGTGAGAGAAGGCTTTTTGCATTCTGGGAGGCCAAAACAAGCCCCGCATTTCAGGAATGAAAACAAGTATGACATTTGAACTGACAAGCTAATGGGTGTGCTGCCTCTGACTTATTACCTCCTTATTTCATGGTTTTATGGAGAAAAGAAAAAAAGAAGAAGCCACGCTTAAGGATCAGTTACCATTTTTTAATATGATTACACACCCCATTGGCGTGGAGGGCAGGGAGCCTGGGTTTCAAGATGGATCAAAAACGGAATCAGGTGAATTAGCAATCGCTCACACTTTCCCTCTCCCTTATGAATTTTAATGCAATTTTTATTTCATATTTGATATACTGTGTTTGTTGACAAGAGTCCTTCAATTTTGAATAGCAAATCTAGAAAAAATGTTTTCCTTCTAAGCATCTGCCATTTTTGCTGACTCCCTACTTTGACAAAACTGAGCTGCTCCAGAAAATGCTTCTGAGGAAATCCCACAGGGTGTCATTGCCTGAGGGGTATAAGGAGTAAACTAAAGGGACAAAGACATTCCTGCCGGGAATATCAGAGCTCAAACACTCACTCCTCTAGCTCCACAGGACTTCCCGGCTCTCTCCTCCTCTCCTCTGTCCCTCTCTTCCTTCTCCCTCCCTGGGACTATAGAACTTTCTCCCCTCTGTCAGTAGGGACATGCCCTAAAATACAATCTTTAGCTACAGCGCGATGTCCTCTTACTTAGGTCTAAGAATGTCTACCTCCTGAACCCTAAACTTGAAAATACAAGGAAATAATATCAACCAAAAGATACACGTTAAAACGCCCTCTATGAATAACAGCCCAAAGCTGGAAACCCCCAAGAGTCCATCGCAATGGAATGGATGGACTGCGTAAGTCCATACATTGGAATACCACACAGCAATGAGAGCGAAGAAAGAGCAACTTCGTGCAAAAACCCAGATGAATCCACTGTTACATGAAAGAGGGAAGCACAGAAGAGTGCGTTTCTTACACTTAAATGGAAGTCAAGAGCAGCAAAACGAACTCTGCTGTCAGAAGTTAGACTACTGGAGTCAGAATGGTGGTAACCCTGCGTCAGGAAGTAGTGACAGGAGGGTTTCGAATGCTGGTTACAAGACTGTGTTCGCTTTGTACACATTCAGCAGCTCCTCACGGCTTGTGCATTTTTCCGTATGTAGATTACATTTCAATCAAACATGCACTTAATAAAACAAACAAACACAAAAACTCCAAGACAAAACTTCCAGCACTCTTTTATGTTTTTGAAAATCCTTTCCTTCACATTAAGTCTCTCTCTCATACGAGAATATAGCCATTTAACAAAACTGCTTTTTTTTTGGGGGGGGGAGAGAAAGACAGAGAGAGAGAGAGAGAGAGAGAGAGAGAGAGAGAGAATGCAAGTGGGGGAGGGGCAGAGGGAGAGAGAGAATCTCAAGCACACCTGACGAAGCGGCATTCCATCTGACCCTCCGTGAAATCAAGAGTCAGATGCTTAACTGACCGAGCCACCCAGACCTCCCGCAAAACGGCACCAGTAAAAGACTTGAGTTCTAGGTTCTACTGAATTTTCCTATTAATTTCCATGAACTCAGCACAGAATGTTACCACTGCAAGAGGTCATGGGACGATCTAGTGAGTGCCCTTGAATTTCTCCCTTCTCCATAGTGGGGGAAGCTAAAGCCTAGAAAAGTGAAGCGACTTGCTCAGGGCCATACGTTCTTTAGTAATAAAATTGGCATTAAAAATATCTCAAAATGAAAATAGCAGTGAGGGTTCACTGCCTCCAAATTCCCAGGATTTCTCCTATTTAAGAATAAAAATATTTGGGGAAGAAAAAGGAACTGGGTTGATCAGTATATAAAAACAGAACTTTAATTAACTGACTCCATTTAGATAAGAGGTAATGCTCTCATTTGGTATTGTAACTCCTAAGCAAAATTCCCTTTTAATCGACATTTATAAGATAGTTTCACCTTGAGATTTAAAACAACAGATGTAACAGAGAGTATGGGTTATGCTGCAATATCAAGCAGCCCCCAGATCTTTTTTTTTAATTCTTTTTAATGTTTATTTGTGAGAGAGAAAGACAGATCATGAGTGGAGGAGGGGAGAGAGAGAGGGAGACACAGAATCCAAAGCAGGCTCCAGGCTCTGAGCTGTCAGCACAGAGCTGGTGTGAAATCACAAACTGTGAGATCATGACCTGAGCCGAAGTCGGATGCTTAACTAACTGAGCCACCCAGGCGCCCCCAGAAGCCCCTAGATCTTGAAGGCTGAAAACAGCAAAGGTTTATAAATATCCCACGTGCCCATCAAATGTCAGCAGGAGTTTTGTTCCACCTTTTTATGGTCCTTTCTCTGGGACCCACTGACAAAGCCACTCACCGGATGGTGGTCGGTCACCATGGCTGTGGGGACAGAGAATGTGATACAGCACATACCAGTTCTTAAACCTCTGTCTGGAAGTGACCCAGACACTCCCAACATCCCATGGCCAAGGAAGTACGATCCTAGTATGAATCCGGAAGCAAGCAGAGTGGGAATATTTGGGAATAGCTCTATTGACTATCTCAAAAAAAAGGTGAAAGTCTCCACTCTGCGAGCCCCATACTTCCTCATGAGTTTTACCATAATCACTGGGACCTGGCTGTTTAAAGATATGATGGAGTGAAGATAAACTCTGGAGAAAGGAAAACAGACATAAAAGGCAGCATTGTCAGGTGTAAATAAAACTCTTTCAACTATAATTGAAAGGATTTTTATGAAAGGCACGAAGTGGTTTCATGTGCCTTTCTGCAAATAGTTTCATGGGTTGAATGATCGATATTCCTCTAAAGTGCCCAGAAACTATTTTGACCAAAGGCAACTAAATAAATTAATTGTCCTCCAGGACTGTAACATTGAACCCCTTAAATGAAGGCAGCTTTCATGGATGCAAAGAAAATGCGTCCCTTGTGGTCTTTGTAAGCTTTAAACATTAATTAGGAGAGAGTGCTTTTAAGTAGGAAGGAAAAAAAAATCCATTTTGTTGGGGCTACAATCTCTAATGCTAAATTAAAAGGGAAAGAAGAAATCATTTTACAGGTAACAGTTTGTTTTGCATGACTTTCTCCCTTTTTTTCCCCCTCTGCCCAGAAACAAACCATAAAATCATTAAGTGCTGATAAATAAAGGGAGAATGTGTCAGCGGCCTCACACTTGAGCCCCACTAAACTCACTTTCTGTACTAAATTTCAAGGGATATCGTGTTTGATGGGTAGCAAATAAATGTTTTACCTGAAAAATCTAGTTAAGACATGCATTTAAACGGACACTGGTCAAAAAGCAAGGTTGGGATAAAAGCAACAGTCTATGAAGCACACACACAACCCACCTTGGGTAGTTAGTAGGTGCCAATGCATGGGTTCTCTCTGGAATACGTGCTATCACACTTCAAATGATACCAGATTCAGAGACCTGTTTTACAACTTGGAGTAATGTTATATAATACATCCTTCTGGGGCCTCTGTGGTAGGAATATTGTTGATACTCTACAGTCATATTATTTGTTAGTTTCAATGTCTGAGAGTATGTGTATATTACACAGAAGACCATATACGGACTTATAGTTGCATTGAGGAATACAAATGATTTAGGTTATGAGTTATCCTCCTATTTTTTAAATTCTTTTTTTTTAAGCTTATTTATTTATTTTGAGAAAGACTGAGACAAAGAGAGAGAGAGAGCAGAGAGAACACGCAGGAACAGGGGAGGGGCAGAGAGAGAGAGAGAGGGAGAGAGAGAGAATCCCACGTAGGCTCTGTACTGTCAGTGTGGAGGCCCGAAGCCGGGCTCGAACTCACGAACCCTCAGGTCATGACCTGAGCCAGAATCAAGAGCTGACACTTAACTGACTGAGCCGCCCAGGTGCCCCTTTTATAAATCTTAAAGGAGTAACTTCAGGTAAAACTTCTTTTCGCTGTGGAATGTAAAAGTGGAAAAAGTCAAAATCACATATAATTCTGGAGCATTGACTAAAGTTTCAATGTTAATGGCTTATAATAAAGACACAAAGTTTGAGAACCACACCAGGGATGTGTGTTCCTAGAAGAGGGGTCCAGCTAGGGAACAGTCAGGTGCAGATGATGGTTTAGAGGGGTTCTAGGCAAAGAATGGGCCAGGGGATGGCATGAAGAATGCTTGCCGTCAGGAGGGCAAGAAAGGCAAACAAGATGTGTGTCAGAGTCTTGACTGCTGGGTCAGATGTAGTCTGGCTACACGAGAGCTCTCCAGAAAACAAAAACAAAAACAAAAAACCATCCTGACACCATCTGAAGGACTTGTATCCTTTCCATCTAAGGTTTGCTTGCTTGTTATGATCTAAATAGAAGTTTAGTCCTTCTGGAACTGAATGTCAGCCTCTTTCTCCTAAGAGTCCTCTAGCTAGAGACCAAGATCTTGCCTTCTGGCCTGACTTTGACCTCCAAGGAGGAATCCGTACTGCCATCTGTTACATCAGTGCCAGAGCCCGGCACGTTTAAGTACTTGATAAATAGTTGTTGGATAAATGAAAGTTGAATAAAAAACATGAGCAGAATGGGAAGTGGGGCAACTAGTGCTGATATATTCTCTTCCATCTGATGACCCATCTTCAACAAATCATTCATTCCTGGCCCAGCACCAGGGCCATTAGAGGAACCTCCTTGGCAAAGCAGGCATCTTTCAGGCTTGCAGAAAGTTTATTCAGTCCTGTGCCTGGGTTTCTTCTACGTTGTGGACCTTCATTGGCATTTCACCTTTCGCTCGACGTGGGAACTCTAAGTGCTTTTGTTAACATTCATTATGCTGCCAGGTAGTTGGATGAAAAATGTCAACTGTCATGACACAGAAGGAAAACCAAAGGTACAGGTATAATTTCATGGGGAGGACATGCGGGAGTAGAAGATGAGCAGCCTCCTAAACAACACTGATCTTACTGTTGACTTGCCAAGAGTGAGGGACTTAATATTGTACATGCCATAACCCTCATGTTTAAATATACGACCTTTCAAATGATTTTAACAATGATTACATGTTGAAACTGTGATAATTCTGGTTTCTCAGGGGCCATACTTATCTTGAAACACCTAGGTAAAATCTGGAACAGATGGATATCTGAAGTTTGGAGCTGAACAGCCTTAGGGTAGTACTTTATATCACTAAGAATATAATCAGTGAATGGATATTGATTTTTAAAAATAGTTCTCAAATACGCTAAGCCCTCATGTACGCTTTTTTTCCAAAGCACCCAGTAGAGACCCCACAATCCAACATTCACATCTTGCTTTCGTAACAATTCTTACAAATTTATTACGCAAATACCACTTGGGAAACAGTAGTTTCACAACGCGCTGAGTTCACCCCTAATAAAACTCTTGCCCCCTTGGCTCTCTGGCCAACAGTGTGCACCTTTATATTCTTCTTGACTGGGCTGACAGAGGATACAAACATAAAACAAGACATTTCTGGAATGGAGAGAGCCTGGCAACAGCACCACACCAAACTCTTGTTGCCCCTAAACTTCCAGTTGCAAAAGGATTCTCCAAAGTTCTCAGCAGCTGTCCTCTCCTTGGCTGTGCACTAGAAAAGTCTGTGACATTTTCAAAAATACATACACCCAGACTCCATAAGAGACCATCTTTGGAGGGTGGAGCCCAGGCATCTGCTTCCTCAAAACTCCCATGTGATTTTAATTCAGAGCTATGGTCTGAAGGTTTGTGTTCCCCAAAATTCAGGTTGAAATTCTAATGCCCATTGAGATGGTATTAGGAGGTGGGGCCTTCAGGGGACGATTAGGTCATGAAGGCAGGGCACTCATACATGAGATTAATATCCTTAGAAGAGGCTCCCTTGCTATTTCTACCATGTGAGGACACTGCAGAGAAGTCTGTGACTGGAAGAGGGCCCTCGCCCGGCCATGCTTGTATCCTGATCTTGGGACTTCCAGCCTCTAGAACTGTGAGAAATACATTTCTGTTGTTTATAAGCCACCCAATCTGTGGTATTTTGTTACAAGGGCCTGAATGGACTAAGACCTCCAGCTTGGCTTGAGAACGCATTGCACTACAACCATAGGAACCGAGCAGCTGATGTTGTCCCTTAGACTTAGCCTTCTTCCTTTCAAAGCCCAGATAGCTGTTAGCCAGGAAGTAACAGCTTAGCGGTATTTCTCCAACTTCTCGTTTTGTCACCTTCGTCGTTTTTGCCACATTCGTGTATCATGTTCTATCCTTTAATTAAAATTTTTTTTCTAAATTACATTACATTTTAGAACTGAAATATAAGTAATAACAAACCCACAAAATTCTTATTACAACTGTGAATGAGAAATAAGTACCACTTGCCATCGATGGAAGGCAACTGAAAGAAAAAAACACACAAACACCCCTCATGTTATTCAAATCTAGCCAGACACAGTTGCTTGCCCAAAGGCATCCAGCCAGAGGCCTGCTCTTTTAGTGAACGAGGGAACGGGAAAGAGTCGTTTCAACCGGAAAGCAGCGCACACCCCTCACCAGGCCTAAGGCTCACCAGGCCTAAGGCTCACCAGGCCTAAGGCTCAAGGCTACTTTTGGCCACTCGAATTATTCAGAAATGGCCCTGTGAGTCCATTTGCGCTGATGAAACGTGAGGGGGACATTTCCTGAAGGTTTTGTAGGGGGAAAGGTTTTCTCTTTTGGGAGCCCCCGGAAGAGATTGCATCTCTTGCTGTGGATATTGACTGGGGCCGATACCGGGGACAAATCGCAAGTGGCTGCCCCAGCCACTGCAAGAGCTGCTGCCAGCCCAGGAGTGAGGCCAGCACAGAAGAGGCGACCGAGCCCGGCGAGGAGATTGGCCAGAGCCCCTCCTTCTCCCTCTGTAGGCTATTTCCGTTACCGAGAACATTCTGAGTTGGGTTTTCTGTTGTTAGCAACCGATCACATCCCGATACAGGAAAAGAAGCAAGTGTTCAAAAACACACTAGCACCCAACAGAGAGACTTTCTTCTTGATATAATCAGGAGGATTGAAAGAGAACTGGAGGGGAGTAATACCCTTATTGATTCAAGGTCATTTAATGCCATGGCTATCCATCAAATAAAATCACCGTAAGCGGCGCACAACCTTCACTTGGGAAATACTTGCCTTACGTTGGGAGAGATAGTGGCTTGACAGAAACAAAGCTGCAGTGGCTATGACTGGCTTATGTTTACTTCTTGATAACTTTTCTCAATAAGAAAATCCAAAGTGCACATTGTCAGCTGCGCTTGAACTCCCACAGGAATCTGAAAATGTGGGCTGGGAATGGGGGAGAGAATAAGTTACCTAAATAGCATTTGTGCCTCTGGCACAATGCATAGAGCTTTCTGAGCATCTCCTTAATCGCTGTAACTCAGAGTGCAGCCCACGGGCCAGCAGCATCCATGGCATCACCTAGGAGCTAGTTAGAAATGCAGAGTCCGAGGTCCCACCCAGACCAACTGAATTAGAATATGCATTTTAACTAGATGCCCTTTGGTTTATGTGCGCAGTAAATCTTGAGAAGCACTGTCCCAGGAGCCTGGCCCAGCTTAGTGCTGTGTAGACCACAAACAGCTGATGTTTACGGAGCCTGGACTCATGGCGATTTGCTTCCACCTGTGGAATGCCAACTCCACACTTGCAGCCAAGACTGTCTGCTTTGTTTCCCTTCAGTTTCTCTGCACCTGATAGGTCACTTGCACAGAAGAACCAGTTTCCCCAATTCCTTGGGGTTTCACTTAATACTAGCATATCTCCATCTGTCACTGGCACTCTCACCTTAGAGCTGTAGGGGTCATAGATACCGGACAAATGAACACCTTTAGGGTTTTTCCTCCCTTGGCTATTACATTTCCTATATCCTATATATCAATCCATTCATCAACTCAAACACAGATTAAACTCCTTCTTTGCATCATTTGTGGACCGTACCTCCCAGATATTTTATCAAAGTTATTATGGTGATTAGCAATTCCCTGAGGCCTTTGATCATCAGTAAATTCTAAGCAGTACTGAAGAAATATTCAAACAAGAGCTCTCCTGTCTATCAAGTTTTAGAAATTAATTTTTTGCTGATATACTAGTCAAGACTCATATAAATTATATACCAAGGGCCAGCTAAGGGTTAAGTGAATGAAGGCAATAAAAAGAAAATCATAACCTCTTCCTGCTAGGTGGGTCTTCTGTACCGCATTTTGAATTTGCTCTTTAGGAGTGATGTACATAGTGTCTCAGTGGCTTTGAATCTAACTTTCTGCATCTGTGAAACAGAGACAGTGGTTCTGAAGATTACATGTCAGATAGGCAGGAAATCACCCAGCACCTGCTCAGGCAGGCAGTGATGCTCCTCACGGTGAGGGTTCCAGAGTGATGGAAGCCGGGAACTTACACCTATAACTTACACCCTTCTCACCCAAGGGAAGTCTAAGGTTGACCATTGGTAAGAAAGGGAGAACTGGAGAGAAGGGACTAGGGTTTAGGTGCTGAGGGCTCCTGGGGCCCAAGGTTCTGGGGAGGAGTTAGGAGCACACGGTGGGTGAGATCTTGGGAAGAGGATGCCTGTAAAAGATGAAAGGGGAAATATGGGGCAGGGAGGGGCTCAGACTACAATGCAAATCTGACAAAGTCTCTGCCGGCCCAAGCAGGGCTCTGGAGCAGATTGCCCCTTGGAGGTCTTGCACGTTGGGCAGAAATGGCAAGGCCTGAGTATTCCACTGTGTGTCCAGTTATTGGCGAGGCCCTGCCTAAGAAGTGTGAGAAAGAGCCTGATGGGGCAGACAGCTGGGGCCTAGTAGCTAAAGACATTCTTGCATCTGAACAGCAATTTTCTTTTTTCTTTTCTTTTCTTTTCTTTTCTTTTCTTTTCTTTTCTTTTCTTTCCTTTCGTTTTCTTTTTTCTTTTCTTTTCTTTCTTTCTTTTTTAAAAGTTTACTTATTTTGAGAAAGAAAGCGAGCACATGCAGGAGATGGGCAGGGAAAGAGGGAGAGAGAGAATCCCAAGAGAGAGATCCACACTGCAAGCCTGGATGCAGGGCTCGAACTCACGAACCATGAGATCATGACCTGAGCCAAAAATCAAGAGTTGGACTGTTAAAAAAAAAAAAAAGAAGAGGGGCGCCTGGGTGACTCAGTCGGTTGAGCGTCCGACTTCGGCTCAGGTCATGATCTCGCGGTCCGTGAGTTCGAGTCCCGCGTTGGGTTCTGTGCTGACAGCTCAGAGCCTGGAGCCTGTTTCAGATTCTGTGTCTCCCTCTCTCTCTGACCCTCCCCCGTTCATGCTGTCTCTCCCTGTCTCAAAAAATAAATAAACATTAAAAAAAAATTAAAAAAAAAAAAGAAAGAGTTGGACGCTTAACCGACTGAACCACCCAGGCGCCACAGCAACTTTCTTTCTTGAAGGGAGATTCAACCTGAACAGCCATGTGGCTGGACAAGATGAGATAATGAAAATCCTTGGCTAAATTTAGAAGGATCCCGGAGCAGAAGATATACCAGTGCCTGGCTTCCTCAGAGAGGCCATAACTATGACGTGGCCCTTGAATGTTGGAGTGGCAATGTCTGGGGAGGTGTTGAAGCCGATGAACTTGTGGGCAGCTTCACAGCATCCTGCACGCTCTGGCTGGTCCGGGGGAAAGAACTGAGTGGCTCTGAGATCCCAGGGTGGGGGCAGCAGTGCCAGTAAGGAGGGAAGATGGGGAGAGAATTCCTGGTCAGAGTAGGAGAAGGTAGGGTATGTGGACCAAGTGCCCAAGGCCACAGGAAGTAGAGGCAGCAGGAACAGAGTGATGCCCAAGAGCTGGTGGGACCAGTTATAGCTCAGCGAGGTCAGCAAGGCCAGCAGATAACTACGGACCAAAAATGTACCTGGGCCTTCACCTGGGCTCAGTGGGAACCACAGGACAAGAACAAGAATCCTAAATTGTTGTAAGAGTTACTAAGAGCAAATGGAATTTTAAACTAGAGGGACTAACTTACTTTGAACTAGTGTGATTATGCTTTCTACTTATGAGAAATGGGGGTGTAGGGGCTAGTTGAGTTCAGTTCTAGAAAGGAAAGAAGTTTAGAAACTACATTCCTGAGTTATGTAGCCTATTAAAGGTAATCTCTGTTATACACAGATCCTTTAATCATTTCACTTTTGGAGATCTAATCTTAAAAGCGGAAAAAAATACCATGCAGAAATAATTTTTATTTCCATATTATTTCTAATACCGAAATGACTTAAATAGGAGAAGTGTTAGGCAAATTACAGTACATTTACTTGATGGCTTATTAGACTAATTACAACGACATTACCATTAACGTGCAATAGCATATAACCATTTTTCTGTTATATCGGTCAATGGAATAAACAGAAAGAAATATTGCACAGTGTTTTTCAAACCTTTTGACCA
Organism: Herpailurus yagouaroundi; assembly: GCF_014898765.1. Taxonomy (NCBI): domain Eukaryota; kingdom Metazoa; phylum Chordata; class Mammalia; order Carnivora; family Felidae; genus Herpailurus; species Herpailurus yagouaroundi. The sequence goes on from NW_024412400.1 coordinate 45,003,330, forward strand.
CAGCCACAGTAAACAGCTCATTTTATATCTCGACCCAGGACACACATGCAGATTTTTATCACGGACACAAAGTGGTATGAAACAATGTTCACCTACCCTGGGTGCAATGCATTTTGGCATTTTATATGCTCTTCCCTTCTTTTTTTTTTTTTTTTTTTTTTTTAATTCTAGACTCACTGCATGGGTTTCCTCACCACTGATAACTCATGACCCTTCCTGGATTGAGCATGAGCCCAGTGATGGAAAACAGCAAATGACAAAAATGTGTGTCTGGAACACATGCTTGGGGAGATGTGCCCAAATACCAACAGGAAAGACTCCAGGGGATTTGTTTATATGTCCCAATTTGTCCCTAATAAACAGAAATTACTTTTTATGATGGAATTAATAGGACCATAGCAATTTTTAAGTGGTTCTCAAGGCTTCTCTTCTCTAGGCTAAATAATCACAGTTGCTCACTGTCTGGTGAATTCACTTTATACCACCCAATAAACTCCAGCACAGGAGGCCAACAGCAGGGGTGGCAGCCCCAGGCAGTATATGGAGCCAGAGCCCCACCCAGAACAGCTCTGCAGCTTTGCACCTCATGACTCATGGCCCCCACGTGGCCACTGCTGAATTATGTGCATTTTAACAAGAAGGCTGATGTCACAGTTGTCGTATCCTTGACTTCTCTCTTCCTTTTTTCCTCTCTCCGACACAGGTTTATTGAGTACCTGCTTTGTTCCAAATACTATTCTAAAAGCTGTTAAAAGAGATCTTTTTTTATATTTTTCCAATTTTTTCTATAGTTAGCATGTATTTTTTTCATAATCAGAAAAAAAAATACATACCGTTTCAAAAGACTTGAAGACCTAAGTCTTTTTTCTTTAATGTTTATTTATTTATTTTGAGAGAGAGAGAGAGAGAGAGAGAGAGAGAGAATGCACGTGCTAGCCGGGGAGGGCCAGAGAAAGAGGGAGAATCTGAAGCAGTTTCCACACTGTCGGCACAGAGCCTGACACAGGGCTCGATCTCACAGATCGTGAGATCATGACCTGAGCTGAAATCAAGAATCAGATGCTCAACCGACTGAGCCACCCAGGCGCCCCAAGACTTGAGGACGTAAGTCTTGCCTTCAAGATGCCCACAGCCTAGGAAGGAGCAGTCACATAAACAACAATGTCAGTGTGAGACTGACCTCAGTCCCTTACCTGCCTCCTGCCCCAGCCAGAAAGTGGTGCCTCTGAGCAGCTTCTAACTGACAAGAGGCCAAGGTGTTTGTCTCTCTCCTTTCCCAGAACACCACAGAATTTGTTTTGCTCCCATCTCTGCCCTTAAGTCTCCATTCCTATTTGCTGGTTGAGAGAGAGCAAGAACAGAGAGAAGGAGAAAGAGGAGAGGAGGAGGGAATGGGAGAAGGATGGAGAGAGTCTGCACGGCATCTAGTCCAGTGGTAGCCCACAGACGCTTGGATCTGTGGGGGGTCAGGTCCCTACATGGGCCATGATCATTTGACTGAGGCTAGTGTTGGGTGCCATTCTTCGGTGCTCAGAACACCTTGTAACTCTACACCCTTCTGAGCCTCAACAGTACTAACACAGGACTGGTTGGTCCATCAGATTATTTCCTGCTGTCCTGTATGGCTTGGCCTGTGACCTCCACGGGAATGAGACAGCTGCCTCTCTATTTGTCTGGTGTCGATGCTGTACCAGATCCTTCTGATTATTTTCAGGTTTTCTCCGTTAATGAGTAATGTTCTAATGGTAGCTTCTCCTCAGGACATTAATTTCTGATTCTGGTGTTTCCCTGAAGAGTTGGCAGACAGCAGACTGGATAAGTCACTAGAGAAAACAGCACAGCACTCCTAAGTCTATGCTTCAGGGACCGCTCCTCCTGGAGGACAACTGATTTATCACCGTCTTGTTAAAGGAAGTGTCTGTTTTTCAATCTTGGGCAGCCTGTCAAAATTTAACATAATGCTGGGGGCACTGACAGTCAGTCAGGGGTGTTTCACCTCAGCAATTCCTTCACCTCTTGAACTCTTGTCTCCTGCTGTAATCAGAAAAATTTCCTCTCAGCATATTCTTTTAATAATCCCTTGGACGCAGTTGTGGAGGATTCTGACGCGTCTAGCCACATTGGATTTGTCAGCCCGAGTTTCGCTCAGCATGTGTCCACCTTCCAGGGCCCCTGTTCTGCTCAAATGTGCTCTTCTGATCTGAGAAGGGCTGCACAGGCTACCGGGAGGTGTCAGAGAGATCTGGGAGGTGTGTTTCAGTTTCTGAAAAAACCCGGTGAAAAACATCGCTCTCCAGTGCTTCTTTTATTTGCACCTCATGATAAATGTTCCTTTGGCACTTTTATAAACAGACAGCTAGAACGTCACCTTTTTAGAAGTGCGAGTGGCTTGTTGGAGAGGAATCATGGGAGCCAGGAGGCCCAGGGGCAGTGGCCTCCATGGCCTGAGTGGGTGGTCTGACAAGGAGAAGGTTGTTTGTCTGCAGAGTTGGTCTCCTGGTTTGCAAAATTTCAAGATGCCATCCTTCATGCAGACAAAAAAAAAAAAAAAAAGTGACATCGCCGATTCTCTGCAAGTCACATGTGGGGTTTCTGTGTGCATTTTGGTCTTCATGAATGCCTCTCTGTCCTTTCTGTGAATAGCGTGGAAGATGGCACAGAACAGGATGCAAAGATAGTCTTAGAACAAGAGAAGCCAGCTGGTCTAGAGTGGGAGCAACCCCCACCCTCCTGCCCCCAGCCCTGTCTTTTAGGAGCAACAAGCTCTAGCTCATGGAATGAAGCAATCAGATAAAATTGGGCATTTACCAACCAAAACAACCAGCCTGCAGAGCGAGAAGGAATTAGGTCATCTCGATAATGCATTTGGGATCCCAAGAAGCTAATGTATTGTGAAGCGAAGGAACACATTATTTGAATTCATGCTTGTTCAATTAATGCAGAAATTAGTTATAATTGGGTTCAGTCCCATCCACCCCAGAGAGCAGATGGAGTCCATTCTGCTTGGCTCATCCATCACACATGGATGAAATTCCATCTGAATTCCAGAGATTCCCCAGAGGCCCATAAAATTATATCTTAGCTGCTACACAGGACACATTGGAAATCAGGAAAATAAAAGTCTTAATCTGTAAAGTGAGGAAAAATACTAGATGCTCTAGGAAAGGAAAATGCTCAGAATTTCATAGCTCGTAGGGCGGGTCCTTTCAGGAAGAAAGCCGTTTCCATTCAATGGCCCCCAAGGCCTATGTTCATCAGGCCCAGAATTTTCTCAGCTGAATGGTGTAATTCTTGCTAGCAAAAAACCTGCTTTACATTTGAATGGTTCGGATAAACCAATTTTTGACCTCAAGCTTACAGATTCTTGTCACAACCCTTTGTTTCCCTTTGATAATAAATCTTTAAGAACTGTGCAGTCCGCTACAGTAACCACTGGCCACATTAAGCCCTCGAAATGTACTAGTCGCAACTGACATGTGCTGAAAGAGTACAACACGCACTGTGTTCCAAAGACGTAGCACATTACCAAAAATGTCAGATATCTCAATGATTTTTTTTATATTGATTACATATTGAAACGATAATGCGTGGGATGTATTGATTTAAATAAAGTATATTACTAGCATGAATTAATTCTGTTTCTTTTTATCCTTTTTAATAAGTCTACTAGAAAACTTCACATTACATCGGTGTATTTATAACAGCACTGTTAGTGGTTTCATTTTGGGTGTGAAAAGAGTCTCAAGCTTCCTTTCCCACACACTTTCAAAAATCTTCTTTTGGTCTAATTCTGAAGTCCCTTTTATGAGACATCAAACTTTTTTGTTGTTGCCACAATTAGGGACAACTTTCAAAACCCAATAATTTTTTTATTTTATTTTATTTTTTTCTTTTTCCAACGTTTTTTTTTTTTTTTTTTTTAATTTATTTTTGGGACAGAGAGAGACGGAGCATGAATGGGGGAGGGGCAGAGAGAGAGGGAGACACAGAATCGGAAACAGGCTCCAGGCTCCGAGCCATCAGCCCAGAGCCCGACGTGGGGCTCGAACTCACGGACTGCGAGATCGTGACCTGGCTGAAGTCGGACGCTTAACCGACTGCGCCACCCAGGCGCCCCCAATAATTTTTTTAAATGGGCAATGATTAAAAAATAAAATAAAATAAAATATAAAATAAAATAAAATATAAAATAAAATAAAATAAAATAAAATAAAATAAAATAAAATAAAATAAAAATAAATGGGCAATGACTACTCAAGTAGCTTTGTACCTGGAAAGCCAGGCAAGAGACATGGGTCAAAGGGACAGTCTCAGATGTTTTCAGTTTAAACATCACATTTTCTTCACCAGCCTCTTTCCATTTCTTCTACCTCCCATCACCCCAACCGTGTACAATATGGAGGTTTGGTTGAGCCCCACCACACACGTCTGCTACAAATAAATCATTGTCTAAGAGTCAGGTTATCTAAATTCTGGAAAGTCAATGCAACAAGGGCTGAAGAACATCCACTGGACTGTACCACATAGAGCTCATTGGAGACACTAGTGTGGTGGGAACAGAAACCAGATCAGAAAGGGCTAAAGATACAGCAATCGAGGGAGGAAATGTAGACAACCCTTGTGGGAAGAATGAGCAAAAAGGTGGGAATAGACAGTGCCTGTATGGATCTTGATACAGGAAAAAAATTCAGTTAAGAATGATTGGAACATGTTTAACAGAGGATAGAAAGGATCTGGTTGCTAGAATTAGATTGAATAAGTGTTTGAATAGAGAACAAGGGCAGATACTGAGTAGCAAGAGGTTTCTTAGAAGGGTGCAGAGAGGAAAGGGAACACATATGGGGAGATTTGCCATTGATAGCAGAAGGACTTCCTCTGTCACAATAGGGTGACAGGGATTTGAGGAGAATGATAAATTTAAATAGCAGTGATAGGAAGGGTGTTTTGAGATTTGAAACATGTTTTTTACTCCCTCCCATTGACTGAGGGGCTTTCTTTGTCTCCGGAGGAGTGAATAGATGAGAACACAGGAGAGTTCAAAAAGAATTGGAACCAGAGCATTCAAGCAAAGACCCTGGAAGGAGAGGAGGCTGAGAGCCAAATATGGGATGCTTGAATTAGTGAATTTAAAAGATGTATGAGGCGCCTGGGTGGCTCAGTTGGTTGAGTGTCTGATTCTTGCTTTCAGCTCAGGCCATGATCCCAGGGTTGTGGGATCCAGCCCCACATCACGCTCCATGTTGAGCGAGGAGCCTCTAAAGATTCTCTCTCTCTCCCTCTCCCCTGCTCATGTTCTCTCTCTCTAAAAACAAACAAACAAATAAAATAAAGGTTTGTGGGCAGGAATGGGCAAAGTTGAATGTAGGGGAAGGTCACTGGAAACGAAAAAGTTCAGGAAGTACATGGAGTAGTGAGGAAGGCTGGGCTGAGGTTCACAACACAAAGCCTTTAGGTGATGGCCCAGCTCATGGGCTGTATCCAGGGACTAAAAGTTGGAGACAGGTGGGTCCCTAAACAAAAATCTCAGCCAACAGTCCTAAGAAGGCATATTGTGTGCTGGGAGGTAAACCTCAAATGTTGGCCATGGGTCATGGACAGTAGTTTCCAATAGATGCTCCATATGGAATCAGCCTGCCTCATGGGACCGGCTCTGGAGTTGGGGCTGGGGACTTCCTTTGTTTCCTTTTACTTCAAAGCCCCACAGTTTATATTGTGTGGTACTGCACGGTTCACCTTAAAGCCGGAAGCCTACATGTTGTGTCAATAGTGGCTTCTGTCTTTAGACAAAAGCCATATGTCTCAAGCAGTGTTTGGGGCAGGTCAGGCTTGTATTCCCTCAAGCTCCAGGTGGAGAGACATGGCAGTTTTACTTTAGAACAGTGTTTCTCAATAGTGCTGTAGCATATACCAGAATCATCTGGAGGGCTTGTGGGGAAAAGAAAAAAAAAAAGATTGTCAGGTCCTACTCCCAGAATTTCTGATTCAGAGAGGCTAGGGTGAGGTTGGAGTATTTGCATTTCTAACAAGCTCACGGGTGAGGTTGATGCTGCTGGTCCATGGGCCATATTTTGGGAACCACGGATATAGAGCACTGTTCTAAATTGTGGCAGCACACTGGAATCACCTGGAGAATTTTAACGCTCACGTGGGCTGGGGTAAAACTTGAACATCAGAAGTTGTCAGAGCTCCCCTGATGATTTTACAGTGAGGGCCGAGGGCCTCTGATTTAGAGTCTAGGCCCCTCTTGAGAAGCATGTGGAACAATCGATTTCTCCCACTATTCAAGCAGCTGTGGCTATTTACTTAATCTATTTGGACATTCAGTTTCCAAGAGATAGTTCATTATATACGTTATGCCCACAATAACTGTGAAATATTCCCTTATTTGACTTTGTGCTGTTGCTTTTCTTTCCCAGATCATCGTAGAGTATGCTTTTCTAATCCAGGAGGAATTGTGGCATTTGTTTATCTGAAAAGACCCGTTTAGATGAATTTGCAGTTTAAGGGGACACTTGGAAATGTGATATATTTCATTTCATTAATGGAAGTGACATGGTTCATTAAACCCCACCAGTAACTTTCCACTTGGAAAGCTTTATAACTTCCTGGTCAGGCTGGGGTGGGGTTTGTACTTGAAAAACACATTTGACTCCGTAAGAGTTTATAGTGTGGAACCTACAGCACTTGCTTCTAGGTTGTCTGCCTCAGGGAGCTAATAGGAACCAGGACAACAGTGTTAGGCAGTGCTTTGGCACTCAGGAAATCATCGTGTATTCCTTATTTCTTACTTGATCTATACTTTGCTAATTACCGCTCTAGTGTTGACCAGTTATAGCTCCTTCTCTAGGGTCCATGACTCTGGAAGTCTGTAGTCGTGGCCAAGTTATAATGAGGTCCTTCCCGTGTTCTTATGACCAAATTAAGTGAACAAACTTGAAGGGTGTTCCCCAGGTTCCACAGCATTTAAAATAAAAAAGCCTCCAGTGTAACATAATAAAACTTGTTTGTAGTGCTCTCTAAGAGTATGGATTTTGGCGTCTGAATACGAGGATTTAAATTCTGAAAAGCTAAAGCACTTTACTTTTAGGGCAAATTACATAACTTCCCTGAGTTTTCATTTCCTTATCTGTAAAATGGGAATATTAAATCACCTGGCTTAACTACTTCACAAGTTTTATTAAAAGACACAATGTGTGTGAATGCTTTCTGTAAACTGTTATATAAAATACAAATGTTAATGATTTCTAAAAATTTTTTTCACGTGTATTCATTTTTGAGAGACAGAGAGAGAGCACAAGTGGGGGTGGGGCAGAGAGAGAGGAAGACACAGAACCCGAAGCAGGCTCTAGGCTCTGAGCTGTCAGCACAGAACCCAACACAGGGCTCAAAGTCACAAACGGTGGGATCGTGACCTGAGCCTTAGTTGGACGCTTAACTGACTGAGCACCCAGGCGCCCCAAAATGTTAATGATTTTTACCACAGTACTTACCGAATGTCAAATTTTGGAAAGTGGGCTTTTAGGGATAATTAAGTCTTCTGTGCTAATATTTTTATTTCAATTAGAATGGAAACAAACATATTTTCCTCCTATGTTCAGCATTCCTGGGACCAGCCTGAAAAACCTACCTACACGCTCCAGAAAATACTTACTCCCAGAGAATAAGACTGAGCAACAGTTAAGATGACTAACCAAACGTAACAGCTTGCTCAGTAAGACTCACTTTCAAGACTCTCTCCTTCTGGCCTCACACCCCAAAGCTGTTGTGTTATTAACTCTGCCCAATTCCAGTTTTCTGCCTTCCATGTCTTGCCTTAAAGTCATCCATCTGAGGCCCTAAACTCCTATAAACATCCTCCCTGGACTTTCCCCTTCTGAGACACAACCTGGAGTGTCAAGGCAGTTCTCTCTCAATACAATAAGGCTAAGAAACTTAGTTTAGTTTAGTTTAGTTTCTTTAATTAACAGGTTTCTCTGGTGGTCTTTTGAGAAGTGACACAATCCTGTTGAAAACCTCTCCAAAATATAGTATTCCAACTTTCTGCATCTAAGCAGGGTGCCTTGGCCTGTAGGACATACAGGAGTCTTATCTATCTCCAGATATTATTCAGTGCCTTTGGCGATCTTTCAGGTTATTGACTTTTCACCCAAATGCATTATCCACTAAACAATTAATCTAAACCTCTGCATGGTTGAGCCCTGATCAAGTGAAAATAGAATGGAATAGTCTTCAAAACTGTCTGCTTTAGGGAGCCCGGGTGGCTCAGTCAGTTGAGCATCCAACTTCAACTCAGGTCATGATCTCGCGGTTGATGGGTTCAAGCCTCGCGTTGGGCTCTGTGCTGACAACTCAAAGCCTGGAGCCTGCTTTGGATTCTGTGTCTCCCTCTCTCTCTGCCCCTCCCTCACTCATGTTCTGTCTCTCTCTGTCTCAAAAATAAATAAACATTTAAAAATATTTTTTAAAAAACTAGCTGCCTTAGAATCTTTGGGGGTGGGTGCCAGGAATAGGGTAATTTAAGTTCTGTGGGAGATTTTGGTTTAATATATAACTAATTAGGGAGTTGTGAGGTTCTCAAACCCCAGTGGACATCACAGTCTTGGGAGGAGCTTAGTAAAAATGCGGCTTCCAGAGCCTCATCCCCAGAGATTCTACAAAGGCATTGGGTGGGGCCCCAGAATCCATATGTTAGTCAAGCATCTGTAGTCTTCTACTAACCAGTTTTGAGAAGTGTTGATTCGTGTGGAAGAAGTAAGATCTTCATAACTGCAGGAAACTGGTTATGATTAAAATCTTTTGATAATATGTAATAATGAAGTTTTCCTGAAACATTTCCTGCAATAGTAATTTTTTAATTCTGGGCTTTAGTTTCCTCATTTGAAAAATGGGATTGCTAAAATTTATTAACCATAAGAGATGTCCTATTTTTGTCTGTGTTGGGATCCTGAGTGAAATCTGCATAGTGAAAGAACAGCTGGCAAATTTTAGTCAAGTTCCTGTTTTGAATCCTATTTGTTTAAGTTTATTTATTTATTTATTTATTTTGAAAGAGAGAGAGAGAGAGAGAGAGAGAGAGTGAGTTGGGGAGAGGCAGAAAGAGAGAGGGAGAGGGAGAATCTCAAGTAGGCTCTACGCTGTCAGCACAGAGCCCAATGTGGAGCTCGATCCCGTGCCCGTGAGATCACGACCTGGGCTGAAATCAAGAGTCAGATGCTTAACCAACTGAGCCACTCAAGTTCCCCTTGAATCCTATTATTAATGTTGCTAAACTTCTTTAAATTTAATGTATTGCCTTAAATGGAATACTCATTCTCTAGGAACGAGTCAAATTATGCTTAGGTTTTTCCAATGTATTTGACTTTTGCTCATCTTGGAATTTGAACTTAATCGATATTTTCATATGTTCACAAGTATAACCAGCACACAAAATCTTAAGTTAACAAATAAACAATTGAGGTTCTAAAAGTGCTGGGTACTATATGAGTCAAGGAGATGTGACACATACATATAATTATAAAACAAGGCCAACTATAATAAACAGAAAAGTTATGGGTCCAAAGGTTAGGAGACAAATCTATAGGAAGGTGGTACTTTTAAACAGTGAAATTTATAGTGTCTGAATTATATCTTAGCACATTTGTTATTAAAAATACATATTTGGACAGCAATCCCACTCCGGGGTATATATCCAAAATTATTGAAATCAGGATCTTGAAGAGACTAGGTTCACAACAGTCAAGATATGTAAATAACCCACATCTCTATCAACAGATACATGGATAAAGAAACTATGGTATAATTCACACCATGGAATATTGTTCAGCCTTCAAAAAGAAGGAAATCCTGTCATATGTGACAACACAGATGAATCTGGCCAATATAACGCTAAGTGACAAGCCAGAAGGACAAACGATTATACTTGCACGAGGCACCTAAAATAATCAGACTCGCAGAAGCAGAGAACAGGATGGTGGATGCCCGGGACTGGGGGGAGGGGAAAATGGGGAGTTGCTGAGTATGAAGTCTTAGTTATGTAAGATGAGTAAGTTGTAGAGATCTGCTGTACAACTTGGTGCCTATAGTTAACAATACTGAATTGTGCACTTAAAAATTTACTGAGAATAGATCTCATGGTAAGTGGTCTTACAACAACAAGAAACACAATAAAAGTTTTGAAGACGACGGGCATGTCTATTACTTTGACTGCAATAATGGTTTCATGAGTATACACATATGTTCAAACTCATCAAATTGTACACATTAAATATGTGCATTTTTTGTGCATCAATTATACCTCATAAAGCTGTTAAAAATATGTATTTGGAAAAGTAAAATTAAGATAGACTTTTTTTTCGTTTCTATATAAAAGCAGTCCCAAGATAGTTATTTTAGGACTGATGTAGTGTTTCACAAGGTCAGGGAGCCAGGCTCTGTCATTTTCAGCATGTGATTTCCCTCTATGGTTCAAGATGGCTACTTGGGTTTTGGTGACCATGTTGGCGTCTTCTTAGCCAGCAGGAAAAAGGAAGGTGAGGACAACTACTTCCCAGAAGTTGTGTATGTCACTTCTTACATCTCCTTGGCAGAATTAAATCACATGGCCATACCTAACTAAAAGAGAGGCTGGAGAATGTACTCCTTATTCACAGCAGCCTGATGTCTGGGGCTAACATTCAGTAGGGAAACAGTACCTCTTATTAGGGAGGAGGGAGAGGACAAATGAGTAGACTCTGCTACATGGACATTCTGTAGATGGTCTTGAATATCAGGTCAGAATCATCCAGGGTGCCTAAGCGGCTCAGTCAGTTAAGCACCCAACTCTTGGTTTTGGCTCAGGTCATGATCTCATGGTTCGTGAGATGGAGCCCTGTGTTGGGCCCTGTGTTGACAGCGTGAAGTCTATTTGAGATTCTCTCTCTTTCTCTCTCTCTCTCTTTCCCTACCCTGCTCATACTCTCTCATAATACATTAATAAATATTTTAAAAAATTTTTAAAAATAAAATAAAATCAAAAATAGAATAGTTTGTATTTAATTCATCAAGCGCTTTGGGGACAGATTATTTTGAGGCAAAATGTGACATTATTTTGGAGATATAATCTCCGGCAGTGATGTGTAGGATGGGTTGAAATGAGGAAAACCCAGAAGCAGGGAAAACAATTAGGTGGTTACAATAGACATAGCAAGAGTCTGTCTGTGGACAGAGTTTAGGAAGCAACAGGAGGACTAAGAGGAGACAATTAAAAGAATACAAGGGCTCCGGTAGATGGGCAACTGAGTAAAACGAGCCCCCACCTCCCCAGCAAGAAGCTGGGGAGGTGGGGGCCTTTTGGGTATGTCCCATGAGAAAAGCTGCTCAAGGGGCGCCTGGGTGGCTCAGTCAGTTAAGTGTCCGACTTCGGCTCAGGTCAAGATGTCACAGTTCGTGAGTTCGAGCCCCGCGTTGGGCTCTGTGCTGACAGCTCAGAGCCTGAAGCCTGCTTCGGATTCTGTCTCTCTCTCTCTCTCTCTCTCTGCCCCTCCCCCACTCATGCTTTGTCTCTCTCTGTCCCTGAAAAATGAATAAAACTTAAAAAAATAAAAGGCTGCTCAGGCCTTTGTAGGCCTGCAGCTCAAACTCTGAACATCACTGGGATGGGCTGAGGGTAATATACCACTCCTTCCTCTGAGTCTCCTATGGCAGGAGATACAAAAACATTTATGAAAATCTCACATTTAAAAAAAAATCTCAAACTACTCCATTAAGTAAGTATAACATACCAGATTGTGGGTATGTAATCACTTCTACCTCAGTCTCTAAGATGGGCAATGATTATATAACACAGCCGGCATTTCTAAATGTCCTAACAATACATAAGGGCCAACATTTATGTGCTGTTTTGTGGTTTTAAAAGAGTTTTTAATCCACGCAATCCCTTAAATGAGATACGCATTGGATATGTGAGAAGACGACAAATGGCCACGTTGAGTGACAGCCTTATTGTTGGGAAGGGATGAGGCCGAGATCCTAATGGAAATCTTCTTGCCTCCTAAGCCCAGGGTCCCCTACCTCTGCTACAGGAATGGGCAGAAAATGGTCATTTCTGGATTGTGTGCGTGCATGTATGCTGAGCATTTGGTTATTGCAAAAAACGAGGCTGCCCCAAGTAACCTGGGAATCACGATTAACTTGCCATGGTCAGAAAAATGGCTCCTATGTGAAAGGGTAGCGAGTGTTCCCTGGGATAGGAGTTGTTTTTCCAGCTGGGACATTGAGACCTGGTGGCATTTCTAGCCTTCCTAAATTACTTGCACATATTCTCTTGGTTGGTGTGGCAACGTGCTCTCCTTGTTGCTGCTGATTTATGCAGGCCTTTCATGCTGTTCACTGAATTTACTGAGACTCCTGGGTTGGCTCATGGCCCATCTACGTTTCCTTAAACTCTTCCTATCTAAACTCACAAAGATATAAAGCTTGCTTTTACCCTACTTAAGAGAATTAAAAGCCTGCCCACCTAGCACAAAATATCTCTGGTTAGTAAAGAAAATATGAAGTATAGTGCAGTTATTGATAACATGAGGAATTTGGGACCAGCCCAAACATCTCATAATAGGGCCTTATGTGTCCTGTTCATTTATCATTATGAGCCAATAATAATAGATCTATCCAATGCAATGTTATTTATTCATTGAACAATAGCAGCAACAAAGACTATATAACATTATATAATACATACATATGAATATACACTATAGACGTTATATAACAAGGAGGGGGGAAGCAGTTAAGAAATTAAAGATGCCCTATGGTTTTTGTTATATGAAGGGAATCTAAACAGGCCACCCCCAAATATGCCAACTTGGCATAAAAATTGTTTCGGGCTGATGACAGTTAGGAAGCAGCAGGCACAGAAAGAGCTCCCTGCCCTCCCCTATCTGCCTAAAAGCAGAATATAAATCTCCCTTTGTGAAGGTGCTCCCCCTCCCCTCTCCTGGACCAGGAGAACAGTCATTATCACTGGAGACAGAAAGTCGGGACTGAGGTGGGCCTGCAGAAACAAAGCTTACTGAAATATCCCTTATCGTCCATTAGTTTCCTCCGTTTGTTTGCCTTCCCACAATTTACCACCCAGGAGCCCAAATCCCTTTTCTTTTGTCTTGCACTTCTCCACAAATTTATTATCCTTTGTTAAGATGGTATATAAGCCCCAGATTCTGACTATCCCTGTGAGTGTGCCAGTGTATATGCACACATTGTACACATCATAAATAAACTCTGGGGTTTTTCTTCTCCTGTTAATCTTGTGTTTGTCAGTTTAATCTGCAGGGCCCCAGATACTAAACCTAAGGGGGTAGAGGAGAAAGATTTCCCTCCTCTACACATGCTAAATAAAAGGGAAATGGCAGGGAGAAATACACCAACACACTAATATCGGTTGTGTAGCATGTAGCACATTCAAATGGAAAAAAAAAAAAAAAGGCTTGAAGAAGTATTCCGTAAGGACTGCAGATTAACTGCACATCAGCATCTCAACCTTGACACACAAATAAAGGAGTTGATCAATAGTAATACTTGCAGGGGTACTTTAATTTAGGCTGTGATAAAGACAACACAACTTGATGAGAGTAACTAAACCCATGCTCTGAGGAAAGAAACACACACAGTTTTACAAGACAGTTCACAAAAGCATGATGAAGAGTCAGGTTCTGGAGTCAGACTATTTTTTGCAAAGCTTTGGGCAAGTTACTTAACCTTTGCCTCAATTTCGTCTTCTTTAAAATGGGGATAACAGTAACTGCTTGGTGGAGGTGTGGAGGATTAAACAATACTGCCCATACGGTAGGCACTCAATAGAAGTTACTAGAAGCATTCTGAAAATGATTCTTTTCTTGCTAAGAAAATGGTAATAATCATTAGCCGTATAGCAAAAGAATGAGCGTATCAACTATTTGGCAACTTTATCGCCCCCTCCATCTGTTTGATTACCTAAAGCTTCTCCCTGGGCAGCATAGCTCTGGAAATTTCTCTCTGGTCTGGGGGCTCTGTGGTCTCCTCTTCGGGTGGAAAATTAACTCCATATCCAGGATCCAAAATAAAACGATCTCCACAAGAGGTCAGAAAAACAGACGCCATGATATGTCACTGTGAGACGCTGTCATATGTCCCCTTTCCCACTCTGCAGCACACCAAGGGGGGGGGGTCACAGCTCCACTATGCAGCCCACCTTATGTTAAGCATGAAGAGTGGGTAGAATGGAAGGGGTATGGGTGAGTCAGCTGTGGGGGGCAGAAAGTGTCATTTCAAGGGGGGACAGAATAGGATGACAGACCAGCAGTGATGCTCTGCCACAAATTAGCTTTATGACAATGGGCAAATGGATTCACTCTCAACCTTAGTCCCTCCCCAGGTGAAACGAGCTGGATAGATTCCAACACTAAAATTCTAGGTCAACGCATCCCTCCCAGGGACCGCTTCCTCTGAAAAGATAGAGGAAACGCTAGGTCCTTATAGCCCTCTATTGACTCACGTGATCCTGGGCAGATTACAGTATGTCCTAAGCCCTTCTTCACCAATAAAGTTCTGACTAATAATCAAGCTCAATTCAGACTGGAGTTGAGGGTAGGAGTTCTGAGTTCCCACTTATGCAGGCTCTGTGTCTCCTGGCTGTCATCATTGCCCTGGCTGGTTGCTGCCTCATCTTTGGGAACTCCTCACACTGTGTATGCTGCTTCTCTTTCTCTCAATCCCCTTCTGAATTATGCTGCTCACTTCCTTTCCTTTGCAGAAGTTCACTTTGCTTTTGGCTCTACCTTGGAGCTTTGGTGATGAAACAAAGGGGGTCATATTTCTTCCAGTCAGAGCTGTATTTCAGGGCACAGCTGCCCAGGCCCACTAGAAATAAAACAAGAGGAGACATGAAGTCATGGGTAAATTCCATCCAGCTCCCTCCCGGTTGGAGAAGAACCCAGTGAGAATTTAGTGTCTGGAAGGTTGAGCCCAAAAAAAGCTTGTGGGGTGAACGCTGCAGACTGGTGTCTTATTAGCTGATGGGTTGGAGGGAGAGCTCTTTTCTGGGTGCTGGATACAGCTGCCTCCAACCCTTGCTCTCCTCTCAAATCCTCATGACTGCCTGAGCTCTAGAAGAGGGCTTCATCTCTGACACACGGAATGTTGAAACTAGAGGGTCCCTAAAAGCTGTTCTGCAGTGTGATGCCAAAACACTATTTGGTGTGGCCCTGGGAAGCTGTAACACATATGTTGCAGAACACATGGCAGAGACCTTCTAAGTGGATTTAGGAACCTTGTCATTTTACATTCATGCTGTGTGGCCAAAACACACACAGGCACAGACTCGTGCTCAAAGCAGGTGACTAGAGAATGACCCGTTTGCCAAGGCATTTGAAATATTCATTCCAGGATAGCAAATCGCAGAAAGTACGAGTCTTATGATCTGGTAATGATAGCTGTGTGTAGACAGTATTTATTGCACTCTTATGAAATGTCAGGTACTTAATAAGGATTATATCATTTAATGCTCCCTAAAAATTTATCAGGATGGGGTCACTTTTCTCCACATTTTATGGATGGGAACACAGAGGCTTAGGAAAAAGTTAAGTAACTTTTCCAAACTCACAAAGCTACAGAGTGGTGAAAACAGAATTTATATAGAAGTAGTCAGTCCATGGAGCCTGTGTACCTATCAGGAAAACTGAACGACTTCCTCATGTATGGTCTCTTTCTCAATGACGTGGTTAACACCATTTATTCCATAATGAATTTCATTCATTGTAGGTTAAGAACTAGGATTTTTTTTTATTAAAAAAAATTTTTTTAACGTTTATTTATTTTTGAGACAGAGAGAGACAGAGCATGAACGGGGGAGGGGCAGAGAGAGAGTGAGACACAGAATCGGAAGCAGGCTCCAGGCTCTGAGCCGTCAGCCCAGAGCCTGACGGGGGGCTCGAACTCACGGACCACGAGATTGTGACCTGAGCTGAAGTCGGATGCTTAACTGACTGAGCCACCCAGGCGCCCAAGAACTAGGATTTTGGAGACTTACTGCCTAGGTTCAAATTTCATTTTCTCACTTTAACTGATTGTTATAATCTTGGGCAACTTTGCTTAACATCTGTGCCTTAGTTTCCTCATCCGTCAAGTGGGGGATACTAATAGTACCAAGCTCACGGTTTATTGGGAGGATGAAGGGAGATAACACAGATAAGTCTCTTAAAACATAGTGTTAGTCTTTCTTATCATATGTTAGTTATTATTAATGACATTTATTGATTGTCTGCTGTATGCCAGGTACTAGGTTCTTAGATACAGACAGGAGAGGGGAACAGTATATTGCAGTCAAAAGATAAGTTATGGGGAAGGAAAGACGGACATTTAAACAAATTGTGATATAAAGTGTTATAATCCATAGCGGAACACTAAGAAAGAAGTAATGGGCAGGAGATAAAGCTGCCGGGGGAGGTTTGGGGCCAGACTCATCAGGTCAAGGAAATCCCATGTGGTAAGAGTTTGGGACTTCGTCCTCTGTAGGCAACCAAGGAACTGGGGCATTTTAAAAAATAGGGGGTGGCACGATCATTTAAGGGCTTTACCAACCTCTGTCTGGGCCCCACTTAACCAGAGGTGAGCATGAGCAAAGATCCAACAGAAGACAAATAGTTCTGATGAAACTTTTTGGCCACAGTTTGAAAAATTCTGTTTGGAAGCCGATCTGTAGATTTTACATAAGCAGGTTCATTGTACAAAAAAAGGACTTCCAATCATTTTATATCCTCGTGCCGTATGCATCGTACAAGTGACTCTCGTTGACTTAATACATTTGGCACCCTCTAGCATGTATAAAACATGTTGTATAAAGAGCAATATAGCCCATCAGGGGCTCCTCTTGACTGGGGCAAAGATGACAGTGTATTCTTTGAAGAATATGAGGTAATGCATAAGGCACTTCCCTCGCTGTGTATGCCAGAGAATGTTTGAGCTGGGGGCATAATCTCCAGGGAACGGAAACAATTTTAAGAGTCAAAGCTAGGGGTGGCTGCTTTTTTACAGCAGTAAACCCAACCTGTTCCACCAGTTCTCATCCGCATGACTGATTAAATGGCCAGTATAGCCAGCCAGCTCCAACGCAGAGATGAAAAGGAAGTGGAAAAACCCAGGCTAATAGTGAAATAGCCAAGGATGTGTGCAAGGATTTAGCACAAAATGTTCATCACAGAGTTGATTGCAGTAGTAAGAATGCCCAACAATTGGTAAAGTGCTTAAAGAATATTATGGTACATCTGTAACACTCATTCACTAGTGCATAATTGTTGAAAATGATGATATGGAAGAGTACATAACGATAACCCAAGCAGGTTGTACTATATCACCGTGTTAAAAAAGCTTCTAAAACGATGCACCAAAGAAAATCTTATGTTTGTAAAAGAAAATAAAAGGCTCATATTTTAGTCGTTATTATCTCTAGGTGGGAGTTTATAGTTAATTTTTATTTTACTCCTTTGCTTATATGTGCTACATAGTTTTTCTATACTGAACATCTTTTTGTGTCCAAATTTATTTTAAAAAATTAAAAAAAAAATTATGTGTAACTGGTGGGAACACAAAGGCATGGATAACAGGGTACAGAGAAGATTCAAGGGCCAGATTGTGATGTCCAACACTGGTTATGGGAACAACAAGAAGGCAAAGCACACGTGGCCCAGTGGCTTCCAGAAATTCCTGGTCCACGGCATCATGGAGCCGTAAAGCGCTGCTGATGTACAACAGATCTTACCGTGCTGATACTGCTCAAAAAAACGTTTCCTCCAAGAACCACAAAGCCATTGTGGAAAGAACAGCCCAGCTGGTTATCAGAATTACCAATCCCCAGGCCAGGCTGCGCGGCAAAGAAAATGAAGGGACGGCTCGTGCGCACGTTTTATTTGCGGTAAATAAAACCATGAAAAGTCTGCCATCTGGCATTTTCCTCCCTTAAAGCAAAGACAGAAACCAAAAAAAAAAAAAAAAAAACAAAAAAACAAAAAAAAACCCACACACAACTAGATAAAATGGAATGAAAACGACATTTGTACGTGTTTCATGCACGTGGCCCATTTTGTCCTCATGACAATCCTGTGAGATAGCTGTGGCCGAAACCATTGGTTTTCTACCAAACCTGCATGTTTCACGGCATTTCCCAGCCTGCCTTCAAATTCAGGTAGGTCATATAACAGACTTCTGAAGAAGGAATATGAGCAGAGGTTAGGTGCCTCCTTTCAGCCTGACCATATAATATCACAGTCCTTTTTGCTTTCTCTTCTTCATCTACAAAATTGCAAGCAAAGGATTCTAACTTGTGCCCATGAGAGGAGCCCATGTGTTCAGAGAGAGCTGCCAGGGAAAGCCATCCATCTGCACCCACCTGTGGAACAAGAAATAAACTTTTACTACATGAAGTCACGGAAACTTTGGGCTGTGTGTTGGAGCAACGTAACCCATCCTACCGTAACTAATACAGAGGAATGCCATTGTTATCCCATTTCACAGGCAAAGCAACCAAGGCTCAGAGAAGTAAAGTAACTTCTCTAACATTGCAGAGCTGTACAGGGTGGAACTAGGATTCAAACGAACACCTGTTACACTCTAAAGCTGTAGAATGGGCAGCCTCCTTACAGGTACACTTTTTGCTCAGCTACCTGAGTGAGAAGACAACAATGCTTCCAACAGATGCAGATTTTTAGAGAGAATATCAGGTGTACCGTTGAGGGTATATCTTAAAGCTTGAGGTACATAAAAATTACTAGGGATGCTGGTTTAAAAAAATAACAGTCCCAGGACCCCATTCTCATGGATTGAGATTCAGTAGCTCAGAGGAAGGGACATGGAATCTGCATTTTCAACAAGCACTGAAGAGTAAACCTGATGCCAAAGGCAGGGATTTTGAGTAGCTGATCTCAATGGTAGACAAGGGCCATTGTCGTAGGCTCTGGGTCTAGAGTTCTTTCTTGTCTAGCAAGAAAACGGGACACAGGATTAAAATGCGAGACATGGCTAATGTCCAGGAGACGACAAGAGCCCCGATTAAGGGTCCTTGCTCGGTTTTTATTAGGATTAGAAGGCTTACAAACATGGTGATCGACGTGCACAAGCGACAGTGAAACTGTGAACATTAACTCATGGACGTGAGGGAAAGGGGGTCTTGAAGATATGCGGAGTTAGGGGTTTGGGTCAATACAAAACAAAATCCTGGCGCTGTGTGGCCGGATGGAAGGTTGTTTACAGCAGAGGTGAGGCACCACCTCTGTTTACTTATACAGGTCTAGGGGACAAGAAAGACAGAGCATGCTACCTCAGGGTCAACAAGGCACCTTTCTTTTGTAATTAGCTCCACTCTGGGCAACTTCACCCTGCAGCGGTCTATAGTCCTATTCACCTGTTTACCTAATTTGGTTCTTCCTTCCTGTGAAAGCAGCTTTCTGCTACAGTACTAAGTTGGGGGCACTTCCGCCCTGAATACCCAATCTTGTTTACTTCATATACCTTTGTTCTATATTGAGGCCTTTGCCCTGCTGTCTCTATACCTATTTACCTGATCTTGTTTACCCAAACTTGGGGATGAGCATCCTATGGCTTTGCAATTCTTTATGCCTTGTTAACCCATCAGTGCAGGCTCAGAGAATTACTAAGCTTATTCCCCACAAGTCATCTTTCTTATTCCCAGCCAATGGCCTCCTCTTATGTTTGGAGAAATTCCTCCTCTTTTCGGGTCAAGGTATCAGAGAGCGTTCACCACCCACGACGAAGCTGAAAATGACAATTACACACTTTCCAAGATCCCAGGCACATGACCTGGACTCAGTCTCTCAGACATACCTGTCCCAGACTTGGAACCAAAGTTAGTGAAGGAAAGGAAAACTGAGAGGAGCCAAGTAATAAAACTTATAAGACTCATGGTGAGGTTTTAGAACCATCCTAGATATACATCCCAGTTCTCTGCTTCCCTGCAATTTCTGTGAGCTACACAGACTGTTTTAATACATGACATTTAAGCTTAAATCCACCGGAATGTGTGGCTTGCTGTTACTTACTATTAAGAGCAACTGAACTTGCCACTCTTAAGAGTTACTACTGAGAACTGTGGCTGCTAGGTCATTGTGATCCTATCGAAACTGTCGCCAAAAGTGGTACAGCCTGGGCTGGCCGTTGGCCGTACAAAAGTAATTTCAAAATATCCGAGTAATTGACTCCTCAAACACAAAGCAAGGCAGTATGTATTCTTTTTTTTTTTTTTTAATTTTTTTTTCAATGTTTATTTATTTTTGGGACAGAGAGAGACAGAGCATGAACGGGGGAGGGGCAGAGAGAGAGGGAGACACAGAATCGGAAACAGGCTCCAGGCTCTGAGCCATCAGCCCAGAGCCCGACGCGGGGCTCGAACTCCCGGACCGCGAGATCGTGACCTGGCTGAAGTCAGATGCTTAACCGACTGCGCCACCCAGGCGCCCCAGGCAGTATGTATTCTATAGCAGTACTTTGTAAGCTACTTTTTCTTCTCTACTTGCTTCACACCTTGCACGTCCGCATGCTTCCCCCACCACCCAGGACACTCCTTCCCCAGGACCCTAATGAGATTCCCTCATTCTTCTATCTTTCCCCTTTGCCTCTCAGTTCTGTAGAAAGCCTCTGGGAAACCTCTCTGGCAAAGGCAGATCTCTCCCAGAGGGCACTGGAATGATTAATGTTGAACAGGGAAAGGCAGAATCCACTTCAATGAGCTCGGGGAAGGAAATCTGAGAATTCTGAGGAAATCTGAGAATAATTTGTGGCCACATATCCTAAAAGGGAGTGAGACCACCTTGTCCATTCTCCTGCTGCTTCGCAGCACCCTAGAACTGGCAGTTGTCATGGGATTTTGTGCGGAGAAACCCAGAGTCTCCAGATAAGCCTTGTTGTGCAGCTGATAAGTAGAGAATTAGAAGGCACCACAGACCAAAAGCCTGCACTCTAGGAAAATCTAAGGTGGGAAAAAAAGCTCAGGACATATACCCACTTGTGCAAGAAACAGAAATTTTCTTCATTTTTCTTTAACTGTCCTCACACTTTAGATTTCATCCCACCTGGCGCTAGAAACTTAATCTCAGTCCAGAGGCCCCCTTTCTCTGTGAGGTTGGGTCTAAGTTCCGGGAGGCTGATGTTATGTCACAGTGCTGGGAAGGGACATCTACTAGGCTGGCATTGGCTTAGACGTGCATTTCCTCTTCTAGGTCCACACGTGTGCTGTTATCTCATCCCCGTTTCCGACCTCTGGGCCTCTGCAAGTGTGGCTCTTTTTGCTTCTTTCAGCCCACTCTTGGAGACTTTTTGGGGGGGGCGGGGGGATCTCCTTTTTCTGCTTGGGAGCATGAAGGGATTCTGAGAGGCAAGCCCGTCAACGCAGACACCCTACCTGACCATTTGCACTCATTGCTCCTGCTTCCTGTCCAGTGCAGGATAAATTGGGGAGGCTGATCACCACTCAAGGCTCCATTTCAACAGTAAGAATAGACACCTTTGGCCCCCGGATCCCTCAAACCCGTGTGGAGTTGCAGTCACTCCCCTGACCCCCAAACCCAGGATGCAGCCCAGGGAAGGCAAGGCACAGGGCACCCCTTCAGGGACCCAGCTTTTTATTCTCCCCTCCAGTCCTCTTCTCCTGGCAACCTAGGGGATTTGGGAAAGCTAGTTTTGAGGGTGAGAAAAACTGGCTCTGAGTCACTGTGTATTCTTTGGAATCTTTTGTCCTATGCCCCTGGTCCCTGCTGTGGGTTAGGCTTTTAGAACTACAAAGCCTTCTTTCCTCTCTCCCTGTGTCATTGCTGCCCGGAGGCAAAGTGCATTGAGCTTGAGTGGGAGGAAGGGCCATGGGAAAATCCTGGGACCTGGTGGGGGCCCAGTGGTTAATGTCTTAAAATATTATTCCACCACAGGAGTCTGCTACGTAATGTTTGCTGAGGGCTGTTTTTGGCTTTTTATGAATTTCTAAGAATATCATGCTCCTACTCAATCTCCCCCATTAGGTGGTGATTAGATTATAAGACATCGCATTCACTGTCAGTATAATTGATTCCTTTGATCATGTCCATTTACTTAAAGAGTGGAGATTATTGTGTCTTTCTGTACTATACAAGTGCAACGTTTGTGTGCATTTGAGATTGGTTGCTGTAAAATGAAGTACATCATCTTCCTCTTCTTGACGTTCATATACATGGAAACATACACTGTCCTTTCTTGTGTGTTTGGATTCTCTTGCTCAGCTTAATATTTGTGAGATTCACTCATATTGTTCTGTGTCTTTTCAAAAATTGTATGAATTTTTATATTCATATAAGTATGAATTAATGATGAATTATATGAATCAGTCAGGACTTATTTACCTGTTCTCTTATTGATGGATATTTGGGTTATTCCCAATTTTGGGTTAACATAAAAAAAGCTGCTATGAACATTCTTGTACATGTCTTCTAGGAGGCACAGGCTTCATTCCTGTTGGGTATATACCTAGAGTGGGATTATGGAGGTCATAATATAGTTACATATTTAGCTTTGGTATATAATGCCAAATAACTTTTTAGGAGCTACACAAACCCATACTCTCACCAGCAACCTACGAGAATTCCGGTTGCTCGATATCCTCATTAATAATGATTTGCATCATCAGGCCTTTGAATTGAGGCATTCTAATGAATGAATAGCACATTCTGATGGGTTCCATCACTGTGGGTTGAATTTGCATTTCCCTGAGGAGTAATGATGTCGAGTACCCATTTCATATGCTTATTAGCTATTTGTAGATCCTCCTTTATGAGGTGTCTGTTCAAGTCTCTTGCCCATTTTTTATTTAAATGTTTGTCTTTTTCTCATTGGTTTATAAGAGTCTTTTAGGGACACCTGAGTGGCTCAGTCGGTTCGGTGTCTGACTCTTGATTTGGCTCAGGTCAAGATCTCACAGTTCAATGGATCCAGCCCTGAGGTGGGCTCTGTGCTAATGGCATAGAGATTGCTTGGGATTCTCTCTCCCCCTTTCTCTCTGCCCCTCCCCCGCTTATGCTCTCTCTCTCTTTCTCTCTCTCTCTCAAAAACAAATAAATAAACTTAAAAAAAGAATCTTTTTTACATTTAGATACAAGTCTTTTGTTGGATATGTGCATTGCATATATTTTCTCCTAGGCTATGGCTTGTCTTTTCACTCCCCTATAAGTGTCTGACTTTGGGTGAGCAAAAGTTCTTAATTTTAACTATACCAAATTTAGCAATTTTTTTATGGGTAGTAATTTTTGTGTCTTGTTTAATAAATCTTTCCTTAATCCAGGTTCATGAAAATATTCTCCTATGTTTCTTCTAGAAGCTTTATTGTTTCACCCTTCACATATAGGTCTACTATTAATCTCAAATTAATAATTTGTATTTGATGTGAGGAAAGAGGCAATGTTTATTTTTTTCCATATGGATATATGATTGCTATAACATGACTGTTAAAAGATTATCTTTTTGGGAGCACCTGGCTGGCTTAGTTGGTGGAACATGTGACTCTTGATCATGGGGTTGTGAGTTCAAGCCCCATGTTGGGTGTAGAGATTACTTAAAAATAAAATCTTAAAAAAAAAAAAAAAAGATGATACTTTTTCCATTGCGTTGTTATTTTGCACAAGGAACTGTATGTATGTGGGTATATTCCTGGACTCTAGTTTATTTTGTTGACTTATTTTCCTATCCTCAGGCCAGTATCACATTTATTTCATGTTAGCTCTAGGTATTCTATAAGTATCTTTATAAATCAAGGAAGTTCCCTTCTAATCTTAGATTGTTAAGAGATTTTATCATGAATGATTATTGAATTTTTGAAATGTTCTTTTTGTATACTTTGAGGTGATCCTATGACTTTTCTTTTTAATGGTGTTAATTTGATGAATTATATTGATTTCAGAGTATTAAATTAATTTTTCAACTTCATGAAACTTTACATGGTCATATACATGTCTTTCTTATTTACCACTGGATTTAATTTACTATCATTTTGTTTAGGATCTATACTCTTGAGACACAATGGCCTATAACATTCCGTTCTTTCAATGTCCCTGGCAGTTTTGGTGTCAGGGTTATGTTGGCCTATAAAACTAGTTTGGAATTGTTTCTTCTTTCTTCTCTAAAAGTGTATTAATTCTTCCTTGAATGTTCTGGAAAAAATTACCAATAAAGCCATCTGGGCTGGGCCTGCAGGGATTTGGGGGAAATGTGGGGGAGAAGGGAAGCTTTTAATTATAGAATCAATTTGTTTCATCAATGTAGAACCATTTATTTTTCCGATTTCTTTTGTGTCAGTTTAAGTGATTCATGGTTCTCAAGGAAGGTGTCAATTTCAACTGTATTAAAGTTTTGGCATAAAGTTATTATATTACCCTCTTAAATTTTTTTTAATATTTAGGATTTGTAGTTATGTCCCCTCTTTTATTGATAGTTTATGTGTTTTTCTTCTTGAGCCCATGCTGGGGGTTTATCAATTTCATTCATCACTTCAAAAAACAAATTTTTACTTTTCTTTCTACCTTAGTTTCTATTTCATTAATTTCAGCTCTTGTCTTTCTCTTTTTTTTTTTTTGTCATTTTTTTTTCTTTTTCTAGTTCCTTGGAATAGAGGAGCTAGAATCACCAATTTTCAAACTTCTCCTTTTTTTTTAAGTTTATTTATTTATTTTGAGAGAGAGAGAGAGAGAGCACACAAGTAAGCACAAGTTGGGGAGGGGCAGAAAGAGAGGGAGACAGAGAAAGGATCCCAAGGAGGTTCCACACTGTCAGCACACAGCCCAATGTGGGGCTCTATCTCACAAACCTTGACATCATGACCTGAGTCGAAATCGAGAGTCAGATGCTTAACCAACTGAGCCACCCAGGCATCCCTCAACCTTCTTCTTTTAAAGTTAAAAATTTCCTTCCAGTCACTGCTTTGGCTGTGTTCCACGAATTTTGACGCATCATACTGTGATTTCTTTGATTTACTGTTTATATATTTTGAATAGGTGATACAAGCACATGAAAACACGCATACAAATGCACATACAATGAAAAGTAAGATTCCATCTGTATCACTTTAGGATCTGGCAAGAAACAAAAATTTCCCCAACTCAGATGGTTCAGATGAAGATATTTTAATAAGAGATTATTATGGAAGTATCACTAGGACAGAGGAAACAAACAATGAATGCTCAATCACTGCTGATTCATCATCAGTAGACGTCATTATCACCTCTAGAACTGAAGGAGCAATGCGAGGAAATTGTTCATAGACGCTGGTAGTTGCTAGAGCCAACCAGAATCCGAGCTAGTCTTTAGGTGGTAAGCCCCGGAACAGAGAATGGGTCAAAGAAGGGTGGGGAATGAGGGGATGGGGGAAACAATCAAGGAAGGACAAGCACAGGGGATGTTTCCGGGGTGGAAAATGAGGCTAACGCTATGACCTAACTCTGCCCTGAATTGCTAGGTTTGTTGCATGATGGATGGTTGTAAGGAAAGGCACTCTGGTATTTGGAAAGACCAGGACTGCATTCCAAAGAAAAGTAGGATTCCGAGGATCACATAGATGTATGTCATGGCGGTACACAAAATAACACCAGGACTTGATATTATAGAATGTTGAATCACATTCCCTTTGAAATGTATTCCCTTTGAAATAACTCTTCAACCCTGATTAAATCAAGAAGAAAGTTTCTTCATTTGAAAGTTTTAACAACTCTCATAAGAAAAGGCCCAGGTTCAGAGATTTTTGTGAAGCAAAAGGATTGAGCTAGAAGTTAATAAATTGTTTGGTATTCCTGGCATTTATTTACTTTTTACATTTTTTAATGTTTATTTTTGAGAGAGAGACAGAGTGTGAGTGGACGAGGGGCAGAGAGAGAGGGAGACACAGAATCTGAAACAGGCTCCAGGTTCTGAGTTGTCAGCATAGAGCCCAATGCGGGGCTTGAACTCAGGAATGGCAAGATCATGACCTGAGCCCAAGTTGGATGCTTAACCAACTGAGCCACCCAGGCACCCCTCCTGGCCTTTATTTTGAAGTTACTTTCAGTTTATGGCAAATAACACTGGTTTTCCATTTATGGGAATGATACAGGTTTCTTTTGAAAAAATATATATTTAGGTAAAAACCAAGTCAGTTAAAAAAATATTAAGTAAACAAGAGCCCAGGAGGTAATCAGCTGTGGCAAACATACTAGAAGGATATTTGAAGACTAAAGTGGGATAGGATTGTTTCAAATGTAGGTATATTACCAAGACCTGAGACAGCACATAATGAAGAGTAGAGTTTCTTTTCTTTTTTTAAAATTATTTTTAATGCTTATTTATTTTTGAGAGAGAGAGAGAGAGAGAGAGAGAGAGAGAGAGGGAGAGACAGAATGTGAGCAGGGGAGGGGCAGAAAGACAGGGAGACACAGAGTCCTTAGCAGACTCCAGGCTCTGAACTGTCAGCACAGAGCCCAACATGGGGCTCAAACCCACAAACAGTGAGATCATGACCTGAGCCGAAGTTGGATGCTTAACTGACTAAACCACCCAGGCCCCCCCTGAAGGGTAGGGTTTCTGAGAGGGTGGAAAAGAAGGACAAACCTCTGAGGGGGCAGACTGCTACCACCTGGATGGAGGGTATTCTTAAGACATGCTCCCCACCTCTCTGCCCCTACAAAATTTTTATCAACTTTATTAATATATAATTCACATACCATAAAATTCACCCATTTAACACGTACAATTCAGTAGTGTTTAATATTTTCAGAGTTGTGCAACCATCACTACAATCTAATTTTATCATATTTTTACTATTTTTTAAGTTTATTTACTTATTTGGGGGGGGGGGGGAAGAGAGAGAGGGAGAGAGAGAATCCCAAGCCTGATGCGGGGCTCAAACCTATAAACCATGAGATCATGACCTGAGGCGAAGTCGGATGCTTGACTTACTGGGACACCCAGGCACCCCTACAATCTAATTTTAGAATGTTTTCATCACCCCCAAAAGGAGCACTACACCTAGTGGCAGTCTCTCCTCATTATCTTTCCCTCCAGCTCCTGGCAACCATTAACCTATTTTCTGTCTATGCATTTGCCTGTTTGGGGTATTTCATCTAAATGGAATCACACAATCTGTGGCCTTTTGTGACTGGCTTCTTTCAGTTAGCAGAATGTTTTCATGCTAACACTCAGCATGTTTGTATCAGTAAGTATTTCAATCTTTTTTATTGCCATATAATATTCCTTCAGTGTACTGAATCTTTATGTCCCCTCCCCCACCAAATTCACATGTGGCAACCCTACCCCTCAATATGATGGTATTAAAAGATGGAGCCTTTGATAAGAGACTCTTAAAAACTGAGAACAGGGGCGCCTGGGTGGCGCAGTCGGTTAAGCGTCCGACTTCAGCCGGGTCACGATCTCGTGGTCCATGAGTTCGAGCCCCGCGTCGGGCTCTGGGCTGATGGCTCAGAGCCTGGAGCCTGTTTCCGATTCTGTGTCTCCCTCTCTCTCTGCCCCTCGCCCGTTCATGCTCTGTCTCTCTCTGTCCCAAAAATAAATAAACGTTGAAAAAAAAAATTAAAAAAAAAATAAATAAAACTGATCATTTAAAACAAAAAAAAACCTGAGAACAAACTGAGGGTTGATGAGGGGTGGGAGGGAGGGGAGGGTGGGTGATGGGTATTGAGGAGGGCACCTTTTGGGAGGAGCACTGGGTGTTGTATGGAAACCAATTTGACAATAAACTTCATATATTGGAAAAAAAAAAAAGATGGAGACTTTGGGAGGTAATTAGGTCATGAGGGTGATGTTCTCATGAATGGAATTAGTGCCCTTATAAAAGAGACCCCAGAGGACTTCCCTGACCCTTCTGCCATGTGAGGACAAAGTGAGAAGTTAGTAGTCTATGAACCAGGAAGTGAGCTCTCACTGGATACTGAATCCAAGGATACTGGATACTGGATACAAGGCACCAGTATCCACTGGTGCCTTGACCTTGGACTTCTTAGCCTCCAGAACTGTGAGAAATAAATGTGTACTGCTTAAGCCACCCATTCTATGGTATTTTGTTATAGTCACCTGAATGAACCGAGACAATTCCCTGGCATGAATATT
This sequence comes from Herpailurus yagouaroundi, assembly GCF_014898765.1. Classification (NCBI taxonomy): domain Eukaryota; kingdom Metazoa; phylum Chordata; class Mammalia; order Carnivora; family Felidae; genus Herpailurus; species Herpailurus yagouaroundi. The sequence continues at coordinate 45,031,455 of NW_024412400.1, forward strand.
CCACATTTCCCATCCATTCATCAGTTGGTGGACATTTGGGCTGTTCCCACTTTTTGGCTATTATGAATAATGCAGCTATGAGCATTTGTACAGGCTTATTTGTGGACATAGCTTTTCATTTCTCTTGAGCATATACCTAGGAGTAGAATCGTGGGTTTTGTGGTAACTCTATGTTTAACATTCTGAGGAGCTACCAGACTGTTTTCCAAAGTGGCTGCATCATTTTACATTATCATCACCAATGTATGAGAGTTACAACTTCACATTCTTGCCAACACTTGATAGTCTCTTTTTTATTATAGCCATCCTAGTGGGATGGAGTAGTGTCTCACTGAGGTTTTGATCTGTATTTCCCTAGTAATTATTGGGAAATCTTTTAATTTTGTTGTTGGGTTGTAAGAGTTCTTTATATATTCTGGATACAAGGCTTCTCTCCTTTGTCCCCCTCCAAAGGATAGTCCTTTGCAGTTAACTTAGCGATTACAGGAGAGAGAAGGAAGCAGATGTAAATGCTAGTCCACTGAAGAGTTACCTTGTCCTAAGAGGTAGCCTACCTAAGTCCGGATAGCCTTGGCAAGTTTGTTCTCAAGAAGCATTCTGGGGTCTGTGCAAGCGCCTGGAAAGGAACTCAGTGTAAGCCTCAGATATCTGCACCAGCAAGACTGGAAGAGATGACATTTACCAGGACGATTTTGAATCCAGGGTTTTCTGATTGCCAACTGCTGATATAAAAATTCTGCAGATCTTTGCTATTCAAAGTGTGGCCCTTGGACCAACAGCATCTACATCACCTAGGAGGTTGTTAGAAATACAGAGTCTCATGCCCTACCCCAGACCTATTGAATCAGAATCATTTTTATAAGAATTACAGTGATCTGTATGCACTTTATAGTTTGAGAATTGCTGCTATAGGGCACTTAAAATAGATTTAAAAACTAACTGCATTGCAGAAAGCCTGCCTGGATACCTGTGCCAGATGGAGCTGGCTGGTACTCGAGACCGGATTGGGAAAAAACAATAACGCAGGCAAATTTATCTCCAGTGTCCCTAAACCAACCCCCTCAATTCCAATTCTTTCCTTTTATATTTGAGGTCCTCCCTTTTCTTCTTGACTTTTTAAAATAACCAGTGCTTTATCTTTATTTTACCCCTTATCTTATAGCACAACACGCTTGGTGTAACACTCCAAAAGCCATCGCGCTACAGACAACAATAGCGTTAAAGGCGTCGACAATTTGTAGTTTCTCTCCCATAAAGAAATGAGAAGGCCCAAGCCTTCCGGAGAAAGCTGGATAGACTGGGAATCCCAGGGATTTTTCCAGATCCTGAAGTGACACCAGAGATCATCTCTATTATTTATAGCCTGTAATTGACATTGTGCTAGAAAGAATTGAAGAAGTGAAATAAGGGTCAAAAAAATATGAAAGGAGGGTTTATGTACCACATCTATGCCACGTGGAGACTACTTTGCTAGAAACAAGTTGTAAATTTGGTTCTGAGCTTCCTAGCAGCCAATGAGAGCTGAATGGATGTCCTCTTAGGAAGACAAGTCTAATGTGAGCATCTTGGCTCAGCACAAAAGTAAACTAAAGACAGCATCTGAGGCAGGGCTTGGAACTTGGGCCACTCTAACGTATCCACCAGCAGTTATACGAGGCCCAAAGGTTTATGCCATAGATAAATTGTACCTGGCCACCTGGATGGGACCAGTCTAGCGAACTATTTTTTTTCCCTTTCTCTGTTTTATTCCTCAATTATTATCCTACTGTAGAAAATCTGAAGGAGTCTTATCTTTAGTCCAAACAACCGGGTCAAAAGATGTATTCTCTTTCATCCTACAGGGAAACCTGCCTTTTCTTTCTTAGCTCAAATCCTCTGAGGGTGTTGCGAATGACAGGGACCTTGGTGACCATCTAGGCTACTCTCCAAATGTCAACGAGCCAGAAAGCCATGGAAATTGGCTGCTTCCGTGGGACAGTCATTGCACACTTTCCCAATGGAGAAGCACTGATGCAGCTCATGATACTAGCAGCTGGCTCCCAAGTGGTTATGATAAAATGTAGTAAGCTTGAGAACACGTGGGAGGTGAAGAGAGGGCACCACGTGACTTATATACACAAGGAGTTTGGTATAATGGAGGGAATGCTAGGCTCGTGTCAACTGTAGGACCTTGGGCATGTCATTAACCCTCCTGGATTTTCCTTACCTATGATAAATAATCAAAGCAGTAAACACTCATTGGGTCCTTAGTACTTCACAGGAACTATTCATGTTGAATTTTCACAACAAGCCATAAGCTAGATCCTACTATTTTGTCTATTTTCCAGATGAAACACAAAGACCCAAAGGCTCAGGGTCACTCAGTTGAACCCAGGCAGTCTGACTTCAGGGTCTGAGCTGCATCAACTGAGAGTATCAGATTAGATAAATGCTAAAGGCTCTTTCTGTTTCTGTTATTAATTTCCTCTCTTGTTGAGATGATGATAGCGGTGTGAAGACTGTAAAATAACCCAGGTGAAGGGCTTAGTGCAGTGCCTGGATCATAAGTGCTCAATAGATGTCAGCTATTACCGTTGTTCATATTTTTACTTTTACCATTGCCATTTTATGGAACAAATCACTTCTGTCATCTCCTCAACAGCTGCTTCAGTACACAGCCCAACTGAACTGATTAATAAGTTCGAACAGTGGGTCAATTCAGTCATGAAATCAAGCAAGCCTGAATTGATGCCAAAGTGAATTGCCTAGTTAAATAGTCTAAAGCAGTGCTATCCAATAGAACTTTCTGTGATGATGGTAATGCTCTTCATCTGTGTTGATATGGTAGCCATTAGCAGTATGTACCTACTGAGCACTGGAAATGCGGCTTGTGTGACCAAGGGACTAAGTATCTTATTTTATTTAATGTTACTTACTTTGAAGCGTTATCTTACTAGTTGCATATGGCTAGTGGCCACCATATTGGACAGCTCAGGCCAGAGCCTATCTGGAAGCCAAGAACCCTTGGTGAGAGGACACGAAGGTATCAGGCATAAGAGAGAAAGTTGGGATCCCCTCTGGCCACAGCCCTGTTTTGTTACAGATGCCTTAAAGAATCATGGATATTTGAAAGCTCCTGCTTTAGAAGACTCCCTCCACCTAGTAAGTGAGGTTGTGCATTTTAGGGATGGGGGGCAGGAGAGTGGGAAGAAATAAGACAACTGCACTTTCACCACTGAGGTGCCCCTGAGTCATTCTGGATAGAATTAGATTCCTTATTGTTGTTAAAAATTATTTTTAGGAGGTGGGTAGTTTATACCTATGCTATGTGACAGCACCATGACATTCCATCTTTCAAATGCTCTGTGTCACTACGTGCGGAAACTAAAAAGTGATTTCGAGTCGTGGCTTCGGTGTTTAATTGGGAAAAAGATGATCAAAATGGATGATCAAAGAGTCATAGACTGGGAGGGGGCTGTCTTGTAAACACGTCCATTACAAATTGGCATTTCAGGGAAGCCATACATACATCCCGAGGGCACAAGTGTGACACTGTTCCTCGTTTTTCAGACTGACTGGCTTTGGATCAAGAGAGGAGGAGCAGTCAGCCAGGTGGTGACAGGACCACCCTCAGCTCTTACCCTGATCCTTGAGGATCCTGCCCATTTTTTTTTTTTTTTTAATGAAAGAATTTCTTGATGATATGAAGAGATCAATGAGCTCATTTTGATCTAAGGATATAAACATGTGACTACTGCCCTGGTAGAAATTTCTAGGCCTTGTATTATGTTCTGGTTCTAAAATGTTGAGCTATGAAGAGTCCCTCTTCTGCTTATTCCCCCCTGCCCCCAGTACTGGTTGGGTGAATAATTCAATGGCTGCCAAAATTTGCAGAAAACGAAATTGAAATCTAATGAGGCTTTGCTTGTGTTAAACCAATTTTTAAATGATAGTGATTAAGAGAGTTTTCATATAGGAAAGGCTTTGTTTAGATTGAAACGTTAAAAACCATGACCAGAAGAAACACAGGGTCTTAGGCATAAAGGATTCTCTTTTTGTTGTTTCGTAATCACGTCGGCCAGTGTTCGAGCAGTGAATGCTAACACAGTGGCCCGCCCTGGCGTTGGCCCTGCTTCACCACTGTCCTGGTGAGTCTACCTCGGAGAACGTCTTGCGCCAGGGCTGTGGCCTCTCAGGCTGTCTGCAAACAGACACCAGGCCATCTGCCCTCTTGCCTTCCACCCAAACACAGCTGCTGGGCTCCATCCCAGCTCCAGCCATCTGGAGGAGGAACAAAGGCCCCTCTCCTCACCCTCCTCCTGGCTGCCAAGAGGAGACTGGGGAATCTTGTCACTCTCTTGGCCTCAGTGAGGAAAGGAAAATGGAAGAAGCAGCCAGATCTGCTACTAGTGGCAGGCAGCTCCTCTCTGGTTGTTGGCGTCAGTGAAACTCTTTGCTTACTCCCCAGACATGTGTTGAGCTCGTGTACACGTCAAACCCTGGACCGGACCAAGCTCTGGGGACCGGAGGGGGCAACAGGGCTCCTGGCCTCTAGAAGCTCACACTCTGACAAGGGTGATGAACATGTGCACAGCCAGGTTCGTGGCAGGCAGAAGTGAAGGACTGTAGGAGCCCAGCAGAGGGATGTTCCGCCCAGGGTGAGGGGATCAGAGAAGTGTTCCCACAGAAGGTGACATTGGGCCTGATGTCTGAGAGTGAGTCCGCAGTGGATGTTAGCAAATCTGAATGTAGAAAGGCTAGCCCAGGTGGGAAAACATGGAGCCCTTCATGATGGGGTAAGGAGTCTGAAGGGGGAGGTGATGAAGGGTGGTGCTGGACAGGGACAGCCAGACTTTAGTGGGCCTTGCTCCCCATCAGAATGAAAGGTAGGCAGTGGGGGGCTGTGAGCATGGAAGGGTGACAGTCAATTTGGGAAGGTCCTCAGGTGTGGGGAAGAGGGAGGGCTTTAAGGCAACGAGACTAATTAAGAGCAGACACAATGGTCCAGAGGAGAAATAGTGGTGGCTGAATTAAGTGATAGCGGAAATAAAATTAATTTGAAGGGGAAATCTTCAAAAAAAATTTTTTTAAGTTTATTTAGTGTGTGTGTGTGTGTGTGTGTGAGAGAGAGAGAGAGAGAGAGAGAGAGAGAGAGAGCATGAGCAAGGGAGGGGCAGAGAGAGGGACAGACAGAATCCCAAGCAGTCTCCAAGCCGTCAGTGTAGAGCCTGATGCAGGGCTCGAACTCACGAAATGTGAGATCATAACCTGAGCCCAAATCAAGAGGGGATGCTTAACTGACCGAGCTACCCAGGTGTCCCGAAGGAGATATTTTTACTAAAAATGTTAGCTCTAAACCCTTCAACCTAGTTCCCAAATCATTTTGAAGTTCACAGTAAGCTCTGCAACAGAGGAACTCAAAATTACTTTGTAGTGTGTCTGGACCTCTTCGAGGACAGGAAAGAGCTGGACTGTACAGGGATAGCCACTGCCTAAATGGGCCCGAGAGCCACCTGGCAGCCACAGATGGTATAAAATGGCATGTCAGGCTACTCTCAAAAAGAATATTTACCAAGAGGTATCTGACTTGCTGAAATGGCTCAAATCCAACTGTAGCGTTTACCTATGAATCTCATTCCAGTTGGGTCCCCAAAGCCACCAGGGGAGACTGGGTTTTTTTTGTTTGGTTTGGTTTGGTTTTTTGAAATTTAATTTATTTTAAAGTTCATTTATTTTGAAAGAGAGAGCTCAAGAGAGCGCACTCACGCACAAGCTGGGGAGGGGCAGAGGGAAGGAGAGACAAAATCCCAAGCAGGCTCTGTGTGCCATCAGCGTAGAGCCCGATACAGGGCTTGAACTCACAAACTGTGAGATTACGACCTGAGCCAAGATCAAAAGTGGAACGCTCAACCGATTGACCCACCCAGGCGGCCGTAGGGGAGACTGTTCTGAAGGCAGGTGGTTCAGCTGGTTGCAGTCAGCGCTTTTGGCCTGACTGGACAAAATCTCAGGGCTGTGGAGGGCAGCTCCAGGAAGAGAGGTGTGTCAGTTACTGCCTCTTCCTCCTCTTGCCCTTTCGGTAAGGCAGATGCTGTGCACTGGGCCCTGCATGTCAGAGACCAGTGAGCTGTTTGGTTTCTTGTTTTAATTAAAGGGGAAAGAAGGCAAAAGCTCTCGGTTCCAGTGCATTCCATTCCTGGCCTCCTTAAAGAGTGCGGAGTTCGTAAGTTCCAAAGCACCCACGAGTGAATCAGTAGCCAGAAAGCAGGGATTGACAACTGGCTTCTCTTAGGCAGGGATGAAATGCTAGATTTAAGAGAGAAAAGAAAACAAAAGATGCCACGCCTCCATCCCTTAGACCCAAGCAATAGACTGGATACTGGCTACAAGGCAGAGAACCGAAGCCCCGCTCTCTGCTTAAAACCTCAGTTGCTAATCCCCCCCCCTCAAAACTACTTCCAAAGCATTTTATTATTTGCAGATTTTGCCTTTTTTTTTTAAATGTGAAGCATGGAGAACTCTAGTAGGTCATAAATCTAGTGGGTTGATTAAAACATTCTTTAAGTCACTGAAAACTCATACCATTATTTTTCTTTCACAGGGATGACTCTTAATTTCTATTCTGAGGAATTCTTTTTTACTTTTAACGCATAAAATTTAAAAATTACAACTGCTAAAAATAACCATGGGTACATTTTCTATCTTCTTCTCTGGTTTCTCAGGCCCTTGTATCTTTGCTGCTCTCCTCTACAGAGGTTGTCTGGGTTTGTTCGGTAGGTTTTTAAAACATATATTTTCTGTTGGTCTAATTATTGCATTTCAGAGTATCTTCTGTTATTAATGTTACCCTAAATTAGACATTATAAGAACAGTAGACAAGCTTGTTAATTCAGCTGATTCATAATTTCTTACATTAAAAAAAAAAAAACCCACAGATCAGCAGCTTTAGAAGATATGATAAAGTAATACTATAACCTTCAAAACAGATTGCTAAAGGGCCCAAGGATTACCACTTAGTGCCTTTGTCGGGAAAGGTTCTTTTTTTTTTTTTTTTTCCTTCCTGGTGTTATTCCTATATCTTAAGAGAGTAAAAGAATATTTTTTGAAGCATCAATCTTATTTCTGAAAGTCACGCTGTGAATCCTCAAGCGCATTGATTCCCAGAGCGCTGAGCTTTGTAAAATCCCTTCGCTTCTCTGGGCCTTGGTGTTCTCGCTCTTTGCTCCTGTCTGGGGCGCCCCATCGCCTGTGCTCTGATATCCGCCTTCCCCCTTGCTGTGGGCTCTGTTATTATGGTCCTTGAATCACATGCTTTTAGCCAGAGAACCTCGACACAGTTTGCCCTCCAAGATCCTGCATACTTTTGTTGGACCAGAAGGGCGAGTCACATGACCTCCTTCGCTCGTCTGGAAATTGCTCAGTCAAAAGATTTCTCAGCGTTTCTTTCACTTCATTTATTCCAGAGCTTTCAAATCCTACTTTGTTCTCATGCTCAGAATTTCAGCAGATGGTCTTCTAAAGGGAAAAATATGTTGTGGTGTTCAATTCCCCTCTCTCATATCCCTCACTTACCTCTCCTGGAAGCCTTTTTTACATGCTACCCTCTTCTAACTGTGTGTGTGTGTGTGTGTGTGTGTGTGTGTGTGTGTGTGTGTGTGTGTATTTTATATATTTTAAAATTTTTATTTATATATTTACATATTTTTCTTTTGAAGTAGTGATTCCCTCAACCACAATTTCTTATTTTTTCTCACTCCCAAGACAAACTCTGCAGGCAACACCATTTTGCACCTTCAGACAAATGCGGATGTTTTCATAATCGTAGTCTTACTTGTTTTCCATTAAAAAAAAAATACAACAAAAGATGTTTTAGGAATTCCAAAATCAAGTTTTCTAGGAACAACACACGCACAAAATCCTATTTAAGAGGAAGAGAGGTCCTTCCAGAGGATCCCAGAAAGCATCCACATTTTTAAGGTAAGAAACTGGCAGTCTGGAAGGGGGAGGAGGTTCCACGTCCCGTTACAAGCTGTGGCAGAGTCCAAACCAGCAGCCGAGACAAGGCCTCCCAGACCAGAGTCATCTCTACGTCAGTTTCTTTAATTGTAAAGTGCAAAGTGAAACGCCACCACTGTAAAGTGAAGTGGCTGGGGTACCAGAGGATGTTGAAGGGTCAGGGAGTTAATACGTGTAAGCACTTAGAATAATGCCTGGCACAGAGTTCATGTTCCATAGGTTTTAGCTCAACGTTATAGGGAAAGGATGCCCTATGTTCTCACCATATGAATTTTGTCAAAATAATTGCACTTCTTTATTCTATGGAAGTTCTATTAGAAATTTGGAGGATAGGGGGCCTGGGTAGCTCAGTCGGTTTAGTGTCCGACTTTGGCTCAGGTCATGATCTTGTGGTTTGTGAGTTCAAGCCCCGCATTGGGCTCTGTGCTGACAGCTCAGAGCCTGGAGCCTGCTTTGGATTCTAGGTCTCCCTCTGTCTCTCTGCACCTCCCCCACTCTGTCTCCTCTCACTCTCTAAAATAAGTAAACATTAAAAAAAAAGTTAAAAAATAAAAGAATCTGGAGGATAGGATTTGACTCAAAATGATGATGTTGATAAATAAATTCATCAACATAAAATATAACAACTTAACAATAAAATATCTCAGGATTAAACTACGTTTTAGAAGGTAGATGGGATTACTAAGGGCATAGGGAAATTATTCATAATCTTTTTTTTTTACCACATTTATCAACTTTTAGTTTTATGAAGGTTTTTCTCCAAAAATATATACTATATTCTTAAACATAAATATCCTTTACTTTCATTCCTCAGTATTTTTTTTTCCTTTCTTCTGTTCCATCTTGATTATTCTCCACTAGGAAACAAATTTGGGGCCTTCTAGAGCTACAAAATGTATTTGGAAGTAACAGCCTGTCTTTTCTATAATCCAATAAGGCTATCTGCTCATCAAACGTGCAACTCAGTTTTTAGTTGTATTGTTTGCTCCCTTATCCCTCTGATATTTTCATTTCTTAAGAGGGAGTAGACAGGGGATGGTGGTGGTGGTGAAAAATCTTCAAAGATGAATGGCTTAAAAAAAAAAGGCTTTAAAATGTCAGTGTGTCAATACACTTACAACGTAATGTTCATACAATATAAATAGAAGGAGCGGGAGAGAGATGAAAATAACTAAGTTGTTTGCAAAGCAGTTGAAAATGTGGTATACATTTAGAATTCCTTTTCAAATGTCAGATTTGTAAGAATGTTTTTAAATGTGTGGCTATTTTATACATACATAATAATTTATATAGATCCTTAAGAACAGATGATTAATTCTGGGGTAAGTTTGGGCCTGATTGAAATCTGTACTGTACCTGTGTGTTTATTTTCCTTCTGGTCATATTATCTTATAATTTCTTCTGAATTAAAAAAAAAATCCACACACATTCACCGATGGATGCACGTGCACACACATGTACTTCCAGCGTTGACATTTTAACAGGAACCACTCTTTAGTTTAGACAATTTTTATTTATTTACTTTTTAAATAATTAAAAAAATAATTTTTTAACGTTTATTTATTTTCGAGACAGAGAGAGACAGAACACGAGCAGGGGAGGGACAGAGAGAGAGGGAGACACGGAATCCAAAGCAGGCTCCAGGCTCTGAGCTGTCAGCACAGAGCCCTGTTAGGGGCTGGAACTCACAGACTGCAAGGTCATGACCCGACCCAAAGTTGGACGCTCAACCAACTGAGCCACCCAGGAGCCCCTAGACAATTTTTATTTTGGTCTTATTCAAGATTGGTTCTCTTGGGCACACTCTGAGATGAAGGTAAGTGTGTAGGATGCTTCTTCAGTGGCGCTTTTGGGATCAACATTTGTGAAAAGGGGGAAAGAAAGTAGAGGAAGATGCAGGCCCATTGACTACCTGACAGCCTTAGGCAGGACTACAGACATCTCTGGAGCTAATAGGGCCCTTTCAGGTGTCCAAAGACTGGGCTTTTCTATTGCCACTTCAATCAGTCACTGGATATGGCTGCTCTGGGAAAGGCCTGTCCCTGGGTGAGGCTACTGTCTGCGACTGAATCAAATCAAGGCTGACAACTAAAAGCTATTTGCCAGCCCAACGGTCCTCCCCGCAGCACAGGCAACAAATTCTTCAAGAGATATCTAGGGGACCCATCACTAAGACCACCGTGGAGCTGGTCCTAACCAACTCTGTGCACTCGGGCAGATCACTTTGGGCTTCAATTTTATTTCCTAGGAAAGGGCTGGTTGATTAGATGACCTCTAGGATTTCTTTCAGCTCTAAAATTCTAAAATTTTAAAAATCAAAATAAATTTTCATAGCCTGACTTCTACCTTGTCTTTGGTAAATGTAGAAAAGAATCCTATGTTATATATACAACGAAAAGATACACACATGCATACAAATAGATGGAAAATCATCTTGTTCCTTTTGTCACAACAGGAGCTTGGCCAGGAAGTACAAGCAAGAGGACAAGTGGGAGTGATTAGATAAGAACTCCCTTCTTGGGCAGCCCTTAGGAGCTTCCAAGGGTCCATACACTGTGTGTCTCTAGAATATAGGATTCAAAAATTAGGTTGTATTCTTAGGCCTTTAGATCTCTCTACCCAACAGTGGTAAGAGCCCGTTCTTTGTTTCTCTTTCTCAAATCATGGTGATTAGGCCCAATTGTAGGAACATTAAGGGGAAAAAAGTACCCTTCTCATCTCCTCCTTTATCAGCCAGCCCACAGGATCTTCCACCTCCTCCCCAGCTAGATTTTTCAAGACTCGTGTGGGCATCTGCAGCATGGAAACCAGATGGCAGTTTTCTTGAATCTGCCTGTTCTACTTTAACAGCCTCTCTGCAAAAGCTCCCCAAAAGAGTATGCTGCAGGTAGGGTCAGCATGAGAAAATAGTGGATTCAGGTCATCTGAGACATGAGATTCCCTAAACACCAAGTAGACATGAAGACAGTCTAAAGACAAAACTCAGTGTGGAGATGTTCAAGGGTCTGTCACTGGGTAAAATATGCGACATGGTGAAACATGTCCAGGAAAAAGGTCTTTTTTTTTTCTTTTTTTTTTTTTTAACTTGAGTTGCAGACACAGTCCTCCATTTGTAGGAAGGGGCTGATTGGTAGGGGAAGGTTGTGATGTCTAGTAGAGCTTACCATTTTCTAGACTTTGGGACAGTTCTTTTTTTTTTTTCAACTTTTTTTTTTTTTTAATTTTTGGGACAGAGAGAGACAGAGCATGAACGGGGGAGGGGCAGAGAGAGAGGGAGACACAGAATCGGAAACAGGCTCCAGGCTCTGAGCCATCAGCCCAGAGCCTGACGCGGGGCTCGAACTCACAGACCGCAAGATCGTGACCTGGCTGAAGTCGGACGCTTAACCGACTGCGCCACCCAGGCGCCCCTGGGACAGTTCTTTGTCTCCTGGTGAGAATCTCAGAATGGATCAACTTGGTTGCTCGTTTTTGGTTGCTAGGAGAAAATAAGGCAGTATGGATGGTGGAGGAAAGGGGAAACATTATGGGATTCTGAGGTGAAGAAAGATAGAGTGCTCTACGGCTTCTCAAATGCCAGTGTGCAGGCTGGGATCAAGCTGGCTGCTTCAGAATCACTTCAGAAATCTCTTAAAAATAGAGATGTCTGGGGGCGTTTGTGTGGTTCAGTTGATTGAGTGTCTGACTCTTGATCTTGGCTCAGGTCGTGATCTCATGGTTCATGGGATTGAGCCCTGCATCAGGCTCTGCATTGACAGCGTGGAGCCTGCTTGGGATTCTCTCTCTTCTCTCTCTCTCTCTCTCTCTCTCTCTGCCCCTCCCCCTTGCTCGCTTTCATTCTCTTTCTCTCAAAATAAATAAACATTAAACAAACTGAGATTTCTGAAACCCATCCTAAAAACTTTTGATATAATAACAATTTCTGCTTGATTCTGATATGCAATTAGGTTTAGAAACTCTAGGCGTAGTTAGAATGTAACACTTAAATCATTGGGATTCATCCGTTATTTTAATATATGGTTATTAAGCATCTTCTATGGAAAAGTTACTTAGGTTCTGTGGGGTTTATAAATATGTATAAGACTTAGGCTGCCTCACATGCCTTTGAACATGAACAGAGGACTAGAAAGGTACACGAGTAGGTGACAGAGATGTTCTCAGACATCAGCTTACAGTCCAGGGAGATGGAGACAATAGAATGGAACTCTGATGCCAGGAGAAAATAAAGATGTTTGAAACTGAGTAAGGAACAAAGCAGGAGACAGCTGGGCAGATTTTCCAGGAAGGTCCCTGGTTCAGATGCCCAAAGGTTAGAGAAGACAAATATTAATATCAGCCTCTTAAGTTTGTAGAAAAAATTCAGTGAGAGCATGTGTATAGTACTAAACACAGTATGTGATTCTCACCAACAAATGGTAGATATTAATAACTGTGAACAAGCACCTTGTTCAAAAATGTCTCTCCCTCTCCACCTGTCCCAGTGCCGATAATTCCTTCACTGAGTTTTGAAGTCTTATTGGAAAAGACTTTTATTGAGGTTATTTTGAAGGGCTTATCCCTTAAGCTTTTAATAGTCTAGGAAGGAAGAAGGAAAAAACAGGGGACAGTGGCCACATGGGAAGACAGAAGTCAGGAAGGAGTTGAGGTGGTGTTGGAAGCTAACTTTCATACATATGACACCATTACTATAGATGCTGCTTTCCTGAAAGAGAGACAGCAGTCCAAGGCAAGGTGCATAGCCTGTGTGATCATTCGGAGCCCAAGCCCCCTGCACCGAATGGCACCTTGTTCCTCTCAGCAGCTGGCAGATGGGGAAAGAGACTATGGAGAAGGCTCCTGGTGTTTAAGTACTCAGGTCTTAAAAAAACTCTTGTGCTCACAATCCTTTGGTGAGAATCAGTCACTTCGCTCATCTAGACAGAAGTGGGCATGTAGGTGGGGGAGGCTGAGAAGTGTAGCCCCTGGCTGAGCAGGGTGACAGCACGTTCATGAAGAGCAGTCAGAAACAGAGAGACACAGGCTTGGCCAGCAAGGGAAAAGCTAAGGTCAAGAAACAGGTCAGTGCACAGGTTCCCCCCCCCCCAAATAAATTAGCTTTTTCAGGGAGAAGGAAGGTGTTAAGTTAGGTACTTGTCTGCGAGAAGAGAAGGGAAAGCGTTTGGGGAGTTTATAAGGGATTGAGAGTAGCAGCCTTGGCTGGAAAGATGGGATATTATGCTAGAAGAAGGCAGGGAGGCCCAGTATAAGAGACAAAACTCCAGATGGAAATTTGGTCATGCTCCCCCTGGCCAGCCAGAGGCTGCATTTCACAGCCTTCCCACCCTTTACATGGAGGGGGGCTGTGTGATTGGTTCTCACCAATGGAATGTGAGAAGATTTTTATAAAAAGTCAAGCGAGCCAATGAGCCAAGAAACACATGTATCTCCATAGAATCTGTTTCTTCATTTGCCAGCTTCTCAGTACATGAAGATGGAAGAAGGAAACCCAAGATGAAAGAGGTCTGGGCCTCTTAACGATCACATGGCAGGCCATTAAGACTAGCATTCGACTGCAACAGGAATTGGAATGAAACATTATTGTTTCTGTTTTGTTTTGTTTTTAAGTTTATTTATTTATTTTGAGAGAGACAGAGAGCACAAGCGTGGGAGGGGCAGAGAGAGGGGGAGAATCCCAAGCAGGGTCCGTGTGGTCAGCAGGTCAGCACGAAGAGCCTGACATAGGGATGAGGCTCAAACTCACAAAACCATGTGATCATGACCTGAGGCAAAATCAAGAGTCAGGCGCTTAACTGACTGAGTCACCCAGGTGCCCCGAAACTTTATTGTTTTAAGTCTCTGAGATTTCAGGGCTTATGTATTTCAGCAGCTAGCTTTACCTAACGCATATAAAAAGTCAGAGGAAGCCTATGGGGAAAAGAGGCAATTCAAAAATCAAGGTGATGACTCTTTTGAACTGCCCCCCAAAAACAGTTTAAAAAAGACCACAGGCTGATAAATACAGCTACCCCACATGCATCTCAGGCAACCACCGAGGCCAAGTAAAGGGAAACTTCCTGCCTCCTTCCCATTTCTACACTAGGCTTCAAGTTCCAGGCTTCAGGGGGATTGATGTCTGTTTCTTAAGATCTTCATCTGTCAGCTTTTAAACCACTTTGATTCGAGATAAAAACATTGTAGAATTGGAAGGACACTCGGTGTTTAGCCTAACTCTTGTTTGCAGGGAGAAGGGGTAGAGTCACAGAATCAGATAAACAGGAGAAAATCAGTTGTGAAGAAGAAGGCTACCATAAGAGCAGACTGTAGTATTTCTGACCTGTGGGTGTGCTAGGGGAGGTGGTTCTTTAGTCAGGCTAATATTCCTTGGGTTTTAGGGGGGCAAAGCTGGGCGGAGAACCCAGTTTGGGAGGAGTGACTGGAGAAGAGTTGAGTTGACTTACTCTGTGTGGAAGTGTAAGGATGAGAACTGAGGAAAGGAAGAAAGGCAGAGAGAAGTGACAGCAAAATCCTGAGACGCCAGAAGGTTGACAGACTGAGAGAATTCTGGATGTTATGGGGAGGAAGATGGAACCTCCACATCCAGGAAACAGTGATGTTCAGTGTCAAACTATCTGGTCACTTCCACGTGGGGCCTTCCTTCTTCCATTATCAGTGAAGTCTTTCACACCAAAGACATCTTATGTGGGAGGTTTTGCAGGGGCACCAAGCAAGGGCTAGAGTTTTGCAGATTACTTGACAAGCTGTGGACCGGGGACATCATTGTGCAGGGTGGGTGAAGACCTATGAACAAAACTGATCCTGGGGGAGCTTAGAATCACAGGTGACCATCCACCCCGCAAACATTGATTGAGCACCGAATATGTCCCAGGCCCTATTCTAGGACACGTGGACAAGTCCTTGAACAAAATAGACAAGGTCTCTGGGAACACCCAGTCTAGTGGAATGATGGGCAATAGATAACTGGACAAATACATGAGAAAACAAAGCGAGGGATGTGATATGAATGGAAGCTGTACTTGAGAACGGGTGGTCACCTTGCAGAGGCAATATTGAAGCGAGACAGTTCCATCAGGAATTTGCTAACACCTTAGGGGGGTAGAAGTCTGGTTTCCCAGGAGCACAGCCAACCCCGCACATGTACCTTACAGACTAATCCTCATTTCTGCCGCTCATTCTTTCCCTCTTCTCCACAACGGTGCAGCGTTCTTTTTCAATGGGCAACAAACATGTATTGAACCCTTCTTTGTATGCCGTGGAGAGATATTTGCTACTCAAAAGGATAAAATCAAGGTTGCCGCTGAAGAAGGGGTTCATGGATTCTGCTTCCCTCGGGTCCCAAAGGAAAAGGCAGTGATCTGCTGTTTGAAATGATTTGATCTCACACTTGTCTAGAGGCAGAAGAATAAAGCTGACTAGAAGACGGGTTAAGCTCCTTAGCTGTCCTGAGGGAAGACGCACTCTGCCCTCCCCCAGAGTAAAGACGTCTGTGTTGGCGGATGATGACGTCCTTGGAAAGCTGGCGGTGCCAGGGCTCTGGGTTCTGAGAAACTGCTGAGCCCACGCGTGCTGCCAGCTGCCTGCGGGAGTCGGCAGGGAACGAAAAGAAGGAGCTCCATCTAGTGTTACAAAGCAAGACCAAAAGGCATCCTGAACGACTTATCAGGGGAGCAAACACTCCTTGTCTTGTGTCAAGAAATAGTACCTAAAAAGCCAGAACTGCTGGGTTGTGGGAGTTTGGCACAAAGCAGAAGTCCGGCTTCACCTTTGTCTGGGAAGGAAGGCTAAGTGGTCTTAAGATCTTGCTCATCAGTGACTACTGGTAAAATGTTTCCTCCTAGAAGAGCAGACCCCAGCACTCTGTGCAGGTTCATTGCTCGTTATTAAGCCAGGGCCTGGGGACCTGACAACATTCAGAAGACTCTGGGGAGACACATAAACTGGGTCCTGCACGTGTATGACTTTTTGGAGCTTTATTTTCGTAACTGATGTGTCATGAGTTTTGCATATCTTTAGCCTTCATAAATAATGACAGACTTGTTTTCCAAAATGGGATATAATGGTTTATGCTCTCGCCAACACCGCAGGAGAATTCCTTTTACTCCTTGTTGTCTCCAAAACTTGGTATTATCAGCCATTTTCATTTTTGTCATTCTGATGGGTATGACCACACCTTGTGGTGTCTTAATTTTCATTTTCCTAGTAAGTGGTGAAGTCAAGCACTTTTCATACATTTCTTGGTTTTCTGGATTTCCTCCTTTATGAATTACCTATCGGCCATTTGTCCATGATCTGTCTTTTTTCTTAAGTATGTGTATGATTACATGTTCTAGTTAGGAGGCCTTTATCGCATATGTCTCAGGCTTTTCCTTTTCTCTTCATGGCATCCCTTGGATGGACAGAAGCTCTAATGGAATTCAGTGTATAATTTTTTTTCTTTTATGGTTTGTATTCCACCTACTTTTAAAATGTTTCCCTATCTTGAGGACAAGAAGTCATTGCCTTATATTATCTTTCAAAAGCTTTATGGTTTTGCTTTTTGCGTTTAAGTCTGCACTCTCCTGAAACTGAAATTTCATCGGTAGGAGTTAGCACTCATATTTTATTTTCTTTCATGTGGATTTCCAATTTTCCTGGATCTGTCTATTGGAAAGATCATCCTCTTCCCACTGTTCTGCAGTACGACCCTCGTCTTAAATTAGGTGTGTTTTGGAATGTTCTATCCAATTCCACTGTTCCACCTTTCCCCAATATCAAACCTTCCCAATTGCTCAAAGTTTATACTATGTCTTCATATCCTAGATAGCTACTCTTCTCACCTGGTTCAAGTGTCTTGGCCATTCTTAAACCTTTGTATTTCTGAATAAAATTTATAATCACAAGACTGCATTAAATCAGTAGGTTACTAGAAGATAATTGACATCTTTATAATATGAAGTATGCAATCAATAAAGGTGATTATTTATATAGGTCTTCTTTAATTTCTCCCAGTAATACTTGGTAATTTTCCATATAGAGATCTTGGACAGCTTTTGTTGGACTTAGTTCTAGGTATTTGATTGTTTTATGCTTTATAATTTTTTTTAGAAATTTATTTATTTAAATTCAAGTTAGTTAGCATACAGTGTAGTATTGGTTTCTGGAGTAGAACCCAGTGATTCATCACCCACATACGACATGTAATTTTTAGAATAGACTTTGTTAGAGCAGTTTTAGCTTCACAGCAAAAAAGTACAGAGAGTTCTCGTATGTGCTCTGCCCCCACACAGGCATAACTTCCCCCGTTGTCAACATCACTTACCAAAGTGGCACATTCGTTACAACCAATGAACACACACAATAAATCATTATCACCCCAAGTCCATAATTGACATTAGTGGTCACTTTTGCCATTGTACATTGAACGGATTTTGACAAATGTATAATGACGTGTCTCTGTATCCACCACTGTAGTATCACACAGTTGCAGCCCCCTAAAAATCCTCTGTGCTCAACCTATTCACCCCTCCCTCCACCCTAACTCCTGATCCTTGTACTATCTCCATAGTTTCTCCTTTTCCAGAGTGTTATATAGTTGGAATCCTACTACAAGTAGCCTTTTCAGGTGGGCTTCTTTCACTTAGTAATATGCCTTTAAAGCTCCTCTACATCTTTGCATGGCTTGGCTGAAGGGAGGGACATTTTGGTTTCTTCTAAAGTTTTGACAATTTTGAAGAAAGCTGCTATAAACATCCTTGTGCAGGTTTTTGTGTAGACGTGAGTTTGCAGTTCTTTTGGGTAAATAACGAGGACTGTGATTGCTAGATTCTATAATAGGAGTGTGTTTCATTTTGTAAGACACTGCCAAATTGTTTTCCACAGTGGCTGTGCCATTTTGCATTCCACCAGCAATGAATCAGGGTTCCTGTCGCGCCACATCCTTGACTGCATTTGGTGTCGTCAGGGTTCCAGATTTCAGCCATTCGAGTAGGGGTCTAGTGGTATCTCATTCTTGTTTTAATTTGCAATTCCCTAATGACATAGGATGTTGAGCGTCTTTTCATATACTTGTTTTCCAGCTGTATTTCTTTTTTGGTGGTGCCTGTCTGTTCTGGTCTTTTACCCACTTTGAAAATCAGGTTGTTCATTTTCTTATGGCTGAGATGTAACGGTTCTTTGTATATTTTAGATAACAGCCCTTTATCAGATAAGACTTTTGTAGCCCTTTATCAAATATCTCTTTCTCCCCATCTAGGACTTGTCTTCTCATTCTTTTTGACAGAATCTTTGGCAGAGCAGACATTTTTAATTTTAATTAAACCTAGGTCATTCATTATTTCTTTTATGAATCATGACATTAGTATTGTATCTAAAAAGTCTTTATCAAACCCAAGTTCATCTGGATTTTCTCCTCTCTTATCTTCTAGGAGTTTTAAAGTTTTATATTTTACATTCAGATCTGTGATCCATTTTGAGTTAATTTTTGTGAAGAGTATAAGCTCTGTGTCTAGATTTACTTTTTTAGCCTGTTGATGTCTAGTTGTTCCAACATCATTTGTTGAAAAGACTATCTTTGCCTCATTGTATTGCCTTTGCTCTTCGGTCAAAGACCACTTGGCTATGTTCATGAGGGTCTATTTCTGGGCTCTCTATTCTGTGCCCTTGATCTATTTGTCTCTTCTTTCACTGATACCACATGGTCTTGACCACCATGTAGCTTTATAGAGAGATTTGATGTTGAATAGTATTTGTCCTCCAGCTTTCTTCTTCTCCTTACACTTGTGCTGACTATTCTGAGTCTTTTACTTCTTCACATAAACTTTAGAATCACCTTGTCAATATCCACAAAATAATTTGATGGGATTTTGATTGGGATAGCATTGAATCTATAGGTTAAGTTGAAAAGAACTAACTTCTTGACAAGATTGAGTCTTCCTTTGCACAAATATGGGATATCTCTCTATTTATTTAGTTCCTCTTTGGTTTCATTCATTAAAGGGTTGTAGTTTTCCTTATACGTATCTTGTACATATCTTGTTAGATTTATAGCTAAGTGTTTCAGTTTGGAGAATATTCTGCTTTTATCAGTCTTTCTTTTTTCTTTGCTTTTCAGTTTTGAAAGTTCTACTGGGACATCCTCAAGCTCAGAACTGAGCAGAACATTTTCCTTGCTTTGAAATTTGCTGTGTTTTGACATAAAACTCACAAATATGTGGAGGCCCCCTAGGACTGGGATTTTAACTCTCAGACGTATTCACACTGGGCCTCCAGCAACTTGTCAATTACAGTTTAGGTTTTCCTACCCCAGTACTGTTTCCCAGGGAGGTTTCTCCTCATGGGTTTCTGCTTCAGAAAGTTGGGATTCTCTGTATTTGCCTGTCTCTCTAATTTAGGGGGCAGTGGTTTGCCCTCTTGCCTCAATTCTCTTGACAAATCTAAGAAGAATTGATTTTTCCATTTGTTCAGCTTTTACTTGTTTTAAAATAGAGCAATGATTTCCAAACTCCTTAGAAGCTGGACCAGAAACTGACAGCCCTATTATTTTTCAAAGCAATTTAATAATCTTTGTTTTTTAACTCAAAGATTTATTCTACTTATAGTTACTGTAATTGACAGATATTTGGATTTTATTTCTGTTACTCTTCGTACTAATTTTTCACATATAGTTCCTTTCTTTGACTCCATTCAGATTGAGTATTCTCAGTAATCTTCCTAAGATTTTCCCTCTCTCTTTCTCTCTTTTGGTTAGATGCATATATTTGTATTTTTATGTATTTATCCTGGTTGGAATTAACTTGTATTCTTGATTCTATGGATTGATATCTTTCATCAATTTTAGAAAATTCTCAGCCATTTTCTTTTCAAATATTGCTTTTGCCACATTTTTCTCCTTCTCTCTAACTTTAATTTAAATTAGACCTTCTCATTGTGTTCTTTTATGTTTACTGCATTCTTTCATGTCTGTGCTTCATTCTGCATATTTTCTTCTGACTTATTTCCAGTTCACTATTTTTTCCTCAGCTGTGAATAATTGACTATTAAACCCATCCATTGCATTCTGAATTTCACTGTTGTATTTTCAGTTCTAGGATTTATATTTGTTTTTTTAATTGGCTATACAATAAGTTTTCAGTTCTTTCACCAGATAATCAATTTTGTCTTTGTCTTCTTGAATGTAGAATGAAGTTATTTTAATACTTATTTCTGATGACTCCAATAGCTATGCAGTTTCCATAAATCTTTTTCTATCACCATTATTTCTACTGATTATAGTTCATGTGGTCCTATCTTCTTGTGTACTCAGTTACCTTTGTATACCAAGCATTGTATTTGAAAAATTGCTTCTTGAAATTATTTGAAACCAAGGTAATATTCTATTTCTCCAGAGGGCATTTTGGCTTGCTTTTGCCAAGCACCTGGAGTACCTAGCATTGCTGGGTTACTTGTGTGAGATCTGTAAAAGGGCTGTGAGAGACTTTTTTTAGGTTCGCTTTTAGTTCCAGGGCTAGCTCTTTGTGTCCCAGACCAAAATGTAGGGACTCACCAAAGCCTTATCTTGGCAGATCATTTATTCCAACCTTTATCTCTCTAACTCTTTAAAACTAACAAGAGGTGGTACCTGGGTGGCTCAGTTGGTAAGCATCTGACTTTACTCTGGCCATGATGTCACAGTTCATGGGTTCGAGCCCTGCATCCGGCTGTGTGCTGACAGTTCAGAGCCTGGAGCCTGCTTCTGTTTCTGTGTCTCCCTTTCTCTCTGCTTCTCCCCCACTGTCTCTCTCTCCCAAAACTAAACATTAAAACAAACAAACAAACAAACAAAAACTAACAAGAGTACTGATTGGCCTCCTGGCATTTCAGCTGCTTCTTCTAAATCAACAAAAATTTCAAGGCATAGGCATCACCTTTATGGGTTTTCATTGTCATCCCATTCTTGGCCATATAAGCTCTCTCATGTTTTCAGACATAACTATTTATATATAATTTATTCAGTTTTTTACTCATTTTTCTCAGTGAATGGGTTGGTCTCATTTATCTAGCTCCCCATTTCTAGATTTTGGAAGTCCAGAATTAGGGTTTTTTAAACTAATTGTTTTAACTAATTTTAAGGGAGGAAAAGCTTGGGAAAACAAAGAAACACTAAAACTTTAAGTACAAAAATAAAGATATCAAAGAAAAATATGTTTGAAGAAATGCCCTAAAACAAATAATTCACCTTAGGTATAGCATATTGACTAGAAACATTATTAACTCTTCCTCACCACAAATATGATGTTTGGTCCACTTAGGTATTACTGCAGTCAGAGAGAGCAGGACCCCAGGACACCTGTTCTGGTTTGACTAGACTCACCCTTGCCTGGCCCTGGGTTTTAAGGTCTCAGGATCTACAGGCAGATCTGAATATATTACCTTCCATTATCCACCCTACCCTTACCCGGTTTATATGCTAGAGCAAAAGTACTCAGGATATGTTTTTCTTATTTAGAAAGCACTTAGCTAGAGCTATGCTTAAAGAAAATCTATTTATGAGGTAACTATATAATCCTATTTTCCCACCCACTGACTAATGCACAAGACATGTATAGTATTTGTCATTCTAATGAACAAAACACAGCTTACTGTCAATAATATCATTTGATATGGAACCACTGATCTGTTATTAGATATAAAAAAGTGGATTTCCATGCCTTTCCTTTGTATGTATAGCTAATGCACATAGATGAAAAGAACAATTAATACAATAAGGAGAGTTGGCTTTAAGTCTATATATTTTGGGAGTTATGCTTAAGATTTAAGAAATACATGAGGTGCCTGAGTGGCTCAGTTGGTTAAGTGTCCAACTCTTGATCTCGGCTCAGATCATGATTTCACAGTTCCTGAGTTCAAGCCCTGCGTAGGGGTTTGCGCTAACAGTGTGGAATCTGCTTAGGATTCTCTCTTTGCCCCTACACCACTCATGCTCCCTCTCTTTCAAAATAAATAAACTTTAAAAAATTTTTAAAAAAGAAAAAATTTGGTCAGTTGAACTTAATGGAAATTATGAATTTTGCTCTGTGACTCTGCTAAGAAAATGAATGGATTAGATATAGACTGGGAGAAAATGTTTGCAAACCACATATTTGACAAAAGACATGTCTAGAATACGTATATATTTAAAAACTCAACAGGAACACAAAACAAAACAAAAATAATTCAATTAGAAAATGGGCAAAAGACATGAACAGACATTTTACCAAAAATGATCTGAATGGAATTGTGCTGAGTAAAAAAACAGAAACAAAAACAAAAACAAAAAGCCAATCTCAAAAGGTATATAACTCCATTTATGCAACATTTCAAAATGAGGAAATTATGGAGATGGTGAACAGATGATTGGTTGCCAAGCATTAGAAGATGATGGGAGAGATTGGAGGGTGAGTGTGATTTATGAAGGGGTAGAATGAGGAACCTTCATGGTAATCAAATAGCTCTATATCTTGACTGTGATGGTGGGTACATGAATGTACGCATGCGATAACATTACACAGAATGTGCATGCATGCATGCACGTGTGCGCGCACACACACGTACAAATGAGGCGTATAAAACTGGTGAAATCTTGGGGCTCTTGGTGGCTCAGTCAGTTAAGCGTCAGTCTCTTGATCTCACCTCAGATCTTGATCTCAGGTTTATGAGTTCAAGCCACTTGTTGGGCTCCATGTTGGGCATGAAGCCCATTAAAAACGCAAAAAATAGGGGCGCCTGGGTGGCTTGGTCGGTTAAGTGTCCGACTTCGGCTCAGGTCACGATCTCGCGGTCCGTGAGTTCAAGCCCCGCGTCGGGCTCTGGGCTGATGGCTCAGAGCCTGGAGCCTGTTTCCGATTCTGTGTCTCCCTCTCTCTCTGCCCCTCCCCCGTTCATGCTCTGTCTCTCTCTGTCCCAAAAATAAATAAAAACGTTGGAAAAAAAAATTAAAAAAAAAAAAAAGCAAAAAATACAGAAAGAAACAGACAAAAAACTGGAGAAATGTGACTAAGTTCGGTGAATTGTACCAATGTCAATTTCCTTGTTTTGATAATGTGTTATAGCTGTTAGCTGTTATCATTGGGGAAAACTGGGTGAAGGGTCCATACACAGGACCTCTCTATGCTACTTTTGCAACTTCCTATGAATTCAGACTTATTTCAATATGAGAAATATTTTTAAATGCTACATTTTTGTCACTGGTCTTACTCTCCTTTCTTCAAAATCTTTACAGAAGATGCCAGCAAGTAGTAAATTGAGGTGATTTATTTTTCTACTATCTATTCTTCACAAATTGACGACAAGGACCCTGAATTGAATAGAAGTATCTACAAAATCACCTAGCAGAGGAAGAGAGGGAAAAACACCAAGAATTTGGGCTAGGGCAGGGGAGTATTGCATGCAGTCATTACTGAAAGTGATGTTTTTCTCCAGGTGTTTATTTTTTAATGATCTTAAATAGACAGGAGTGAGGGCAGCCGGACAGTGTTAGAGACGAGATGCTTGCAGATGAAAGGGCAGGAAGGGGAATCTTGGGGGGCAAAAAAGAAGAGTGAAGCTACAAAGAAGAGATTTAGGAGAGAAGAATTCACTCAAAAGATAAGGTGAGTGGAGGAGACTATAAATTCAAAAATAAAAATAACCCAAAGAGGCAGTACTTGATAAAATTACGAGCATTTTAACTTCTCATCCACCAGACAGAGCTAGTCTGTGTTGTGGTTTCCATGAACCTCTGAATAGCATTTATTGAGGTGAGAGAGAGCTCAGTAGAATCCAGAAATACTTGACAATGGGTATTTACCATATAAATCTTAAAGGGAAAATATCCTGTTTCAACAATGTTAATTGCTGCCCCATTGTCTTGTCTTTTGTTACCAAGTGAGCAAAATACAAATTGTTTGTTTGCAGTTGTTCTATGGTGTTCTACCGATATTTGCATTACCCACAAAGGGATAATTGGATACAGACAAAAGTGAAGAAAACTTGGGCTTTCGCAACAGACAGACTGGGTTAGAATTTCAGCCCCACTACTCACTCGTATGAAGATTCAGCATCCCTGAACCTCAGCCTTTTCAGATGGAGACAGTACCACCTTCCAGTACTATTGTGAGGATTAGAAATGTATAAAGAAGCTGCTAGCACGGTATCTGGCACATTGTTGGCCTGTAGCCCTTGGTAAATATCTTGGTTATATTATTATTATTATTAAGTTGTTCTTCAGTATGACACTATTCACTATAAAATGTCATTTTGTGAGCATTGCATCTTTCCTGGGCCGGTCCAAAGAAGACTAGTTACTGATGAATCACAAAGGCCTCTGTTTGAAGCAGTCTTACTTTGCAGGGCTGTCTTCAGGAATGGATCCCAAGGATAGAGTGACAGGGAGGTCTTATAACATTTATTTCCCCAGATGATAAGCCTTACATGGTAGTATTTTGTATTAATATAATAGTAGAGAGCATATAGTGCAGATCCTTTTTTCTCTTCTCGAAACCCAAAGAACATATCCATAACATAATCAGAAAATAATTAATAGATTTACCCAGAAAACTGCAGGGAGTCAAAGCCAAAATCATACATATTTTTGTTCCTCAGAAAGAAACCCAGGTTTTTCTACCTCTTGACAAAGATTCTTTGCTTGACCACACTTCTGTCAGGCTCCTGAAGCTTTTCCTAGGCCCATCTGTGCAATTCTTTACAAAATTCAGTATCAGCAAAAACCCCACTAAGTCAGTTTACCAAGGATCCCCTATCCTTCATATCTGATCACTCTGGGTGTATACTCAGCTTCCTCACCCTCCCACCTTCCCCGAGGGATATCTGGTCACCCAGGCCTGTCTGCAGCGAGAATCCTGTTCGGTCAGTTGAGCCAGATCCCCCCTTTATTCCTGATGTTTCCTTGCAGTAATTTTCCACCCACTGAGTCCCACTCTGCTCCTTGGCAATAAATTCCCCCTTGCCCAGGCTATATTCAGAATTGAGCCCAGCTCTGTGACAAGGTTTCTTTTCTCCTGTTGCAACAGTCCTGAATGAAATCAGTTTTTACTGCTTAAACAGTCTCCAGCTCTGCTTTTTCTATGACAGTCTCACATCCCCAAGACTTGCCATAGTTCTCTGAGCCACTCAGGTGTTCAATGAATTCACTAGACATGCCTAACTTCTTATGAGATTAAATGACTTATTATTACTACAAATCTTTGAGGTGGAAAGAAAGGAATAGATTCCCTGAACAAAGTAACTATGGTTGTCCCCCCACACACACACACAAAGTTCAATATTACACTTGTAGTCATATTCATCTTCCTGTCACGAAGGGTCTGCTTGTCTTCACTGAACCCCAAGTTACTCACTGTGAGGCTTTTGTTCTTTCACTTTGTTGTTAAGACTTCTCAGATTCCCTTGTGGTCCAGAACCCAATGAACCCTGGAACATTTGGCCATCCTGAGTCCGCTGTCATGTTCCAATGACAATGGAAACATTTTATATTATAATGTTAAAAAGAGAACAGCA
The DNA here is from genome assembly GCF_014898765.1 of Herpailurus yagouaroundi. Taxonomy (NCBI): domain Eukaryota; kingdom Metazoa; phylum Chordata; class Mammalia; order Carnivora; family Felidae; genus Herpailurus; species Herpailurus yagouaroundi. Next base: position 45,056,937 of record NW_024412400.1, read on the forward strand.
GGGTAAGTTTGGAAAGAACAAGTTCTCAGGGCAAGTCAGGGAAATCAAATTATCCGGGAAGATTTAATTTTCACAAAAATATTGCCTTTACCCTGAGTTCTCTCTGAGGCCTGCTCTCTATAAATGAACTGAGTCTGTGGAAGAAAAGTACAGTGGAATTTGACAACAGTAAAAGCATGTTATTTTTAAGAATTAAAAGAAGAAATCATGACTCCAGTTCTTTTCATAATCATAAATACCGATTGCCCGGACCCATAAAACTTTACAATGGGAGAGATCTCAGAGATTATAAAATCGAGTCCCGTCACTTTACTGATGATGAAACTAAAGCCTGAAGGTGTTACTGGACTTTCTCATAGTGACACAGATTCTTCACACCAAGCTGAAGATGAAAACCCAGGACGCCTCATCTGCAGGCCAGGATCTTTGCATTATCATAACAGCCACTTTAGGTCACTGAATTAGGGTTCTCCAGAGAAACAAAGCCAATAAGGACATATAGAGATACACAGAAAGAGGTTTAAAAAAATTTTTTTTAACACTTATTTATTATTGAGAGACAGAGAGAGACAGAAAGTGAGCAGGGGAGGGGCAGAGAGAGAGAGAGTGAGACACAGAATCCAAAGCAGGCTCTAGGCTCTGAGCTGTCAGCACAGAGCCCCACGCGAGGCTCAAACTCACAAACCGAGAGATCATGACCTGAGCCGAAGTCAGACGCTCAACCGACTGAGCCACCCAGGCACCCTAGAAAGAGGTCTATTAGGAGGATTGACTCACATGATTATGGAGATTAAGAAGTCCCATGATCTGCTGTCTGCAAGCTGAAGCCTCAGGAAAGCTGGTGGTACTGGTTCCAGTCCAAACCTGAAGTCCTAAGAATCAGGGTAGCCAATGGCATAAGTCCCAGGCCACGTCTAAAAGCCACAAAATCAGGAGCACTGAGGTACAAAGGCAGAAGAAGATGGATGTCCCAGTTCAAGCAGAGAGCAAATTGGTCCTTCCTCCTTCCTTTCTGTTCTCTTCAGGCCCTCAGCAGATCGGATAATGCCCAGCCTCAATGATGAGGTTGATCTTCTTTACTCAGTCTACTGATTCAAATGATAATTCCTTCCAGAAACATCCTTTACAGACAGACTCAGAAATAATGTTTTATCAGTGATCTGGGCATCCCTTTGCCCAATCAAGCGGATACATAAAGTTAACTGTTATAGTTACCATAGATTTTCAACTATGTCTTGTATCTCCTCTTGTATGTCCAATAAGAACCTCAGACTTAACAGAAGGGGACTTTGTTGGTTGTGTTCATCACATTCCAGAGCCTAGACTAGTTCCTGACACCACATAGACAATCTGTATTTCCTACGGATACCACAGGGAGTGAATATTAGGCCTGCTCTCAGACAGAGATAGATAGATAGATTCCTATCTATTCTAGGCCTATAGATCAAACTTCGTCCAGGTAATCTTTTGGCTCGTTGCCCCCATGGTGGATTAAAGATGGCCCCATCGCCTGGGTGGCGCAGTCGGTTAAGCGTCCGACTTCAGCCAGGTCACGATCTCGCGGTCCGTGAGTTCGAGCCCCGCGTCGGGCTCTGGGCTGATAGCTCAGAGCCTGGAGCCTGTTTCCGATTCTGTGTCTCCCTCTCTCTCTGCCCCTCCCCCGTTCATGCTATGTCTCTCTCTGTCCCAAAAATAAATAAACGTTGAAAAAAAAAAAAAATTTAAAGATGGCCCCAAATTCCCAGGTAATACTCCAATTGAGAGGTAGGTCTAAGTCCCCTTGCTCCAGAGTCCAGATAAGCTCTGTAACTGCTTTGACCAATATAATGCGGTAAAAGTGATGCAGTGCCTATTTCCAGGGTCAGGTTTGAGAAACCAGAAATTTCTGTTTGGTCTCTTTCTTTTCAGGTGCCCTGAGCCACCATGTGCTGGAGAAGCCATGTGGAAGTGCTGTAGTTGAGAGATCCCACTGAGTCCTGTTTTAGGGGCTCCCTGCCAAGGCACCAGACATGTGGGTGGAGCTGTCTTGGACCCTCCAGACTAGATCATCCACCCACTGAGTACCACCCAGTGACTTTGGTTGGTGCCATATGGATCGGAATAATTGCTCAGCTGACACTGCCTAAATTCCTGATTCACAAAGCCAAGAAAGATTATAAAGTAGTTGTTGCTTGAAGCTATACGTTTGGAGTAATTTGTTACGCAATGATAGATAAATGAATAGGATCCAAACAAAACCCATAAACCCCTTTCCGCGCCCTTATGGAGGATCTCAATGAAGAATATGTTCGGCCGCAAATAACAGAAAACTCTATTTAGTGGCTTAAACAGATAATAGAAGTCCAGAGACGGGCATCCTGGAATGGTTGAACTTGTCCAGGAGGCCCTCAAGGGCTGGGCTCCTTCTGCCTTCCTGCTCTATCCGATGACTACAGTCTCTCCAGCCACTGCAGCAGTGTTCAAGACAGTGAGAAGAGGCGAGGGCAGAGCTGTGAGGGGAAAAAGGCCTATGACATTGCCAGGCAAATCTGCTCCATCAGAAAGGTTTTTCTGGACGTTTCCTTCAGTGACTTTCCCGTGTATTTCATTGGCAAGATTTGGATCACGTGGGCCATCCCTAGCTGCAAAGGAGTCTGAGAAGCTAAGCATTTTAGCACAGCACATTGCCGCCCTCGTAGTAACGGAAGTTAGGAAAGAAGAATGGGTATTAGACATTCTTCTAATCTCTGTAATAGATAGAGTGTGAGCGGATGCCACGGGGAATTCTTTCTGTCCTGGAGCCTCAAGCAGAAAAGGGCAGCTGCTTGCTGCAACAGCACCTGCATTCCCATAGAGCAATGGTTGAAAGCATCGATCTCTTCAGAAGGGTAGGTGGAGGAAGGTGATCTTACCTTGAAGCTGAACCTTCCGGGCAAGTTCAGTGGTTTTTACTGTTGTTGTTTTGGGGTTGTTTTTTTTTTTTGGTTTGTTTTTGGTTTTGCTTTGGTTTCGTTTTTGCTTAAATCCATTTGTACGTTCATTGGGAGGAAGGCTTAGGGAAGCCTGTGATTTTTAGTAGGGGAGCGACTCCCCTCCCCCACTGAGCACCCTTTGGAACTGACGCTGTCTTCTCCCGCAGCCACTCTAGGGAATGATTCGAAATTTGCTCTTCACAAATATAAAAGGCCTTAATAACTAGGTCAACCCATACCAATCATTTCTGTACATCTTTGCATGACAAATGAACAAAGATGCAAATCCGCTTTCAATAGCACCCATATACACAAAAACTCATTACAAAAATGGAGGCTTGTCATGTTTGCAAGAAATTTTTTTTTTTTTTTTAAAACAACCTCATCTGAAATCCAAATACCTCGTAAGCACTTGAACGTGTAACATGGCCTAAATGTTAATGAAGCAATTCGGCTCACTCAGCAGGATGAGCAACAAAAGAAAGTCTTTTCAAGACACAGCTGTCAACAATTACACTTGGTGGGGTGGAGCTGGCTGATATTCAGCATCTTAAAACTCATGGAAATGTGGAGCCTATTTGACCGAAACCATTCCAGACTCCAGGGAAGACAGTAAACCCCTATTTATTTGGCAGGCCCAAGAATAGGATATTCTGGTTAGCTGGGCATCCCCACCCAGCTCCGAAATAAATGACAGATTTTTGTAAAGACCCAGAATGATACAGAAAGCTCTGAAGGATGATATAGGACCTAACCAGGCTTCTCTTGATGGGGTGATTCAGATGGCATTTCAGGATCTGGCAAGGCCTCAATTTTACATTTCAGAATTTATAAAAATAATCAGTTCAAATGTTTTTAAACTGAAGTTATGGTTACTTACAGGAGAAAGCCCCCATTCTGGCTGAGGAGTGCTTCTTGGAGAATTACTCCCCAACATTGTTCATGCAGGCACCTAGTGAACATGTTTGTACTGAGTGGCCCTTTGACCACAGATAATTGGGCCAGGAGCAACCCTTGACCAAAGGGAGACACTCAGATTCTCTGTCCTGGCAAGTTGAAAATCGGAATACGGGGAAACTCCCTGCAGTCTCTCCCGGTCGCCTGTAATCAAAGATAGGAGAACTTGGGATGTAGGGAGTGACTGTTTTCCGCCTTGTGCATAGAGACACAAAGAGCCAGATGGGAGAGAAAGAAGCAGCAGGAGTTAATTACGCTGAATGAAGAAAGACGAGAGGGGTGCCTGGGTGGTTCAGTTGGTTAAGCATCTGACCCTGATTCCAGCTCAGGTCGCGATCTCACGGTGGTTTGTGTGTTCAAGCCCCACAACAGGTGTTGACAGCAGAGCCTGCTTGATTCTCTCTGTCTCTCTCTCTTTCCGCCCCTCCCTTGTGCGTGCTTTCTCTCTCACTCTCTCTCTGAATAATAAACAAACATGTTGAAAAAAAAGAAAAACGAAAAAAAGAAGGACTAGAAACCACATAGCCCCAGAAAGAGATCGCCCAGCGTGCCAGTCTCAGTTCCTGACAGGCTACACATCCTGGTTCTTTCCCCAGCCCCCATGAGGCCTGACTCGACTGCTTCCCCCCTAATCCTCCCCCTCCTCCCTCCTATTTTATAGAGAGTCTTTCTGCCACATTGGCCTAAGACTTAGTATTTGTGTAATTGTGAAAAATGTCTAACCTCCACAAAAGAAGGGGGCATGATTAAAAACAAAAACACCCATATTGCCATCGCCCAGATTGAACAATTGTCAAGATTTTGCCACATTTATTTCATTTATTTTTTTTTTCTTTCCCCAAGTATTTAAAAACGGATCTCAAAAGTCACGTTATTTCACTCCCACACATGTCGGTGTGTTTCCCGAAACACACAAAAAATATGTAATTCCAACACTTCTGTGCTGTAAAATCAGAAAAGGGACAGCGAAGGATGGAGTTGAGCAAAACGAGGGGGAGGAGGGGAAAGAGCAGTGGGGGAGGGGTGGGCAGAAGGGGAGGTGGAAAGGACTGGCCAAAAGCAGCGTCCTCAAGAGCTGCTGGATTGAGGATGAGGGGGAGAGTTTGGGGTTGAGCTAGCTGGGGCCGGGGGAGACGCTGAGGTTCATCAAAACAGGAAGAAGAGACAAGGAGGTACTAGAAAGGTGATTAAGGATTATATTTGATTACCCTTACATTCCTTCAACAGAGTCGAATACAAACTGAATTTTTAAAACCGACTTTTTTGTCATATTTAAATGTTAAAAATATGACTCTATTCTCAGTTTGAATCATGTGTCACTTGGCTCCACCGAGGTACATGAAATGTGTTAGTTTATCTTATAGAGAAAATGGAACCCATGATTCCCCCTCAATATTGTAGGCATCTTAGAGCGTTTTTCTTAAGATTCCCTCACAGTGGGCCAGGCACTGCTCTCACTCCTTCACATGAACTAATTTGTTGAAATTCACAGTAACTTTATGATTTAGGGGCTCTTAGTATCCCCATGTTACGCCTGGGAATACTACGGCTTAGAGAGGTTTAAACGTCTTGTCCAAGGTCACCGCTTGTGGGGCAGAGCCTGGTACTGAGCCCTTGTCTATCTCCTGCCAAAGCGTGGCTCTCGGCTGTTCCTCTAGACCAATAGTTAGGAGGCTGAGAACGCCCAGTCGTGGATGGGATGCCCTTGTGATACGTGCAGAGCATTCCCAGTGCTATGAGAAATGCCACCACTACATGTGTGCTCTCTTTTCTCGGGGTCCTGCAGGGGTTTCTGGCTTTATAAATTCCTGTGAAAATGCAAAGTCTTCCTGGGAAGGCAGAGCCACTGAGGTGAACCACTGCTCATGAACGTGATGAGTTGGAAAGGAATGGCCTTGGTCTGTTTGGGCTGCTGTAACAAATTACCATACGCTGGGTGGCTTGTAACAACAGAAAGTTATTTCTTATGACTCTGGGGGCTGAAAGCCTGACATCAGGGTGCCAACACGGTTGGGTTCTGGTGACAGCCCTATTTGGGGTTGTAGACAAGCTACTTCTTGCTGTATCCACACGTGGTAGAGCCGGGGCCTCTTTAATAAGACCACTAATTCTATTCACGAGGTCTCCACTCCCAGGCCTAAGTAAGTACCTTCCATTTCCCAACTCCATCATAGTGTAGGTTAGGATTTCAGCATGTGAATGTTAGGGGGACACAGACATTCGGTCTACAGCAGGAATGAAGTGATTAGCAGCAGGAACTCTGGATTCAGAGAAACCTGGTCTCAAGTCCCGTGTCTGCCCTTAGCAGGTCTGGGACCTTGGGCAAACTGCGTAATTTCTCCAGGTCTCAATCTTCTCCCAAGTGGTAATTACAGGATTACAAAGAGTGGAGAAGGCAGAGGATGAGGGAAGAATGAAATAAGCGGTTTATAAACACTAAGAGGGGGAAATAACAGGGAAAGGCAACAAGGTCAAAACTAAGTTTCTCATGTTGGGCTGGTGACGTTGGCCTTTTGGTCTGCCTTATTTCAGAGCCTCCAGTCTAGGTCATAGTTTCTGAAGAGTGCCCTTGACATTGATGTCTAGCCCTTTGGACTAGACTTTTGTGGGTGGAAGGCACCTGCTGGCAGGTGGAGGTGTGGCCTAGTGGAATCATGCCTGGAGCTAGAACCATCTACTAACAGAACAACATCTCACTGTGAGCTATAAAGGGTCAAGGATGCACACTGCCCTCCTCCTCATTGCTCAACATTGTAAACACAGCCAGGCCCTCCGCACTGCACAAGAGTGACCGACGACCCAGCTGGGGCTTTTCCTGCTAGCACTGGAACCACCCGGGGCAGACTGGGATACACTGGCCATCCTACCTGCACAGCTTCAGGCTCCAGGCCCCCGGCTAGGGTAGGGGAGTCTTCATGAAGTCACCTGTGTGGATGACGCCCCCTGTGTAAGTACACACCCTTCCCCTTTGGGGGATTTTTCAGGTTAAATTATTATAGACAGTTTGTACTCTCAAAAGTGAACTCCAAGTGCCTCCACAAAATGAGAAAAGGCTAGAGAAATAAATAAAGTTATTTGGGCTCTATTTGGAGAAAAGGTCAATCTTTTTTGGCTCTAAAAATAAATAAGAAAATTACTTGGTCTCCATTTGAAAAATGAGGCCAGCTTTTCTCCCAAACCATTTATTCCCCCAACATTTTCACACACATGGAAAAAGCAAACTAGTACAAAAACAACCACATACACTCCACCTAGTTTTTAACAATTGTTAGCATATTGCCATATTCGTGTGCTCTCCCCCACCCCTAGAGCATGGCTCATGTGTTCATTTGTGTGCTCTCTCTCTCTCTCGCTTCTGCTAAATATCCTATAATACACAGGACAGCCCCCACAACAAAGGATTACCTGGTCCAAAGTGTCAATAGTGTTGAGGCTGAGAAACTCCTTTATATGAATCTGTGTCCAGAGTCCAATAGAACCATTATATTTTAAGGTCAGAATACTTTCTAAAGTGTACTTCTTGGGGCACCTGCGTGGCTCAGTAGGTTAAGCGTCTGACTCTTGATTTCGGCTCAGATCGCGATCTTGAGGTTCGTGGGATTGAGCCCCTCATTGGGCTCTGTGCTGACAGTGCAGAGACTGCTTGAAACTGTCTCTCTCTCTGTCTGTCTCTATGCCCATCCCCTGCTCACATTCTATCTCTCTCCCTCTCTCAAAATAAATATTTAATAAATAAAATGTAATTCTTTGCTACCTATTTTCATGACTCTATGACAGTCTTGCTTCGCATCAAACTTTATATTGACTAAACCTTCCTCTACACAGAATGGTCTGATCACCTTCTTCATCTTACACAATGCCATTGATTCTTTGAATGCAAATGAATACTTCTTTTGTTAAATTCCACACTGCCGATTTCATTTAGTGGGAAGTGTTTTCCACGTAGGATGTAAGTTGTCCTTCTAGCTTTGAATAAACTATAAATAGCTAGATAAACAACTTTATGATACCTTTGTTAAAATTATTGATAGAAAATCATTGCCCAGTACTCAGCCATCATAAAGAATGAAATCTTGCCATTGGAAATGACGTGGGTGGAGCTAGGATGTATTATGCTAAGTAAAATAAGTCAATTGGAGAAAAACAAATACCATATGATTTCACCCATATGTGGAATTTAAGAAACAAAACAGATGAACATATGGGAAGAGGGGGAAGAGAAGAAAGGGAAACTAACCACAAGAGACTCTTAATGATAGAGACAAACTGATGAAGGGATCAATTGATGTGCGTGGGAGATGGACTAGATGGGTGATGGGTACTGAAAAGGGCAATTGTTGGGATGAGCACTGGGTGTTGTATGTAGGTGATGAATCACTGAAATCTACTCCTGAAACCAATATTGTACTGTATGTTAACTAATATTTAAATAAATAGATAGATAGATAGATAGATAGATAAGAAAATCGTTGACCAGAGAAGAGCCAAGTTTGGGTGTTTTGTGGCACATCGAAAAATAACCATCAGCTGGACACAGAAATTAACCATTATGTCACATGTGTTATGTTCAACCAGAAATGACTTAGGAAAACTCTCATCCAAATGATCACGTCTCACTGGCAATGATATCTGGTATAGACTAAATTGTACTCCCTACCCCCATTCATATGTTGAAGCCCTAACCCCCAATGTGATGATATTTGGAGATGAAGCCTGTGGGAGGTGCTAAGACCTGAATGTTTCTGTGCCCTCCCCCAAATTCATATGTTGAAGTCCTACCCCCCAAGGTAATGGTGTTAGGAGGTAGGGCCTTTGGGAGTAATTAGGTCATGAGGGCAGAGCCTTCATGAAGGGGATTTGTGCCTTGAGAGAGCTCCCTTATTCCCTCTATCGTGTGAAAACACAGTAAGTTGGCAGTCTGCAGCCCAGAAAAAGGCCCTCACCAGGACCGGACCTTGCTGGCACCCTGAGCTTGGCCTTCCAGCCTCCAGAACCATGAGAAATAACTTTCTGCCCTTTATAAGTCACCCAGTTTGTGGTATTTTTGTGATAGCAGTGGGAACAGGTTAAGATAGGAAGTAATTAGATTTAGATGAGCTCATGAAGGTGGGGTTCTCATGAAGGATTAATGCCCTTGTTATTTAAGAAAAAATCTTTTTGGATTTTTTTATTTGAGAGAGCAGGGAGAGGGGCAGAGAGGGGGAGAATCTCAAGCGGGCCCTGCACTGAGTGCATCATTCTGTTAAGAAATATACAAGACGCATCTGATTTCAAAGATGTTGAAATGTAAGAAGTGTATGATTCGTAACTGAGGACCCTATGGCCCTGGGTACAAGGAGGGACTCTCCCGGTGGCTCTAGGAAGGAGAAAGAATCAAGTATTTCCAGATCACGGTACTGGTCCTAAAGCTGAAAGTCCCTGTCTTACTCCGGGTTCCTTTCCCAAGGTTCACATTAAGAGAGCAGCTCTTTCCTCAGTGGTGCTAAACGGAGCGGAGATCCCTTTGCTATCCCCATCTGCTGGGGAAAAGATTGTTGCTCAGCAATGAAAGTACTGCCCACTGAGGTTTCAACAAACATAACAAAGATGTTATGAGAGTTGTCTGTGTCTGACCAGTGAATTTCATGAAATAGGGCCCTTCTCATCGCCGGCTTGAAGCCGAAGTGTTCCCTTACAGGTAGACTCCAAAAGAACAGGTCTGCAAATCCAAGAGACGAGATGATTCATAATGAATGGGAACCAGCACAGGACTCAAATATATTGCACACTTTCCAGGACAAGTCCACACCAGAACGGAGGGCTAAATATTCTCCCCCAGATCCCATTAGGCAGGCACTCACACTAAAATCCAGCATCCAGATTAACCGAACATCAGAAGCTTTCCGTCCTGTGGGGGTTGCACATCCCGGCAGTGGATTCACTCTGGTGGTATTGGGGAAGCAGTGAGGTTTTTCTGACACCTAGTTAAAAACCCACTCGGGATTCTGAGGCCCTGAGGTGCCAAGGGAGGCTGTGGGCTTGCTGGAGAACTGCTCTATTCTCAGTCTCCCTGCAGAGGCCCTATGCAGCTGGGATCCCAGCAGGAAACCCTCCAGTGGAAGCAGTGGGGTGCTGGGCTCCCTGGGCTGGAAGCCGGTGACCTTTGAGCATTTCTCCTTTCAGAGTCTCTCACAGGAGGATCTAACTGGTGCTCTTTTACTGTGCCCAGGCTGAACCCACGGACCTTCCTTCTGCACACTCAGCCCCCCTGCCCACTCTCCCTGCAAGTGGGGGCGGTCACACTTCTCAGGCCCTCATTTTGGGTGGAGATGCTCTCACTCAGTGCCTTCTGCTTTTCGGCTGGGAAGCATGCTGCATATCACCACTGCACCCTTTGGGGCAGCAGAAATGAGCATCAGTGATCCCTGTACACGAAGCCAGGCATCTTGGTAACTAGCCAGAGTGACCCTGTCACCCACAACATTTACAGCTACGGAAAACCAGAAAAGCGTGGGCAGGCGGCTCCACTGACTTCCTGTGCTTCCAGAACTCTGGCGCACCCCGCTGGGCCTCACAGCTTTGCCCCCACACAGGGCTCTGCTGGGAAGCTGCCTGTGCAAGGAGAGGGACACTCTGCAGTGGCCTTTTTCTTGGCCATCACCACTGGAGGGCTTTGCATTTTTAATTTCAATACTGTCATCTTGCCAAACAAGCAAAAAAAAAAAAAAACAAACAAACAAACAAACACAAAAAAACGCTTATACCCAGGGCACCTGGGTGGCTTGGTCAGTTAAGCGTCCGACTTCGGCTCAAGTTATGATCTCACGGTCCTTGAGTTTGAGCCCCGCGTCGGGCTCTGTGCTGACAGCTCAGAGCCTGGAGCCTGTTTCGGATTCTGTGTCTCCCTCTCTCTCTGACCCTCCCCTGTTCATGCTCTGTCTCTCTCTGTCTCAAAAATAAATAAACATTAAAAAAAAATTAAAAAAAAGATACAACCCCCCCCCCATACCCAATGTACCTTTTTGCAGCATGACCACCCCAAAAAACCAACCCAGGAGGGCACAGGAAGTGAGCACCACCAAGTAATAATAGCACCTGGATGTTCTGCAGCAGTCCCAGCAGCACCTTCCCGTGGGAGCCATTTAGGAAATGTGTGGGGGAGCTTGGGATTGCACCATGACTTGGAAAGGGGGCTCCTGGCTTTTAGGAGATGGGCTCCCATCTCCACCAAGAATTTTTCTGCATCCTGGATAACTTGTAAATGTCCCACCGGACAGCTGTGTAAATGAGAAAGCTGTTTACAGTTATAGGTGTATAAAACACAACTTGAATTACAAGGTACCTTTTGTGAGGTTTTAATATATACTGACATTTTGGGAAATGCAGCTAGCATACAAATGGACAGAAGATTGTACTTTGTTTTGTACAAAATTTTACCAGGGATTTTTCACTAGTTTGGAAAATTTTGGCCAGTCTGCGTTTGCACCCGTGACATTCTCTATGGTTCTATACACAGGTGCAAACATCTGGCTCTCTCATATGTCTTCTTGTGTGATTAGGACTGGGCACTCACTTGTTGAAATACATACATTATTCTCCTTTTACTTCTTATAGTGTAGTTCAGACATTATGTTGAACTTCTGATATGAGGTATATAAGCAGACTATGTTATCTCTGAATTTTATTTCAAGATGGAAAAGGGGATATTACTTCCAGGGTGGTGTAACAGATTTCCACAGAGGTAGTGGTTTAAAACATCTAACAGGGTGGTAGTTTGAGAGAATGTGATATTTCACTTTCTTGTAAAGATCGGATCCACCTGAGATAATCTTTTTTATTAACTCACAATCAATTGATTAGTCATCTAATTATGGGAGGGACATCCATCCCATAATATTTAGTGGTCCTACCCACACCCTGTGGGAGGGGATTAAAGAGGTGTGTACCTAGCGGGGTTGGGGAGGCTCTCTTAGATTTCTGCCTGCCACTGGCTGTAAACAATTATCTGTTGTAAGAAGGGGGCTTTGGGTCTCATAGAACTGAGGAACATCGCATACCATGAAAGGGAGTTTTCCACATACATTTATCTTATTTAAGCCTCAAAATCACCTATGGATGTAGATATAATTTTTCTGGCGACTCTCCCCATAGCCACTGTGAATTACCACCTGGGCTGACTTAAAAAATGCATAGGGCACTAGTGCAGCAGGATTGAAAAAGAAAGAAAAGGAAAATTTAAGCTTCAACAAACTTACGTGGAATTTGCAAAGTCTAAAAGTTTAGGAGAAATAAATAGAGCTATTATAATGCTAGTATGCCTAAAAGGTTTTTTTTGTTTTAGTATTTTGGAATTTTTAATTAAAAAAAATTTTTAATGTTTTATTTACTTTTGACAGAGACAGAGAGAGAGAGAGAGAATGAGAGGGGGAGGGGCAGAGAGAGAAGGAGACACAGAATCCGATGCAGGCTCCAGGCTCCAAGTTGTCAGCAACGAGCCTGACGCAGGGCTCGAACTTGCAAACTGCAAGATCATGACCTGAGCCCAAGTCAGACGCTCAACTGACTGAGCCACCCAGGCACCCCGCCAGGCACTGTTTTAGAGAACTTGACAGAAATTAACAAAACTAACAATGAGGTAAGTAGTATTGCATCCATTTCACAGGTGGGAAATGGAGCAAGGGGACTCAGTATCAAAGTGACTATCAAAGTGACTATCAAAGTGGGAGTTGGAGCCAAGCAATCCTAGTCCGAGCCTACCCTCTCATGCACTTCACTGAGCTGCTCCCAGGTGAGAAAACCAACACTCCGCCAGGATTTGTCCAAGGTGACAAGACTTGCCCAAGCTCACTCTCTTAGTAAATGGCCCAGAAAATGCAACCTCTAGAACCCATGTTCATATATTTACCCTTCGGAGCTCTTTTTTTTTTTTTTGGTTTTGTGTTGTTTTTATTGTGGTGAAACATATATAACATAAAATTTACCATTTGAACCATTTTTTTAATGTTTATTTTTAAAAGAGAGAGAGTGAGCACAAACAGGGGAAAGGCAGAGAGATAGAGACACAGAATCCAAAGCAGGCTCCAGGCTCTGAGCTGTCAGCACAGAGCCCGATGTGGGGCTCGACACTTAACTTGAGCCACCCAGGCACCCCTGAGTCCCTGTTTTTAATTCTTTGGGATATATACTTAGGAGTGGAATTACTGGGCCATATGATAATTGTATGTTTAGCTTTTTGAGGAGTTGCCAAATTGTTTTCTACGGTATCCATACAATTTTACATCCCACTAGCGATGTTAAAGGTTGTGATTTCTCCACATCCTCAGCCACACTTGTCACTTCTCGTTTATTTTGACAATAGTCATCTGAGTAGGTATGAAATGGCATCTCAGTGTAGTTTGGATTTACATTTCCTTAACGAGTAATGACCAGGTGCTTATTGGACATTTGTATTGCCTGTTCAAGTCCTTTTCCCATTTTGTAATGGGGTCATTTGCCTTTTTATTGCATTTTGGGAATTCTTTATATTCTCCAGAGATTGCTTGACTGATAGTTGCTAATCCTCGGTCACTCACCTGTCAGGTAGTCTTAGAGATCCAGGTGGAGACAAACACGTGTTTAATAGAAGACATGAACCTGGATGCAGAAGAGAGCAGGAGACCAGGAGGGAACCGAAAGAAAAGTCATCTACCATTCCGTACCCACCTACCCTGCTCTAAAGCAGTCACCCTGTAGCCTTGAGAAAAATCTTTGCATTCTCTCAGTGCTTATTGAGTGTTACCCCCAGCACAGAAGCTCTGTGAACCTGTGTGGCACAAGGGTGGAGACACCCCTCCCCATGATCCATCTCCAACCACAGCTGCAGCAGAGGGGCGGGGATTGGAGGAGGAAGGGGTATGTGGGTGGGAGAGGGAAGATCAGAGCATCTACGATATGGGAGGGTGCTTCCTCTCAGATGGAAGATCCAGGGGGTGAGGAGTGACACCTGAGAGAGACAGAGAGAGACAGAGAGAGACAGAGAGAGAGGGAGAGGGAGAGAGAAGAGAGTTTATGGGAGAAGTGACAGCTGGATGGAGGTGTAAGAAGGAAAATCACGAGAGGATGGGGGGAAAGTACCAGAAAGGGGCAAGCAGGTGTAGCCAGATCAGGGGAGAAATGTTCCCAGATGAGTGCTGCAGACCTCTGTGTTTCAGTGACCACACTTCTAATCCCCCCCCCCCCCCCCGTACTCCCTCACACTCCCTCTTCTCTGGCTCCTGGAAAGCTTGGCTCGTCGTGAGCAATGAACATTCCAACTTCCTTAATTGTTTATTCATCAGGCCACAGATGGGGGCTGAGAGGAGAATGCAAACACTTATTTTCACCACAAGAAGTGAGCCAGGCTGCCAGCCCCTGATTCTCAGCAGCCAGGGACACAGTGGGGACAGGGCAACAGAGAGAGAGGGCAAGTTTCCTTATATCCAAGCAACACCTGCTCTGCAGAGGGGAAGCCTCGGACACAGGCGTGGAGCTGATCCCAGCTTACCTGCCGGTGTGGTCTACCTAGAAGAGACTCCTGGGAATGGAGCGGGGAAGGGCAACAATCCCTTCCCAAGACCTCTTCCTTACATAGAGCTCACCAACAGCTGGAGGAGGGGACCCCAACTTCAACACAGTCTCTGGCTCCTGAGTGACCCTTTGCAAATGGCTGGTGTGCAGTCTACCACGTGGCATGTATAGGCAGGCTATCCCAGTGAGTTGGAAACAAAATCTTGGCCCAAATCCTCCTGCCCGCAGCACCCTGCAGCCAAGGTGCAGCTGACCGCCATTAGTCCCCCAACAGCCTTTGCAGCGAGCAGGGCGGGTTGGAGGCAATGCAGGAGCCTCTGGGCAAAGAACCCGGGTGGTGAGAAAATGTTCAGGTTTCCATAATGAAATCAGATGTGCTTTAAGAAAAGAGCTCCAAAGCGATGATTAAATTGAGGGAAACAGGCATAGCTGTTTACTGATGTTCCCATTCACACAACTGTGTGGGTATGATTCTGTGACGATGGCTAATTTTGTAGCTGCCTGAACAGGTGTGCAGAATAACAGTATGGGGAAGGATATAATTTACGTGTTTACTATTGCCAGCTACTGCTCAGAGTATTTGTACAATACTGACTCAGTTTACTATACAAGTCATTACCCTGTGGGGAAACTGAGCCATCACTCAGAAGGCAGGAGGATGGGCTGACCTGGGAAGGCCCAGGATAGAGAAACGAAGTCTGGCTGCCAGAAGGAGGGGGCGGTGACCAGGCTGGTGGTGGAGCATGGTGCCCGGGCGGAGGTGGCATCTGGAAGAGGCCCCATCAGCAAAGAGGTGGCACAGTGGCTCTCCCCTGGCCAATCCACGTGGGCCATCCCGGCACCAGCTGGCCTCTGAGAAGACTACGCCAGGCCACAGGGTAGGCAAGCGATCAGAAGGAAAAGAGCTTTGTGCCTCTTCCCCACTGCTCCCCACCCCCTGTGCCTAGCATGGAATCTGGCACACAGTAGGCCTCAATATATACTTGCCCAACGAAGGAGTGAATGAATGAATGTGAAGGAGACGCTAAGGAGAATGAAGCAATGCTCCTGTCCTAAAAGGATGGGAAAACCAGCACATAATCCAGCTGGAGCCTCAGAGAGACGGAACAAGTGTGGGTGTCTGGGGGGAATGTGGTGGGTAGCTTCTATGACCTCTGCCTCCCATGCTTCATGTCCTTGTGTAATTTCTTCCCCTGGAGTATGGGCTGGACTTGATGAAATAGATTTAGGCTAAAAGGATGGGACATCACTCCCAAGATCAGGTTGCAAATCTAGTGGCTTCTCTCTTAGGAGCTTTTTCTCTCTCTTGCTTGCTCACTCTGAGGGAAGATAGCTGCCATGTTGGAAAAGTGCACTAGGGAAAGAGTCATATGGCAAGGAACTGGGGGAAGTCTCCAGCCAAAAGCCAGTCAGGAATTGAGGTCCTCAGTCCAATAGCCTACAAAGAACGAAATCCTCCCAACAGCCATGAAGTGAACTTAGAAACTGATCCTCCCGAGCCAAGTCTTCAGGTGAGACCACAGTCCCCAGCCAACAGCTTGACCGTGACCTCATGAGGCATCTGCAGCCAGAGGCACCCAGCTGGGCCCCACCTGATTCCTGACACAGTAACTATGGGGTGGTAAATGTCTGTTATTTTAAGCTGCTAACCTATGGGGTAATCTGTTACTCAGTGAGGAGCCACAAACAAATCAGAGGTACAAAGCTACAACTGATGAGTATCAAAACAAGCCCACTCACAAAGTTGGATTCATGCTGACTTACTGAAGTATTGTAACAGTGCTTCAGAAACGCAGAATTCTTGACCTATGGATGAGAAAGGACTATGCATGAGGATAGGAAGCGTAGGTTATCCCAACATGAGACGCTTAATATCCAAATGAGTGCCATTCCTTTCAAAATAGTCCGCTTGGGTGACTGTACATTTACTCTAGTGAGAGTTGTTCCAACCACATCTGGAATAACTCTTAGATATTCCACTTTGAAAGTAAAGAGGTTGGTGGCCACATCTCAAAAGTAACATATCCTTGAGGACAGGAACCCTAAAACATCTTCTTCCTGTGGCTGTGGCTAACCTCCGCGAGCTCCAAAAGAGCTTGGCCCTGGGTGCAAAGTCAGCTGAGGGCACTCTGATACTGGTAGAGCCATGGCTCAAGATGATCTTCTGCTCCACTCCCTGAGGAGCTGGCTGAGCAGGATGCGAGTGGAGAAGACTCCTGGAGTTCAATGTAAAAGAGTTTCCCACAGTGGTTTATAGTGGGGTGCTGTGAATGGGTTACCAGTGTGTCCAAGACCCCAATTTTCTTAAGCCTCTAGCTCGAGAGGCTGGGGCATCACCAGTGACATCTGTGTTGGTTGCTGTGCATGGTTGAGCTGAAGGCAGTTAAAGAGGTGTCCTCCCACCCACGCAGCTACACCCTCCGCAGGGAGCACAGTGCCTGTCTGGATGAGGAACCCAAGAAGCAAGAATGAAGCCCCAGGGGTAGCCAATGGAGAAGGAGGAGACAAAAAGCCCCGGCTCCTGGGCGTCACGGCTCCCTAATACATGTCTTCGTATCCCTGGGATACTTCTGGCCATCTACAGCAAGGGCAAGGTGAGCCCTCTAATGACACATGTGCCCTCTGCAAATTACAGCCCTTATTTTGAAATATTTGATCTGAAAACATTCCACTGAATTCATAATCTACCAGAAATGTAACATTCCCTTTGTCAATGAAAGAAGAGGAAGAGCAGTTGTGTTCTCTTTTGTCATAAGGGTCAATTTGAATGGCTGTAAAGCTGGCCTTAAAATTTTTATCACCTTCTGTTGCAAACAAAGTCATTGACAGTGACTGTCAAAATTCTGCAGAGGTTATGATGAAAAAGTCTTGAGGAATCGTCGCAGGGAGCCATTTTAAGCATAAAAACCCAATTTAAAAAATTCTGGTGATGAAAGCAAACTCAAGCTTCTCGTTAAAAGTGTTAAAAGATTTTATTTGGAAGTTTCATACAAATTTAATACTTATGTAATATAAGGTGATGCCTCCAGGTACCCTTAGTTTCTAGCTTCTTATACAGAGTATACAAGTTGTTGGGAAGCATTGGGACAGTATAAGCCCACTTCCTCAGGGTCCATACAAGTTCAGACCCAGCTTCAGAGGAGTGGGGGTGAGTAGAGGCTGCCCCCTGCCCCCCCAGGCTTCTCTTTAGCTGTGTGGGAACCAGGGAGAGGCTAAGAGAGCATGGTAAAGAGACAACTAGAGCCTCTAACCTCCACTCTCATCAGAGAGCTGCAGTCCCAACACCGAGGCTAGACTCTGGTCATTCCTCCCTCCTTGTCTTGGAATAGTAGCCGATGATGGAGGTGGGGAGTCTTTATCAGCTCTGAAGGCGGATTAATTTCCAGAAAAACTTTGAGTCACCCAAGACTACATTCACTTGCATAAAACACATTTTAAGATGGCTAATCACATTTGGAGTCCCGAAGAAGCATGAGATAAGTCAATTTAAAAAAAAAAAAATTTTTTTTTTTTCCTAAATGGACTCAGAGGGCAATTTCCTAAGCCAAATGCTTTGATGCCTGCAATAATCATATTGGTTCCTGTGGTTTGCAGGAAAGACATCAATTAGATATATAACATCTAAGATGTTTAATTAAAATCATTCACACTGCGGGGCGCCTGGGTGGCGCAGTCGGTTAAGCGTCCGACTTCAGCCAGGTCACGATCTCGCGGTCCGGGAGTTCGAGCCCCGCGTCAGGCTCTGGGCTGATGGCTCAGAGCCTGGAGCCTGTTTCCGATTCTGTGTCTCCCTCTCTCTCTGCCCCTCCCCCGTTCATGCTCTGTCCCTCTCTGTCCCAAAAATAAATAAAACGTTGAAAAAAAACTAAATTAAAAAAAATAAATAAAATCATTCACACTGCTTTATAGCTATGCCTCTTAGGATATGCAAAACAAATTCTCTAAATAGAGGCTTCCAAGAGGCAACCGAAATAGTTTTACTATTGTTTCCAATGAATTTCTAACCATTGAATTTATAGCTCATTAATGGCACTGATCATTTAGAGTTTTATCTTCATAACAAAGTGGAAATGACAGCTTCAGTTAAGAATCACTGCAAAACATTGGCACTGCTATTAATTTATTTCTATTCATTTTAGGCTAAAGGTAATGTGCTCAGGAGGCAGTTGCAATTCATAAGAAAAGGAATGAAGGAAAATGAGTGCAGATGTGAAAGCATGGGGGCAGTCCCTCTTAACAAAGCAAAAATCCAAGAAGGACATGGATTTTTTTCCTAGTACTCCAGAGCAACGTTGGGATTTTTCCATCATTTTGCTCACTGCTTGTTCCATTTTTTCCCACTTGTTTTAAATATGTTTATTTATGTGCTGTTAATTGTGAAAATAATGTATGCTTCTATCAAAAAAATCAGAATAGTGCAAAGTAAGGGATGAAAGTCCCCCAGCAATTTATTTTTTATATAGAACATGATTAATTAAAGATTTGACACCCTCCCTCTGTTTTTACTCTACAATTCTGTTTTCTCTCACCTTCTCTCTGTTCTGCTCCCCGGGGGCTCCTACTCCTCCCACTTTGGCTTTCCCTCCAGATTCCTCTTGTGGGTTCAATCCCACAAGAAGGGGGTGGGGGGGATCTTTCTTGCTGCCGGCGGCTCTTTTAAGCCCCACTCCCTGCACCACTTGCTCCCTCTTGTGGCTGTAGAGGGTCACTACACACCACTGAGCAGCCGGTCTCTTCCAGAAGGCCTGACTGATCCTGGAAGGAAGAGCAGTTCCCCCATAGGTAGCTGAACAATCCTGCACGTTGTCAGGAGTCAGTCAAGATTCTACCTTCTAACTCCAAAGACATTCCCAGAGAGCAGTTTGCATCTCGTAATAAATGTGAGGTTCCTCGCACCCCCTCAGGATTTCTCAGGTTCTCCTGCGTGTGAAGGTTTCCAGGAAGTATCAAAAAAGCATATCCTGAACTCTGTGTTGTTTAACTGAAATTTGCTGAGAGAACTTAAATATTCTCAAAGATATACATATAGATGTACATAGGTATATCTATATGGTGATGGATATGTTATATATGTACATATATGTATATATATATGGTGATGGATATGTTAATTAACTAGATGGAGAGAGTCTTTTCATAATGTATACACATACCAAATCACCACGATGTACATTTAAAATATTTTACAATTTGATATGTCAATTATATATCCGTATAGCTGGGGGGAAAAGAGCAAAGTCTGCTGAAGCAGAGAGCTGAAGTTTGTGTGTGTGTGTGTGTGTGTGTGTGTGTGTGTATGTGAGTGTGTTGTGTGCAAATGTAGCTGGGAGGAGAGACAAAGGGGAGGTGACAAAGGCTGCTGCATATCTTTACAGGTCTTCTGGGGGGGGGGATTTTAAAATTCATTTCCTTCACATGCAGATATTCAGCAATCAGAATATGCCAGCATTGGCGATACCGAAATGAACCAGATATGTTCCTGGTACCAAAGCACTCGTTCACAGCTAATGGGAGAGACAGTGTATAGGAACTGTTGGCCTAGGAGCAAACATTGAATGTCACAGAATCAGAAGATGTGAGATTGAGCCTCTCCTCCACCACTTCGCAGCTTTGCGACCTTCAAACTAGTCACCTAACCTAGGTCTCAATTTTCTTCATCTGTGAAATGAAGACAAAAATAACCCCCCTCATTTTTCTTCACTGGGTTGTTAGGAGGGTCAGCTGAACTAATATGCGAACGTGCTCTGCAAACCCCCTCCAAATGCGGGGAGATATTATTTTCAATATAATTTGAGGGGGGGGCCCTACAAAAAGCTGTATTTCTCAAAATAACCTTCCTACAACTTGTGCCTAAGATTCTTACCCCAGGAGTCACCGTTTAAGGGACTTTCAAGGGACTGTTTGAGGGATTTTCCTAAGTGGGCTAGGCATGGGTACCTGGAAGGCACAGAGGTAACCTGTAGCAGCCTCTCTGTCAGACTAATCCATCCACGGAGTCCATCGGCTGGCATCCCAGCGGAAAGTCTCATGTAGAAACTGGCCTGGTGACTCACCCCGCATAGCAAGGCAGGGTTCTAGCTCCCTAGCTGCAACTCCTCAGCATTGTGTCACCCAGTGACTCCAACACCAACATCACCTGGTGCCTACCATGTCTCTCTTTCCCCAAGAGTTGCCACACACCATCCCCATTTGGGCTGGGTCATATTTTTTGGGTATTGCTGCTGCTGCCATAGTGAGGTAACCCACTTAGCTCAGTTCTGATACAAGTTTGTAGCAGAGGCTGACATGCCCAGCCCATGTCTCCTTGGCACTCACCTCTAAATACCAACAGCTGTTTTTGTAAACACCTGATTTTTCTTTGCTGAGGGCTGTTTTGGGACTCCAGTGAGCTAATGCCCCTATATGCAGCCCTCAGGCAAAGACAGCAGAGATATGGGTGGATAAATAATCAACTTTCTTATCCCTTGGGGAGTGGGTCACAGGAATGTTCCAGAATGTTTCCCCGTGGGATTAAGCCCTGGTGTCCCCCAGAGGGCTCTTGATTCTATACCCTTTATTGGCTTCCCACCTTTCCCTGTCTCTACAAGTGCTTCCTGGCATCTCCTCACCAATACATCACTTGCACCTAAATCCTTGTGTCTGGGTCTGATTCAGGAGAACTCAACCTAAGACAGTCGGTGCTGGAAGTTATTCTGGGAAGCAGACCCTTGGGATGTAACTGTGGAATCGAATCACTCATTAGCCCCATGGTAACAAGACCCCGTTGTTAGTCGCACGTGGAGCTTTGGAAGATTCTAGCAGATTCTCCTCTTACTCAGCTTGTGAAGAAGGCTAATTTGCAGTGAACGGGGATGGAGCCTGCTGGAAGGAAATGCATCAGTTTATGCGATAGCTCTGGCAGGTCAGAGGTACAGTGGCGAAAGCTTATAGAGTTGGTTAGTTGTCGAAGAAAATGACAGGTTAAGATGAGCCAACCATAAGCTTAGAACACACCGTGAAAGCCAGAAGGCTTCTAAGGTAGCATTTTTAGACTCCTCACCTGCTGCAGCCGGAGGGCCAATCATGAACAACACCAGGTCTTGGACTGGCTCGTCAGGGTGTTGCGGTAACAAAAGAAGTTGGAGTCATAGCCTTGGTGTGCCTGCCTCCTCTGGGGAAACGCGGGACCCGACGAGAAGAGGGTGGAACCCTGAGATGGGAAACCTGGGGTGACGTGCCCTAGAACCTCAGGGCTGGCAAAAGGAGCCCCTCCCACTTGCTAAGGGAGCAGCCTCCTGTTACCTAGAGATTAGAGGAAGGCCTCCCCAGAGCCAGACCCCTTGCTAGGCAGTGTTTGCTAGATTCAAGCTTTGCTCCTGCATCTCCTCCTTGCAGCTGTATCAATGATTGGGGTCAAATCTCAGTAAGGCTTGGGAAGTGACTAGTATCCCAGCTACGGGAAGGCAGGTATAATTCACAGGACCTGGTCTGATTTCTAATGGGCTCTCAGGTGAGTTCTGCCAGCTGTTCCATATACCACCCTGTTTATACTCTGAGGAACGGAGACATCTTGTCCCACCTTTGTGTTCAACGACTTCATGTTGGTGGCTTGAAACTGGCCATGGTGGGAGTGTGCACAAACTAAAAGTCAGCAAATGCCACGCATCCAAATCGAGCTTTTTTTTTTTTCTTCTTCTCCCTCCTTAACCCGCGCCCCCTCCATTCCCCACTCTTTCTCCTTCGTAGAGAACTGGATCATCAGCATACCATTCTGAGACACAGACCATGGGAATAAGTTCCAACTGAAAAATATTGTGCAGCCACGGTGCCTTCTACTAGTTGTTATCGTCAAGACCAAACTGCAGAACAGAATCAGAATGCGGCCAGGAGTTAGCCTGACCCACAAGCCGGGCTTAACACAGAACACCACGGCTCCAAAGAGCACCAATGAGCTGCCTGAGTTGCCTGTGCCAATATTGACCAATCACAATTAGGCTCTTCCAACCAATCACGATTAGGCTCTTCCAACCAATCAGGATTAGGCTCTTCCAACCAATCGGGATGAAGCGCTTTTTTTTTCGTTTTCCTATTAGCGTATCGGACCTGAGTGGGAACCTGAGAGGGTACTTTCCTTATATAAGGTAAGGCTTCCCCCTTGCTCTGGGAGGCTGGCGTAACTGATCTTCTTTTGGGGGGGGTGGGTGCTGTGTCTTTTGGCTGCATTCTGCCTTGTTTTTGTTGTCAGGCCTAAGAATTTGAGTTGGGGAATAGAGAAAGAATGGTCCGCAAGTCTATTGGGCCTGTTTTGAGACTGACCTAGGCTGCTTATCTCCTAGTTCTGTTGTGGTCTACTCTAACAGGGGCTACGGGGGTGTTTTGGGTCTCCTGTTACCAGTTCTCACTCAAATCCTGAAAAGATCTAGGTGTTTTCCTTTCCTTGGTGTAGAATTACTGGGGCAAAAGTCTACGGGAACCTTTGGGGAACAATGAGGGGTAAGGGCACCTGGGTGGCTCAGTAGGTTAAGTCTCCAGTTCTTTGGGCTCAGGTCAGGGGTTCATGGTTTCGTGAGTTCAAGCCCCGTGTTGGGCTGTGGAGCCTGCTTGGGATTTTCTCTGTCTCTGACCCTACCCCCACTCCTGCTTTCTCTCTCAAAAATTTAAATTTAAAAAGAATTAGGTGTAGAGCTACACAATACACTTGTATGGCATGTGGTAGGGTCCTTCCTCCATGTACTCTGGCTCTGAGAATTGGCTTCTAGAAACTGGGTGAAAGGTTACAGTTCTTTATTGTGGCTGCTGACACCGGCCTTTTGTTCATTTGCTCTTCACCTTTTTGGCTACATAGGCGGAGAATACCCATTCCGGCTTCCCCTATCTGACCCCTGGGTGCACTGTGGTCCGTCAATCCTCACCAAAAGCCCTTAGGCCCGAGGGTTGTCTCTCTACCTTGCTTCCCGTTATGGCAATTACTTTCACCTTTTATAAATAGGCTAGTGACTCCACCTGGCCTCTGATCTGCCAGGTTAGAACCTGCCCCCACCCTTCCCCCACACCATAACTGGAGCCCAAATCTAATGCGGCACCTCCTTTCAGTCAGACTTGGCCTGCAGAAGTCGGCCACTGATGAGCTTCTCGGGGGTGTTGGTGCCAGCCCTCCCAACTAACGGGTTCCTTACTCCATAAAGCAAGTGTCTGCCATGATCTCACCAGGATGTGAGCCTTGAGTCGTAAGAGTGCCACTCCTACCGTACCTTCGCCCTTATTTCCTGTCCCCTGACCCTGACTCCACACTCTCAAGATGCATTTCCATAGGTGTTCTCCTGGTCCCTCAGTGTGTAAACGGATGGTCACCTGGCAGAACCAACCTGGGAGTTGGTTAGAAATACAGAATCTCTGGCTCCTCCCAGACATTGAATCAGAATCTGTCTTAGTGAGATTCCAGGTGATTTGTATCCATATTTAAGGATGGGAGGCTCTGTTTCAGAACTCTCCAGAGACCCCAGCGGAAAGTCTTCAGTTTCTTAGGGCTGATAAAATCACTTTCTCCCAATACCATTATCCCCATCCCGGTCATTGTCCTTGTCAGTGATCGTCCCCAAGATCGTCAAGCAATAGCCACGTGGTAGGCACTTCATTATCGACCGTTTTTATTACTGCACGTATCGAGCAGACAATGTCTTGCCCTAGCTGACCCCGTTTCCACAGATATTTTTAAAAAGTAAACCATTTTTTTTCCATCCTGACAGGAGTCTGTAACTTAAGTGCTTTCACTTGCAGTGTTAAATCACCTTCCCCAGCAATCCCCACTTTCCTCAACTCCTCCACACTTGACTGCTTCTCCGCCCCACATGGCCGGGTTCCTTCCTTACCCTGCCCATACACCTTTGTCCACTTACTCGAGGGCTTCTGCTATTGTCAGAACGGCCAAAGACAACAATGCTTCAACTGGCAGGAAACAGTCTTCACACTCAGGATTTCCTATTATGTGCAGCCTTTTCCAGAAACACAATTGCATCTAAAAATAGAAACTGCCTGGATTTACCTTCATCTCAACACAATGACTCCAGGGCCACTGTGACTGGCCTTGAATGAGGGCCAAACACTTTGAAACGCAGAGACGCTCTATCAATGGAGGTGAAGGAAGCTGCTTCCAGGGACTTCCAAGCGAGGGCAGGCAGCTGTTTACTTATTCCCCATTCTTTTGTTATTTTGCTTGATTTTGCCAGTAAAGCTAGGGTAGGAGGAAGGAAAGAGAGGAAGACAAGGGGGCCATGGACCAAAAGGAAGGAATGCAGGGGAGAGGGCTAAGGAAGACCAGGAGGTGGGAGTGATAACTGTGGGGTGGAGGAGGTGACTCGAGAAAAGGAAAAGTGGCAGGTGTTTGCTTGAGGAAGAAAAGTGAACTGGAGAAGGAAGAGAGGAAAAGGGCTTCAGTATGATTTTCAGCGGTCTTTACGCAGCTGGGATGGTCAGGACTTTACAGCTGGCCCACGGTTTCCTGAGAGTGGAGGATGAAGAGAGCCACTTTTAATGTCGGTGCCAAGTTTGGTGTTGTGTATTTCCTTCTTTACAATTCCCCAAGTAGCATAACTGCCTTTGGGAAGAGAAGTTCTCACCTCTATCCTCATTCTCTTCTGTCTGTATGTGTTGAGGGAGCGGGGGTGGAGGTGGGGGAGGCCAAAACAGCATCTTGAAAGCTAGAGAGGTGCCTGTCCCATCAACCTGACACCAGAGAACATACACGGCAATTAAATTGTGTGGAGCAAAACGCGGTTAAATGGAATTAGGCTCCTGTTTGAGAAGAAACTGCAGCCTGGGAATTAAGACCTGGGCTGGATATTGGAGGAGGTTATCCTGGAAGAGTGTTCCTACTGATGACTCTAAGAACATTTCTCATAACCTGGAAATTCAGAAGCAAGCGGAGAACTGGTGGAAGTCAGGAAACAAATGCATTTGAAGGCACCTAGAGAGAAATAAGCAGAAGGCTGGGACTTTCTAGGGCCGGCAAGCTCTAATGACGCAGGAGTTAAGCGTATCTAGCCCCGGCTCTGCCCATTACCAGCTGGGGACCTGGAAGTGCTGGCTTCTCTCCTCTAAGCCCTCAGGTGGCCCGTCTGTGGAGCCGGGACGAGGACACCCATTTCATAAGGTGTTTGTGACTGTTCTGTGATTTGTGAATGAAAAGGTCCACTTCCCATTTGTTCTGTTCAGGGGATTTATAGGCAGAGTCAGGATTCAAGAGATGCTAATATAATAGCTTTGACCTGAAATCAGGCATTGGACCAGAGAGAGAAGGGGATGCTGGGGAGCCAAAATTAGCGAGCGTTCCCATCAGACCTGGTGAACGAGCAAAGAAAACTAGGGCCCTAAAGACTTAAAATATGCGAGAAGTGGAAAAATGGTGACCGTGGAGAAAGAGCCAGTTTCTTGTACATACTGTGTCTCGGGGCAACCAAAGAGCTGGAGGAAGTTTCTTCCTCTAGGAGCCTTCCAGCTAGTGAACAAAGCTAGAATTAGAATTTAACTATCTTGTAACCCCTAATGGAATAAAGGACTGAGCTACTGATCAAGGTGTGAGTTAACAATTTATTTCCTCTCAGCCCTCCCATCCACCCTTCAGTACCTGCTCTGTAATAATGGATTGGACTCTTGAAGCATCTTTTACAATGAGTGCGATGTTAGGCTTTGTCAGTAGAGGGCGCAGGAGGGACGTCGCTGGAGGAGGGGGGCTTCTCTCAGTCCGTGTCTGCGTATTTTTCCTGCTCTAGCTGCATGGCCCCTCAACAGTGATTGCTCTGCTTCAGCCATGTGCTTAGGATGTGCAGTCCCTCAGAGACCTCAGGGCCCCAGCCTGGGCCCAGTGACCACCTTCACCTCAGCACTTGTGATGTGGACGCTGTGCATTCCAGGCCTCCCACCGCTGCAGAGCCCCAGCTCCCCTTGTGCGCTCTTCTCCACCATCCGCTACCCTGGGCCTGAGAACTTTGCTTCCTACCGTCCTCCCAACGTAAATGCTGCACAACAGGCCTTCCACCCATAGTGGCATCCTGCATCCGTGCTTGCTTGCATCCATGGGTTCTTTCTGGCTTGCCTGATGACTGTGGACTAGCTCTGGTGGGGAAGCCCAGTGAACTTAACTTCCTTCATCTAGTGTGCTGCAACCAGAACTGCTCCCGCTAAGTTCCCCAGCCTTCAGGGAACCCCACTTCTAATCTCCTTTTACCAAGACCTAGGGTAACATGTAGAGATTTCTACTTCTTCATAGTTGCTCTCCTATCATAGTTAATAATTTTTTATATTACCACCCTCCCCCCCCAATATTTGGATTCATGTGTGATTTCTGTTTCCTGGGTGGGCCCAGACTAACACAATCAGGAATGGCTGCTAACCTCACAAAGAGACAGCCAGAGTCACCTGGCCTTGTTGGAAATACACAACATACCTATAAGGTATTCTTGTCAAAACCTCCATCTTGAATAATATAAGCAAGCCTTAGATACAAATACTCAAGAAACACACAGTTACAGGAACATGTTAAATGATACTATCAGATGCAATCAGCAACATCCAGGCTGTGGGAAACTCTAAGGAAAAATAACCAGAATTCAACAAATAAGAGAAAGAATCTACAAATTAAGAGACTTACAAGGCCTATTAACCAATTAAAATTCATAGGCCTTCTTTGGGCCTGAATTCAAATTGTTAAAGATTTATGAGATTAGGAAATTTACTGGGTATTTGACCTTGAGGTGTTTTTTTTGTTTTTGTTTTTGTGTTTTTAAATGTAAGAGCTAATGAAGGAAATGTGAATACTGGATGGTTAGTGATATTAAGGAAATTATTTTTCTTTTTGGATATGATTTGGATATTTTTAAGAGCTTTGATCTTTTAGCTTTACTTAAAAATGAAATGGTATGATATTGGGGATTTGCTTCAAAACCATCCATGCGTGTGGTACAAGTGGACGGGAGAATATATTGGCCATGAGTCAATAATATCAAACCTTGGTGGTGAGTACATGAGCTCATTAAAAACATTTTTTTAACATTCTTATAAATTGATAACAAAAAAGGCAATCTAATAAATATGCAAAGGGCATAAATAGACAATCCATGAGAGAAATATACATGGCTAAAAAAAACATGCAAATGTGCTCAATATTGCTAGTACTAAAGAAAATGTAAATATAAAACAACAATGAAAGATCAATGAGATGATGGGGAAATAGTTACTTCCGTTAGTATTGCCATATTGAAGGACAATCTGGCAGAATTTTTCAAAATGTAAGATGTGCATTTCTGTAAAACCAATAGTTTTTCTTCTAGGTATATCTATCCTAGAGAAATGGTCAAATATATGGGCACAAATTTATTTTTGTTGCAAAAATTTATTATTTATTGCAATATTTTTTTGAAATAGCAACACCCTAGAAGCAGACTAAATATCCACCAATGGAGAGGTGATTCACAAAAAGGAGTAGTTTAAACATGATAGATCCACACAATGAATCCTCTGTAGCCATTTAAAAAGATTCATGAGCTGACATGGTAAAGGACTCCAAGACCTACTGTTCAGTGCAAAAAGCATCTTAACGGAGTAATGTGTTCCAATTGATTCCATTTCTATAAAAATTAAATTTACACACCTAGGAAAAAACCACTTAGAATATGTCCCCTTACAAACGGTATATTGTTTGTATGTAGATGTTCACTTATATACATAAGACTTGATACATACATATTCTGTGTTGTTTTTCATAATACATTCATGGTGCTTATATAATTTAGTTTTCTTTATAAGTGCTTAACTAACTTTGGCAAGAAATAAATCACTAGTGATCTGAGCATTAGTGATCCCTCCATGGAGTGGCTGGAGACCAAATGCAGTGGAGTAGGAACGCGGTGGGTTCCTCCCCAGAGGCTATGCCCACCTATCTGCCTGGTCCCGTCAATACATAGGTAACCAGCCAAGTTTTAAGATCTAGGAAACACTTGTTTGAGTTTTCTATCTAAAAGTGTTTCCTCAAATGTGTCTTGTCCTAGGACTTCAAGGCCAGAAGAGACTTGCAAGTCAAGCTAGTCCAATTTTTGATTTTTAGGGATGAGAAAGCTGAGGTCCAGGGAAGCTAAGCAAGTTATACCCAAGGCCCCCCGGCTATTTGGTATTTAAAAAAGTCTCTTGCAAAGTACTAGCAGGCCAACCAGGAAAGCATTCCCAGGAAATCTCTGAATGTTTGGGAACCATGAGGAAGTAACTAGGGAATTATGTGTTCAGGACAAGCATCCAGATTAGAATTCCTGCAAAGTTGCTGACAGCCATGTATGAGTGACCGGCATCCAGTGGTAAATCACCAGGATCAGGAGAATGAATCATCCCAGGCTTTGTTCTTTGTAGGACAGCACATTTTTCTCTGGCTCTCTCTGTTCTATATCAGGGGCTTGTTTCCACCAGGGTCACCGGGCTGAAGGACCCACTAAATCTGGCCTCATTCCTGTTTTGGCAAGCGGCCATGGCCAGGGTGATGGAGGAGTGTTTACACATGTCAGATCCCAGGAACATTTTCTCTGTTCTGTCTGATAAAGCCCAGAGTCAGATAGGCAGTGGCGAAGAGCACTGGACGAAGCGTCTGCTTGCCAGGGGCTGGTTTCTGCTCTGTCCTGAATCCAGCTGTGGGAGCTTGAACTGATCATTTAAGGCTTTCTAAGCATGCACAATAAACAGGTTAGACGGGATTCCCTAGCTCTCCTGTGTCCGGAACCTGCTTTGGGATGAAAGTAGCTTCCAGCCTGAGTACTCCTGTTCAAAATCTGTTCTCTCAAGCAGAGTGAGCAAGAAGTACTGGTTTTATAGCCATGATTAGTGTTAGAAGCAAGTCCAGATAGAAAAAGAATCAGTGTTGACATCCCCACCCTACCCAGGCAGAGCAAGTAGGTTCATCTGGAGCCAGCTGTTTGTAGTGGTTACCTGGAGCACTGTGTTGAGAAGGATCTGAAGGAAAGCTGAGCTCAAGGAAGAGCGTTCTCTGACCCGTCAATGATGTCCACCATGGGTGAGGAGGGCGAGGGCACACTGTATTTTTGCTACCCTGCACCTAATTACCGTATTTCGGTTCCTACAGCCATGAACCCGTGAACCCAATACAAAGCAGGAAAATGCATGTGATAAACCTTCCTAGAAAAAAAAAATTCAGGAAGCTGGCTCATTTGGGATATAATTAACAGATAAGAGAGTGGGGAATCAGGAAGCCTGGGTTCTGTTCTTTGGCCTGTCACGAAATAACTTCTAATCTCAGAGAAAACCAGTATGTTGGGATATTGATGTGGGGATCCCACATCAATATGTTCTGGCCCTGTTGTGGGTTGAGGCATGATAAGAAAGGCCACTAAAGGGTCTTTGGGAGCATGGGTGGCATATAGACCACCAGCCCTGACGGTCCTGCAGCCATAGAAGTGTTTCTTATGGGCGGTTCGGCCCAGTTTTGTCTTCTTTTAATTAGTGCTATAATTGTACAACATTAAAAAAAACCTAAGGTGAATTACAGAGGTTTCCATTAGGATATGCAAAAAAGGGCAAAAAAGGGAGACCAAGAGAAAATTATCTGTATTCCTATCTCTCAGATCCAACATTTGACATCTCTCATATTCCCTTGATCTGAAGAGAATCTGATGTAAATATCTTCTATGGTAACTAACAGACTCACTTTTTTTGGCTCCTGTTCAGGAAAGTGAACCACAAACCGAGTGAATGTTGTATATTAAGCATTCATTAAAGAATAATAATTAGGGGCGCCTGGGTGGCGCAGTCGGTTAAGCGTCCGACTTCAGCCAGGTCACGATCTCACGGTCCGGGAGTTCGAGCCCCGCGTCGGGCTCTGGGCTGATGGCTCAGAGCCTGGAGCCTGTTTCCGATTCTGTGTCTCCCTCTCTCTCTGCCCCTCCCCCGTTCATGCTCTGTCTCTCTCTGTCCCAAAAAATAAATAAATGTTGAAAAAAAAATTAAAAAAAAAAAAAAAAAAGAATAATAATTAGTACAATTAGTTGGTAATCATTTCATCCTGGTTTTATTCATGACTAGGGCCAGGTGAGGGTGACACTGTTTATGCCATCATTACTTCTAAATTTGCATATAAACTTGAGGCAAACCAGGCTCTGCTTGAAATTACATGTAGAAGTGTGTGAGAACCAGAAAGTAACACATAAAAATGAACTATTTTTAAAATTTTTATTTGATGTCGCTATGTTATCTTCTTCAATAAAATAAAATGAAAATCACTTGCAAGTGTGAAGGAAAGCCCTAGGATGGTTTTCCAAGGCAGGGTGAAATACATAATACTACAGTGTCTGAAACCTATTGTCAGGCTGAAATCCTGGCTCCCCCAAATGATGAGGGTAATGGTTCTATTTCATAGAATTGTTGTGAGGGTTAATTGAACTAACACATGCGTGATGGATAATTCATGTATCAACTTGACTGAGCCACATGGTGCCCAGGTATTTATTTGGTCAAACATTGTTCTGTGTGTCTGTAAGCTTGCTCTGAAAGAGCTTAACATTTCAATCAGTAAACTAAGTAAAGCAGATGGCCTTCCCTGATGTGGGTGGGTGTCCTCCCATCCACTGAAGATCTCTCTCTCGCCCTGCCTGACGGTCTTGAAGCTGGGACATCAGTCGTCTTCTGCCTTCAGACGCAACTTGAACTAGAACTATACCCTTGGCTCTCCTGGGTCGCCTGCTTGCCAGATGCAGACCTTGGGATTTCTCGGTTTCCATAGTCACGTGAGCCAATCTCCTTAATAAATCTTTTTTTTTTTTTACATGTGTGTATATATCCTATTGTTCCTGTTCCTCTGGAGAACTCAGACTAACAACCTGTCAAGTCCTTAGGACAGTGTCTACCATACACCAAGCACACAATAAATCTTGTTATTAAGATGCATCACGTTGAACCAAACATGATGAAGTTAATTGCTGCTGCATGGAGGGCTCTCCGGGAGGATCCTGCTAGGACTGAGAAGAGGAGTTTTCTCCTAGGCAAGAAATACAACGCAACAACAAATCCCAGAAATTTCTCAAGTCCAGAAGATATGCTACGGAAGCTGTGGTTCTGAGCCTCTCCCCCTCTCCCCCTCTCCCCCT